>NW_026871000.1:326064-652128 GCF_033118175.1 Dama dama | reverse complement strand
CTACCTCCACTGCATTATAGCTCAACATTCAGAAAACTAAAATCATGGTATCCAGTCTCATCACTTCATGGCAGATAGATTTGGAAACCATGGAAACAGTGGCTGGATTTATTTTTCTGGGATGCAAAATCACTGCAGGTGGTGGTTGCAGCCGTGAAATTAAAAGACGCTGACTCAATGGAAGGACAGTTATGACTAACTTAGACAGCATATTTAAAAGCAGATAAATTACTTTGCCTACAGAGGTCCATCTAGTCCAGGCTATGGTTTTTCCAGTGGTCATGTGTGGATGTGACAGTTGGACTACAAAGAAAGCTGAACGCCGATGAATTGATGCTTTAGGACTGTGGTGTTGAAGACTCTTGAGATTACCTTGGACTGCAAGGAGTCCAACCAGTCCATCCTAAAGGACATCAGTCTTGCATGTTAATAGGAAGGACTGATGTTGAAGCTGAGGCTCCAATACTTTGGCCACCTGATGTGAAGAGCTGATTCATTGGAAAAGACCCTGCTTCTGGAAAATATTGTGGCAGGAAGAGAAGTGGACAACAGAGGATAAGATGGTTGGACCATATCATCGACTCGATGGACATAGGTTTGGGAGGATTGTGGGAGTTGGTGATGGACAGGGAGGCCTGGCATTCTGCAGTTCATGGGGTCGCAAATAGTTGGACATGACTGAGCAACTGAACAAAACTCATCTGAACTTCATATTCAAAAGGGATTTTATTTAAGGGGTACCTGGCTTTCCTAGGTGTCGACACCGTGCCTTTCTTTGGTTTAAGCTTGAATTTTGCCATGAGAGACTAATGATCTAAGTCACAGTCAACCCCAGATCTAGTTTTTTTTTTTTTTTTCTTTCTTTCTTTCCTCTGACTGTATACTACAACTCCCTCTTGATTGCTACCAATTATATAATTAAACTTTCTTCAGTATGGTCCCTTTGAAGATGTCCACATGTAAAGTTATCTCTTGTTGTAAAATGATGTATGCTATGACCACTGCTCACTGTTGACAGAATTCTATTATTCTTTGTCTTGCTTTATTTTGTACTCCAAGACCAAACTTACATGTTACTCCAGGTATCTCTTAACTTCCTACTTTTGTATTCCATTTGACTATGATGATAAAAACATTTTTCACTCCACTTACCTTAGGAGTTATTGTTAATTGCCTTTGTAATTATAACAGGGTTATGTCTTTAAGTGCAATTTTCTTACTAGCTAGCTAACCATGTGGGTAGCAGTGTCTAGGAGGGGATCACTGCAACTGGAGTTCTGATGTCACTGCTATGGGTGACACTCTTCAATAACAATTCAGCGTTTCCCACAGAGTAGCATAATCAAGGCTATATAATTGATCTAAGAAGATGAACGGACAGATAATTATAAAGACTTTAACTGACAGTTAGTGATTATAAATTGACCCTTAACCCAAACACCAATGCCAAGTAATCTTAATGTGGGTAGGCTGTGTCCCAAGGCTATCCTCACTGCCTAAGCAAAGGCTATAGGCTAAAAGTGTGAGGAGATGCTACTTCCATGGTAAAGAAAACAGAGATCTCTACTGGTAAACCCAGAGTCAAAGTGTAGTGCCAAGACTATCCTTAACCTGGACATGTGAAATAGTGCTGCAATAGAAATTCAATGGCTCCATGAACAGGGAAAGGCAACAGAGGCCTTCTGCTCATTTCTCCTTTTTTCCAGACATTGAGTTCCTAACTAGCAGAAACCCAGTACTACATTCTGTACAGAGTTCCTCCAATGTGGGGTGTTGGAAATGTCTGTCAGGAAAAGCTCAACTCAACTAGAATACCTTCTTGATAAAATGGAAATGGTAACTTTAGGAGAGGCCTAAACTGATGTTTTGGGCAAACTCCAAGAGATAGTTCAGGAGAGGGACATCTATCATGCTGCAATCCATGGGGTCGCAGAGTCACACCAAGGACATGACTTGGTGACTGAACCACAAAACCCATCTAATTTTCAAAGCCTTTCCAAATTTCAACAGGATGGGCTTTCACCCATGACCAGGAGCTTGCATGACAGCTTTCAGGCAGTGATGCCAGTATCCTCACTACACACCTTTTTTTTGTGTGTTTTGTGGAGCCATCAGGGGCCAACAGCTTTAGAATTAAAAATATCAGTGTAGCTTATGAGTAGAAACACCATCATTATAAACAATGCAATGTCACTGGAGGTTTGTGCCATTCTACCTACCATTCTCAGGCATCTGTCTTCTTAAGGATAGTACCCCCGGCTCAATTCAATTGGCTCAACTTGCATCTGTTCACCTAGTCCTTTTGGAGGCCACAGCAAAATGGGGTCTTGAAATTATCTACACATTCACAGATTCCTATGCTGCTGTTAATGGCCACCCCTTGCAGATTGATTTCACCTGCCCTCTGCTCCCTTCTGCTATGGATTTAGACTGCTGCCACAATCATTAATATTCACACAAGATTCCTATTCAGGACAGGTAATTGCTTACCTTAATTAATTTATTCTTGTTTCTTTGGAATCAACAGATATCACTGAATCTGGTCAGCGAATCCACTTCAACTCTCAGAAAACTCATCAGCGGACACTTCAACAAAATATTTTTGGTGTTTACAATGGAAAGGACCTTGCTTATTGAATGTCATAACAACCAACAGCCTTCTTAGAGACACTCCTAAAAGTGCTTCCAGCCATGAATTTACCAAAATGGATGGAAAAGAAGCTCTTCATCCTCATCTTGCTGAACCCTCACACACTGAATCTCCTTCCTTACATAGAAATTCTTATATTCTCCCCAAATTCCACATTGTATCTTCTTTAGGCAAAAATTAAGCTTTCATAATCTAAGACAATGTTCTATTTTTTCCTTTGACTCTACTTCCCCAGTCTGCTATAATTTTAGAATCACTTCACTATGCACTACATTGGGTGCAAATTTAAAAATTACAGAATGGTCTTTGTTCATCTTCCAGGCAAACTATTAATCATCACAGTAATGTTAGTCTCTGCCCTGAATCCTGATACTGAAGCAGTTCAGACTGATCAGTCCTGTGAGGACCAAGAAGATTTCCTAGAGCTAACAGCAAGTGAAAGATGTCCTTATGACCATAAGGGATTGGAATGCAAAAGGAGAAAGTCAAGAGATATGAGGAATAGCAGGCAAGTTTGGCCTTGGAATACAAGATGAAACAGGACAAAAAAAAAAAAAAATAATCAAATTCTGCCAAGAGAATGCACTGGTCATCCCAAAGATCCTTTGTCAACCACACAAGACATGGCTTTACACATGGACATCACCAAATGGTTCCTAATGGAATCGTCCTGTCTATACAATGAAGAGGGAAAAGTGTATAACATTGGGGGGTGGGGTGGGGGATCTGGAGCTCACTGTGGATCAGACCAACAGCAACATATTGCACAATTCAGAAGGTCAGGTGCATAACCACTAGGCCAGCCAGGGACTAATAAAATCAAATACCCTAGGAATATGCAGTGCAGGTTGGAAAGAAATTCCAGAGTTTATCTCTGGCAAACAGAGTGCCTCAAAAGCCAGGGAAGGAGGTCCAAAATATTGAACAGCAAGCAGTGGAAGGAGCAATGTCAAGAAAAAGAAAATCATGGAGGAGGATGTACAAATAGCAGAGTAAAGAAGAGCACCAGAAAGCAAGTGAAAAAGGCAAAGGTACTCCAGTTAAGTTCAGGATTCCAGAAGAGAGAAAGGAAAGATGTAAAGCAATCCTGCAGTACAGAATGCAAATATATAGAAGAAAACAAGAGAAGGGGGAAAACTAGGTATCTTTTAAAATTTTTTGAAATATAGATACATTTCATCCAAAAATAGGCTCAGTAAAGGACAGAAACATGAAAGACCTAAAAAACAAACAAACAAACAAAGAAACAAAGAAAAGCAGAGGAGATCAACATGAAATGGAAAGAATGCAAAGGAGTGTAGGAACAACAACAGCAACAGATCTTAATGACCCAGATAACCAGGTGACTGTGATCATTCACACAGAACCAGCCATTTTGGAGTGTGAAGTCAGCTGTGCCTTACAAAAGTGCCATCAACGAAGCTAATGCAGGTGATGGAAATACGTCATTTCTGCATAAAATTCCAAAAGATGATGCTGTGTAAGTGCTACACTCAATATGTCTGCAAATGTGGAAAACCTAGCAGTGGTCATAGGACTGGAAAAAGGCAATCCTTATCCTAGTTCCCAAGAAAGGCAATACTAAAGAATGTTAAAACAACTGCAAAACCTCACTCATCCTCCAAGCTAGTAAAGGTATGTTAAAAATCCTTTAAGCTTCTCTTCATCATTACATTAACTTAGGAACTCCAGATGTTCAAGCTGGGTTCAGACACATCAGAGGAACAAGAGTTGAAATTGTCACCGTATGTAGGATCTTAGAGTCATGAAAATAGGAAATTCCATTGACCACTGTCAGCAAATTTGGAGACTCGGTGTTGGCCAAAGGACTGGAAAAGGTCAGTTTGCATTCCAATCCCAAAGAAAGGCAATGCCAAATAATGGTCAAATTATCGCACAAATGCACTCATCTCACAGGCTGGTAAAGTAATGCTTAATATTCTCCAAGCCAGGCTTCAGGAATACATGAATGATGAACTTCCAGATGTTCAAGATGGTTTTAGAAAAGGTGGAGGAATCAGAGATCAAATTGACAATATCTGCTTGATCATCAAAAAAGCAAGAGTGTTCCAGAAAAGCATCTATTTCTGCTTTACTGACTATGCCAAAACCTGCCTCTTGAGAAACTGGTATGCAGGTTAGGAAGCAACAGTTAGAACAGGACAAACAACAGACTGGTTTCAA
The DNA here is from genome assembly GCF_033118175.1 of Dama dama. Classification (NCBI taxonomy): domain Eukaryota; kingdom Metazoa; phylum Chordata; class Mammalia; order Artiodactyla; family Cervidae; genus Dama; species Dama dama. The sequence goes on along the minus strand of NW_026871000.1, from coordinate 647,294 downwards.
ATAGGAAAATGAGTATGTCAAGGCTGGATATTGTCACACTACTTATTTAATTTATATGCAGAATACCTCATTAGAAACACTGGGTTGAAGGAGCACAAGCTGGAAAAAAGATTGCTGGGAGAAATGTCAATAACCTCAGATATGCAGATGACACCACACTTATGGCAAAAGTGAAGAAGAACTAAAGAGTCTTTTGATGAAAGTGAAAGAGGAGAGTGAAAAATTTGGCTTAAAGCTCAACATTCAGAAAACTAAAAACATGGAATCCAGCCCCATCACTTCATGGCAAATAGATGGAGACACAATGGAAAGAGTGGCTGGATTTATTTTTCTGGGTTCCAAAATCACTGCAGATATTGCCTGCAGCCATGAAATTAAAAGATGCTTACTCCTTGGAAGGAAGGTTATGACCATTCTAAACAGCATATTAAAAAGCAGAGACATTATTTTGCCAAGAAAGGTCTGTCTAGTCAAGGCTATGGTTTATCCAGTGGTCATGTATGAATGTGAGAGTTAGACTATAAAGAAAAGTGAGCACGGAAGAATTGATGCTTTTGAACAGTGGTGATGGAGAAGACTCTTGAGAGTCCCTTGGACTGCAAGGATATCCAACCAGTCCATCCTAAAGGAGATCAGTTCTGGGTGCCTTGGAAGAACTGGTGTTGAAGCTGAAACTTCAACACTTTGGTCACCTGATGAGATGAGCTGGCTCTTTGGAAAAGACCCTGATGCTGAGAAAGATTGAGAGCAGGAGGAGAAAGAGATGACAGAGGGTTAGATGGTTGGATGGTATCACCAACTCAGTGGATATGGGTTTGGGCAGACTCCGGGAGTTGGTTATGGACAGGGAGGCCTGGTGTGCTGTGGTTCATGGGGTTGTGAAGAGTTGGACATGACTGAGCATCTGAACTGAACTGAGCTCTTAAGTTGTTGATTCTGTGGATCATAATATATTGTGGGAAACACATAAAGAGATGGGAATGCAGGACTATCTTTCCCGTCTTCTGAGAAACCTGTATGCAGGTCAAGAAGCAACAGTTACAACCATGTATAGAACAAATGACTCTTTCAGGATTGAGAACAGGAGTATGGTGAGGCTGTTTATTGATATTTTGTTTGCTTAACTTCTAAGCACTGCACATCCTGAGGTATGCCATGCTGGGTGAGTTATATGCTGGAATCAAGACTGTTGGCTGAAATATAAACAACCTCATATACATGTGTGACAACTGCTCTAATGGTAGGAAAAGAAGAGGAATTAAATTGCCTCTTGATGTGGGTGAAGGAGAAGAGTGCAATAGCAGGTAGGAAACTCAATATGATAAAAACTCATATCACAACATCAGGTCCCATCAGTTCAGTCAGTTCAGTTCAGTCGCTCAGTCATGTCCGACTCTTTGTGACCCCACGAATTGCAGCACCAGGTCTCCCTCTCCATCACAAACTCCAGGAGTTTGCTCAAACTCATGCCTATCGAGTCGGTGATGCCATCCAGCCATTGCATCTTCTGTCGTCCCCTTCTCCTCCTGCCCCCAACATCACCCCATGGCAGATATAAGGGAAAAATGGAAAGCAGTGACACATTTTCCCTTCTTGGGCTCTAAAATCACTTCAGATGGTGTCTTTGGCCATCAAATTAGAAAACAAATATTTCTTGGCAGAAAATCTATGTGAAATCTAGTCATGTGTCAAAAAGCAGAGACACCACTTCACCAACAAAAGTTCGTATAGTTAAGTCTATGGTCTTTGTGGTATTCAAATATGGTTGATTTAGCAGGACCATAAAGGTGGCAGAATGCAGAAGAATTGATGCTTTTGAATTGTGGTGCTGGAGAAGACTCTTGAGAGGTCCTTGGACAACTTGGGGATCAAACTAGTCAATCTTCAAGGAAATCAGCCCAAAATAATCTTTGAAAGAACTGCTACTGAAGCTGAAGCTCTAATTTATCCGTCTAATGAAAAAAAACAACTCATTGGAAAAGACCCTGATGATGGGAAATATTGAAGGCAGAAGGAGAAGGGTGTGACAAGAATGAGTGTGTTTGATGGCATCATTGCCAATGCAATGGATATGAACTTGGGCAAACTCTGGGAGATGGTGGTGCATAGTGAGGCTTGCCTGATGCACTCTATGACATCACAAGCAATCAGGTATGACTTGGTCACTAAACAATAAAAGGAGTGTCTTAATTTCACTCTTTTATCTTTATCTCTCAAGATTTTCCAGCAGCACCTATAAAGGTTAATATCTTCCCTCCATTGTATATTATTGCATCCTTTGTCATAGATTAGGTAACCATTTGGACAACATATTTTTTTCAGGGTCTTCTAACTGTTCCATTGGCCTGTATCCCCATTTTTTGTTTCTTTGTTTTTTTGCCAGTTTCATGCTGTGTGCATTACTACAGTTTTGTATTACAGACTGAAATCAGGAAACCTGATTCCTCCAGGCCTATTTATTCTTTCTCATGATAGCATAGCTATTCAAGGTCTTTTATGTTTCCCAACAAGTTGTTAAAAAAAAAAAAAAAAAAAGTCTAGTTCTGTGAAGACTGACATTGGCAATGTCAAAGAAATTGCTTTGAATCTGTAAACTGCTTTTTGTATCATAAACATTTTCACAGTATTGAATCTCCAAGTCAAAGAGAAAGGTGCATCTCTCCATTTATTTTGTCACCTTTGATTTGTTTCCTTCATGCCTTATTCAATTCAGCACACAAATCTTTACCCATGTTTAACCCCAGGAATTTTATTCCTTTTGTTGCAGTGGTGAATGGGATTGCTATCTTAAATTCTCTTTTTGATATCAGTGTATAGGGATGCAAGTGATTTCTGTGTGTTACCTTTACAGCTAGACACTTCTCTGAAAGTCATTGAGTAGCTCTCATAATTTTATGGTTGCATCTTAGGATTCTCTGTGCATAGTATCATATCATCTGCAAACAGTGACAGTTTTACCTCTTATTTTCCCATTTATTTGCAACTTCTTTTTCCTTCTTCTTCTCCAATTGCAGCAGTTAGGTGTCCCAAGACTATTTTGAGTAACAGTGGTGAGAGGAGGGGCATCTTTCACTTATTCACGAATTTGGGGTCATAGTTTCAGATTTTTACCATTGAGAACCCTGCTTCTGGTGGGTTTATCCATGCATGGTCTTTATTGGTTAAAGAAGATCCCCACTGTTCCCACTTCCACTACAGGTTTCAACATAAGTGGGTGTTAAATTTTCTCAAAAGCTTTTTCTGCATCCATATCCTAAACAGATTCAACACCTCTCTTTGCATACTTAGGTGCCTTTCTGTTTGCTTGTTTTTCCTCCTTTGGCCACATGATACAAAGAGCTGACCCATTAGAAAATGTCCTGATGCTGGGAATGAATGAAGGTAAAGGAGAAATGGGTAGCAGATGATGGGGTGGTTAGACTACATCACCAATTCTATGGATGGAAATCTGAACAAATTCTGGCAGATTGTGAAGAGAATTCTTGCATATTAAAGTCCATGGGGTGGCGCAGAGCCAGAACTGACTTGTTGGCTGTATAACAACAAATGTTCTCCTTCTGTTATTGACAGGAGTAGCTATTTTTGACTACTTCATTTTCTATCCCACCTCATTCTATCTAGATTCTAAGTTATGTTACTTCTACTCCTTATCATGTTGAGATTCAGCCACAGTTTGCTGGCTTTATTGTCACCCACCTGGCCCAGCATTTGTGTCATTTTTCTACTGCACATGATTCAGTGCTATCCTAACCATTCTCCAGCCTCCACGTATTTTCCTCAGACAGTCTTCGTCTTGCTGCAGTCAGATAAAATGATCACTTGCCAGCTAAGTTGTGTGATAAAAAGCAGGCTCTTGAGAACTGACTATGAGCATCCTCAGTTCTACCCTAATCACAATCTTCAACTTGTTCCTTTAACTCCCCTTTTTTCAGTCACACTAATGTTTCACTCTGTTCTGGTCATCTCTGTCTCACTGTGTGTGCATATGTCATTCTTCTTCTTCCCTTTATTTTTCTTTTCTGTTAATATATATGAGATCTTACTTTAATTCCTAATGAAGCTTTTTTTTCCATTGATTTACACATCATTTTGTGATTACTATTCTAGATTGACCTGTTTGATGTTCTTTGATATGATGTGTTCTCCAGTTGGAATAAGCATTCATATCTTGTGTCCAGTTTTGCTTGTGACTTTACTCACATGTCTTCAGAATTAGAGGTCTGTATTTGAAAAATACAACCTGAATAATGGAACAAATAAGAAACACAATATTAAACACATAAACCTTAATAAATTTTAGACTTGAGTAGAAACTTCCCTTGAAAAATAAGTATATTTTTGGAAGTTAAACCCACCAACTTGTATATCCACCCCAAGATCAGCTTAAAAAAATCATCAGCTTCTTTGAAAAGCATATTTTTAAATGACTATTTAGGCTAAGAACATTAAAAAAAAAACAAAAACCAAAAAACAACAACAACAACAAAAAGGAAAACCTCAGAAGTCTGCATCAGGAATAGTAACTAGCATCACACAGGGACAGTTCTCCTTTAGAGAAATTGTGGTTAGAGTAAAAATATTTTTCACTTTCCTTTTCTCGCTGAATGGTAGTTGCTGTTCTGTAGTGGGAATGTTTTGATCAGGATCCCTTAAATCAGGGTCCATGATTGCCCTTCAAGGGACTTATTGGTGAGGATTTCAAGGTGAAATGGAATGAGGCAAGCAAGATATATCAGTGAAAGACAGAACCTAATCTCAAGTGTAGAGCTAATTGCACCACTTTGAAGATAAACTTTTCAAAGTTTATCTCACATTGAATTAAGTCACTTACTTCCAAGTCACTCACTGTCAAAATTTTACTCATGGAAATTGGATCTTCACCTCTCACACTAGGAGAGACTCATGTGACCAAAGGAAATTCTTTTCAGACTAGGGACCTTTTTAAACAGATCAGTGGCCAGCGCTTGTAGAAGTTGAAAAGGACCTGGGTGGTGCACTGTAAAAGAGGAATAGTCTGGATACAGTCTTCCCAGCTTGGCACACTTCATCTCTCTTTTACCCTTGGTCTTCATACTTATCATATGCCTGAAATAGAGGCTACCTCTGATCTTTGGACCACCACATATGGGCAGGAAGTTTGCTAAGGAGCAAAATAACCAAGTGGTTGGTACTGAAAATGTCTAAATATGAAAAGACTTAGGAGTTCCAATGAAACAACTTGATGATTAAGATTATGGGAAAAATAAAAATTAGAAAACAGAGCTTTGCAGACTCACATTCATTCCATAGTTCCACCTCAAGCAGTATACATTTTATCTGCTCTATGCAACGTAATCTGAAGGATAAAATGTTAAAGTTTAGAGTTTGGCAGCTGCAAATCTGATAAATATCTTAAGTATACAGAAGACATAGACATATAAGGGAAGTTGCTTGTTCAAGTCCAGAAAGTTATTAGTATGATGTTTCCTCAGGTACTATCCAATTGATGAAATTGTAGTACATTCTCAAGCTACTGTTAGACTCACATTTCCAACAGATTGGACAAGGGACTACACCAATCAACCTGACACTTTTTGCAAGCCACAATTATCCATAGCATCATTTCCCATATTTCCATTGTATTGCTCTCATCAGCAGTAGGGGAAGGCAATGGCAACCCACTCCAGTACTCGCGCTTGGAAAATCCTATGGACAGAGGCACCAAATAGGCTGCTGTCCATGCGTTCCCAGAGAGTCAACAGGACTGAGCGACTTCATTTTCACTTTTCAGTTTCATGTACTGGAAAAGGAAGTGTCATCCCACTCCAGTGTTGTTTCTTGGAGAATCCAAGAGATGGAGGCGCCTGGTAGGCTACCATCTTTGTGGTCACACAGAGTGGGGCACGACTGAAGTGACTTAGCAGCAGCAGCAGCAGTCTGTAGTACAATTGTTATAATCATACTCAGGTTTGACAGAGAATTTTTTTTTTTTTATCTTATTCTAGAGCTATAAAAATCTAGCTGTAAATCTCTTTGATGAATGTCTTCAGTTCATTTCAGTTCAGTTCATTTCAGTCGCTCACTCATGTCCAACTCTTTGTGACCCCATGAATCGCAGCACGCCAGGCCTCGCTGTCCGTCACAAACTCCCGGAGTTTACTCAAATTCACGCCCGTCGAGTTGGTGATGCCATCCAGCCATCTCATCCTCTGTCATCCCCTTCTAATCCTGCCCCCAATCCCTCCCAGCGTCAGGGTTTTCCAACGAGTCAACTCTTCGCATGAGGTGGCCAAAGTACTGGAGTTTCAGCTTCAGCATCAGATCTTCCAATGAACACCCAGGACATATGATGAGCAATATTAAAGTTATCTGTTATGCTTGTTGCCCTATCTGTGGCTCTTCATCAGAAAGTGTTTAACTATGTCAGGTGTTCATAAGCCATACAAATAGATATGCTAAAGTGCAATTTACACTGTTTAAACCTTAGTCTAAGTAGAATATAGAGCAAAAAATGATGGCATTGACTATAATTAATGCACGCTAATGCCTAGACTTTGGACAGACTACAGATACTCATATATTTGTTGAAGCTTTTCAATGTTTCTGGGAGTTTTTGAAGATCAAAATCTGATCTAGGTCTTCAATAAGGACTAGGATTCGGTAGGAGACATCAGGAAAGAAACTTCAGGTAAAAGGAACACTGACAAGACCCAGAATAGGAACAGAATAAAACATGAAGTTTAAGTGTTCCTGAATGACAGATTATGTCTGGACATGTGCAGTGGGCAGGTATGACAGAAGAGATCAAAACATCAATTTTATAGGTAAGGGAAATCATCGGATATTTTTGCGTGAAAGAGTGATAAGTTCTGATATCTCTTCTGTGGAGTAAAGATATTAATAAATGGACTTTTGAGGACCCCATCTGCCTTAGTGTCCTGGATTTTTTTTTTTTTTTCAACTTGCCTGGGATTAGTAGTATGAGTTGAAGAGACTGATGTTTGTCCTATTGCTGTTCCAGCACATCCAGTAACTCTATCTTCAGGGAAATAAATGAGTGGCATTTTCACCTCCCTGAGCATTTCTTGTAGACATAGGATGAAGGATGGAATAGATGGTAGGACCAAATATGTTGGAACTATGGTTGAAATACAGCATCAGCAGCCAGAGTTCCGCATAGTTCTAACAGCATGATTCAAAACATATTTAATTTTCTTCAGCTATACATTATTCTAATTTGACACTAACCATGTGCACTGATGAATCTAGATACACACTAAGGGTCTCTTCAAATCAGCACCAAAATAACTTCATACATTAACGTTAGGTACAAAGATTAACACTGTGCTTAATACTCATTAATCTTGTTGCAAACCATGTCCAGCAGGGATCATTGGTTCAAAGTTTCTAATCTTCAACTGGTTCTGCATGTCAGTGGGTTCTGTGTCCATTTAGGACTGGTTAATATCTTTTCTCTTCAATCTGGTACAAATAAGTTGTATATAGGGTATTCTGACTTATTTCTGGAGATCTCATAGAAAATCAGTACCGCTAGCTTGTGGATTTGTTTACTGCTAACATTAAGGCAACAGAAGATCTGAAGCATCATTAGAGTTACTAGGAACTTGTGGCAGATGAGGTCCAGAAAGAAGAAAAAAAAAAAAAAAAAAAACCAACAACATAGAATCTTGTGGGTCAGAAACAGATTTATATTCCACTTCTCTGTACTCTCCTCCATCTATATAAACTATTTCTGTAGTCAATAAAGAATGAATCTTCTGTTTTTAGGTGGTTTATTAAAAAAAAGAAAAGTGGCCTCACTGAATTTTGAGATAAATCAGATTTCTAGAAGTTGACCTTTTCCCCCTTAATTTGTCTCTCTATGACTTGAATTTTCCCCATCCACTATATTATAAACCTGCCTCTTTCACAAGTGCAATTTTGGAATCTCAGAAAGACTCTCTGGAGCAGGAAGCTTTTATAGGTTGCTTTGTCTTGAAAGAGATGCAAGAAAATGCATGGGCAATGCTTTCTTCAGCTCTAAACATCTAATATAATGGAATAAAAAATTGAAACCCACTCCAATTTTCTTGCCCAGGAAATACCATGGAGAAAGATGCCTGGTCGTCTACACTCCATGGAGTATCAGATTGAACTAACTTAGGGTCAGATTGAAAAATGTTTTTTTCCTTTATGATATTACTTCTTGTTGTTCACACTGAAGGCCTACACTTTATTTTTTTTTTTTTTTAATTTCTTTATTCCTCTTTTAAAGATGACTGCCTCCTATGTGGAAAGTGTTGAGCTTCCCTCTCTCCATCCAAAATTTGCAACTTCTTTCCTGTTACCTGAAATAAGGATTCCCATATTGTCTTCACTCCAGAGAGTCTGGTCCATTTAGATCTTATTTTTCTGTTTGTGATTAATAACCTCCTTCTTAAATGTTTCCTTGTCTGGAGCAGTAAGATGCACCATAGAAAACTCTGGAACTGAGGAAATGATAACTTTGAGACTCACATAAATCTCTTCCTTATTTAGGAGCAGGCTACTTTATCACTTGAACAGATCTGTCATAGAACTAGAGAACCCCAAGAACCATTCCCCCAGGTGTATATGGCTGTTTTTCCTGTCCTTTCAATGCTTTCATGCCAATTTTTACATCACACATGAAAGAGGCTGTACAGTGGTAATGTGAATCTCCATCATATCCTTTCCCACAAACCTACAAATCCTTTACCAAGAATGCATCAGGAAGGCTGAGAATCCCATTTCTGAAGGAGTTCTCAGGTATTAGTGAACTCTTCCCTGCATGTTTTGATATTTGTCAATATCATACTTTAATAATATTGATAAGAGGTCATGGGGGTGGTCACAATTGTCCCCATGAGAAACTCATAAAAAGAAGTGATAGAGGTATCAGGATGCTCAAGGGAAGATGGAGATAGTATCAGGAAGATGGAAGGATGGTCTCCACCACGACAAATGTGAAGGTGTCAGAAGCAATGATCTAAACTACTGATTGCTATAGTAAAAAAAGAGGGGATGGCAAATGAGGTCATAAGTAACCCTGTCAGTTGAGTAAGGAAGAAGTTGAAATGTGTGGTTTAAATATCAGAGGAAGCTCATTCACCACCTGTAAGCAGTGTATAAGATGAGGGGGAAGAGACTTGATGAGAACTCAGTGGGAGAAAAACAGACTTATTGATGTCTATGACAAATGTACAAGGATTGCTGATTTCTCATCAGAGCTCCTTCCACACTACTATATCAATCAGCCATCTAATGGTCCACTTTTGCATGGTCTCTCTTTATTTCCAACATGCCTCAGAAGCTTGGTTTCTCGGTGCTTTTGCATTTTTAATTAATTAATTTACTTTAATTGGAGGCTAACTGCATTACAATATTGTGGTGAATGTTGCCATACTTTGACATGAATCAGTCATGGCTGCACATGTGTAACAGCATCCTAAATCCCCCTTCAACCTCCGTCCTCCCTTCTTCCTTGGTTGTTCCAGAGCACCTGTTCAGAGTGCCCTGCTTCACTCAACAAAATTGCATTGGTCAACTACTTTACATGGTAATATACAGGTTTCAATGTTCTTCTCTCATATTTTCAACCCTCAACTTCTTCCAAATAGTCCCTAATTCTGTTCTTTATATCTGTGCCTCTTTTGCTTTCTTGCCTTTAGGGTTATCATACCATCTATCTAAATGTCATATATATATATATATATATATATATACACATTAATAAACTTCATCAGTGTTTCTTTGTTGCCTTACATCACTCTGTATAATAGGCTCCAGTTTCATACACCTCATTAGAACTGACTCAAATATGTTCTTTTTAATAGCTGAGTAATATCCCACTGTGTATGTGTATCTTGACTTCCTTATCAAATCGCCTGCTGATACACATTTAGGCTGCCTTCATGTCCCATTGAAACTGTGCTGCAATGAACATTGAAATGCTTGTGTCTCTTTCAATTCTGCTTTCCTCAGTGTGCGTGCCTAACTACGGGACTACTGGGTCATATGGCAGTTCTAGTTCCAGTTCTTTAAAATATCTCCATACTCTTCTCCATAGTGGTGATGCTAGTTTGGATTCCCACTTCCACTTTCTCCACACCCTCTTCAGCATTTATTGTCTTGACTGTTTGATGGCACCATTCTGACCAGCACGAGTAGGCACCTCATTGTGGGTTTGATTTGCATTTCTCTGATAATGCGTGAGGTTGAGCACCTTTTCATGTCTTTGTTAGCCATCTGTGTGTCATCTCTGGATAAATGGCTGTTGAGGTTTTTGGCTCATTTCTTTATTCAGTCGTTTATTTTCGGGCATTGAGCTACATGATCTGCTTTTATAGTCTAGGGATTAATTCTTGTCAGTGGCTTTGCTTGCTGTTATTTCTCCATAACATATTTTCTCTTGCTGTTATATTTCAAAGGGTGCTTTTTTACATTGCTTATAGTTTTCTTCATTGTACAATAGCTTTTAAGTTTCATTTTATCCCAAATGTTTATTTTTGTTTTCTTTCCATTTCCCTGGGTGGTGGGTCATAGAGCATCTTGCTATGATTTTTGTCAGAGTGTTTGTTCTGCCTACACTATCCTCTAAAGATTTTATAGTTTCTAGTCTTATATTTAGATATTTAATCTATTTTGAGTTTAGTTTTTCATATGGTGTTAGCAAGGGTTGTAGTTTCATTCTTTTACAGCTGGTTGATCATTTTTTTCCCAGCACCACTTGTTAAAGAGATAGCCTTTTCTCTATTGTATATTCTTGCTTCCTTCATCAAAATTAAGATGTCCATAGGTGTTTGGACTTATCTCTAGACTTTCTATTTTGTTCCATTGATCTAGATTTCTGTCTTTGTGCTACTGTCTTGATGACTGTTTTTCTGTAGTATAGTCTGAAGTCAGGCTGGTTGATCCCTCCATCTCCATTCTTCTTTCTCAAGACTGCTTTTACTATGAGAGGTTTCCTGTGTTTCTATACACGCTGTGAAACTATTTGCTCTAGTTCTCTGAAGAATACCATTGGTAACTAGTTAGGGTTGCATTAAATGTATAGATTGCTTTGTTTTATATACTCATGTATATTGCTCCTTTAAGTCCATCAACCTGGTATAATTCTCCATCTGTTTGTCTCATCTTTCATTTCATTCATCACTGTTTTATAGGTTTCTATATACACATATACATCTTTTTTTCTCTATATATGTATATTTGCACCTAAGTATGCTATTTGTTTCACTGCAATGGTGAACAGGATTGTTTCCTTAATTTCTCTTTCTATATTCTCACTGTTCACATAGAGCAACGTAAGGGGCTTCTGTGTAATAATTTATACCTGTAACATTATCATATTCTTCAATTAGCTCTAGTAATATCCTCGTGGTGTCTTTAGGGCTTTCTATGTATAGGACCATGTCATCTGCAAACAGTGAGAGTTTCCTCTCTTTTATTTTTACCAACTTGGATTTCTTTTTATTTATTTATTTATTTATTTTCTTCTCTGACTATTGTGGCTAGGACTTCCAAAGCAATGTTGAATAGTTGTGGTAAGAGTGGGAAACCTTGTCCTGTTCCTGATTTTAGAGGAAATGCTTTCAATTTTTCACCATTGAAGTTTCTGTTTGCTGGGTTTCTCATACGCGGCTTTTATTGTGTTGAGATATGTTCCTTTTACACTTGCTTTCTGGAGACTTATCATAAGTAGATGTTGAATTTTGTCAAAATTTCTCTGCATCTATTGGGATAATCATATGGTTTTTAATCTTTCAGTTTATTATAGTGTATCATATTGATTGGTTGATTTGCAAATATTGAAGATTCCTTGCATCTTTGGGATGAAGCCCACGTGCTTATAAGGTAATGATGTATCACCTTTTCAATATGTTTTCGGGTTCTGCTTATTTCCTTGAAGGGGCAGGAAAATTTCTGCATCTATGCTTCCCAATCTGTTTAGTGATATTGGCCTGTAGTTTTCTTTCGTTGTTGCATCTTTATCTGGTTTTGGTATTAGGGTGATGGTGACCTCATAAAATGAGTCTGGGAGCTTACCATCCTCTGCAATTTTCTGGAAAAGTTTGAGTTGGTTAGGTGTTAGTTTTTCCATAAAACATTTTTTTGGTAAATTCTGAAAAAAAAAAAAAAAGAAAAGAAAAGAAAATAAAGAAATTACAGGATTCACCTGTGAAACCATCTGGTCGTGGTCTTTTCATTGTTGAAAGATTCTTGATTACAGGTTTAATTTCCATGATTCTGATGTGTCTTTGAAGAATTTCTATTTCTCTGTCATTCAGTTATGAATGGTTATTCTTTCCTAAGAATTTTTCAATTTCTTCAACATTGCCCACTTTAGTGAAATATGTTTGGATTTTAACTTTTTTTCTTCTTCAGTTGACACCTAATCTTATTTCATTGTGATTGGAAAACAAAATTGAAATTCTTTCTTTCTTCTTCTTCTTTTTCTACTTATGAAGGCCAGGTTTATGGGCTAGGATTCGATCTTCTCTGGAGGATGTTCTGTGCACACTTGGGTGATTCCATTACCAATGAGTGTAATGTCTATGTATAAAATTAGGTGCAACTAATCCATTGTATCATTTAGGAATATTTCAAAATGTAAGGCCAATGCAAGCAAGTAGGAAAGGGGAAATTGACAATAACAAAAGTATAGTGGGGGATCTTAATACCCCACTCACACCTATGACTATATCAACTGGAAAGAAAATTAGCAAAGAATCATGAGCTATAATTGTGCTTTTGAATGTTATCTGCTTTTACACTTACTGTAGTACCTCTGGTATGGCAGGAGGAGACACTATAAGGTTGGCCATATGGCAACTTTATAAAGTGGCAGGAAGTTACCTAGCACAATTGGTAGAGCTGGAAAATTGATAGAAAAGTCCTAAAACAAAGATATGACTTCCAAGTTAGTGTTATCTTCCCTTGTCATAAGTCAAGAAGTACTCAGCAAGAAAGTGAAATCCCAGATAGGAAGTTATATGACCTCATAAATGGAATATGCCTAAGAGAACAGTCTACATGCATATAAGTGAGTCCTGGTTTGAGCCCGATTAATTATGCTAAGTGTTAGAAAATGTCTGATAGAGCATATTTCCTGCAAGTCTCACACACTGTCCCCTAAATTAAACTCTCCTGAATTTCTAAGTGAAGTCCCTGTACTTGGCATAGTATTATAGGCTGAGGCTTTAAGATTGTATCAGCTCATTGTGGACAGAGACCACATTCTTTTATTACATTTGGAAATATCTCCCCAAGGCCTGCAGCCAGGTCTGGAGCAGCTGTCACCATCCCAAAAGGCCAGATGCTAGCTCTGAAATCTGCCCTTCATTCTCCTCTCCAACTTCCTCCATCTTTTCACCAAGCTGTAGCTTGTTCTGTCCTTTGCCCTGGACAGATTCTTTGTTCTTGCAGTCTTCATCCTCTTCCATTGGTGTTTACCCATTGCCTATATTTCAAACTGTCTGCTGACCGAATGAACACAATTTAGGAATGGGAGTCAGAGGCTGCAGACAGGCCTGAACAGAAGCATCTGAAGTTACATAGAAGAAATCCACACTGACTCGTGGCTATGCTGAATGTTATTAGTGACTTGAAACCTATCAACTGGGCCATCTGGGGGAGGAACATTTTCCCTCTGAAACTTTCACAAAAGGCTTTTTTTTTTTTTTTTTTATGACTTCACTTTGAGTATACACCTTCTCTATTGTGTCCTATCCCTGGTATTTTACCTCCAAATATTCCCAGCTGAGCATACCTTGGTCCTGATGTGTACAGGGTCTGCCTTTTAGGCTTGGTTAAGACAAGAGGTTCAGAGGTCTTGTTGGCACAATTTCTCAAGGTGGGAGAGGACTTAAAATCTACACTGTTTACAATACTTGGATATATCTCTTCAAGGGCTGCAGGTGTGAATAAGTAACTTGCCAGGAGCTGTGGTTTTGCTGTTTTAATGGCCCTTCTTAGGGTTGAGAACCATGTGATTCTCCATAGGCCCTTCAGTTTGGACTGGATTTTATTCTTTTTTTAATCAGATGTATACTTTGAAAGCTAGAATCATGATCTTTCTGGTTCTCACAAATCCGTAGGGCTGGCAATAAGAGTGGAGGCCATAGACAAGAAGTTTTACTATGGAAAAGGTGACTTCATCCCACCTGGAAAACTCTCTGTGGGAAAGTCCCAGGTGGCTCCAACCATTTTTGATCCTAACCTTGTGATTCTCTAAGCTCTCCAATGGCCACTGCAGCCTATTTACTTGGTTAGGGAAGGTTTATGGAGGCAGGATTACCATGTCATGCTTGCTTTGTGTCATTGTTAAAGCAATAAGCAGCAATGCCTTGGTCACTGCCCTTTTCAATGACCAGTCCTCAGGACTGGTCAGGTTTTATCCTATGGATTTAGAAGAAAATCCGTGGGAAGGATTAAAGGAGAGTACTGCAACTTTTTGACAAGGTCATGCTGCCTTTCTGATGTGTTGATTATCTTCTATCACTTTTTGTAAATTATGTCCCTTCCATTATTTCCTAGTGAATTTTTACCCATATAATAGAAAGAACATTCATCTCAGCTGAATCTGAGGAAACAGTGAAAACTCTTAGGGAATATTAAGAATCTGTGGGAATTACCAGTTGATGTGTAAGAGAGTTCTTTAGCACTTTCCTTTTGCTGAGAACCCAAGGAAGTACAGTGAGTTCCATTAAGTCACTCAGTCCTATCTGACTCTTGCTGGACCCTTGGATTACAGAATGCCAGGCTTCCCTGTCCATCACCAACTCATGGAGCCTGCTCAAACCCATGCCCATTGAGTCAGTGATGCAATCCAAATATTTCATCTTGTGTATTCGCCCTCTCCTCCAACCCTCAATCTTTCTCAGCATCAGGGTCCTTTCCAATGAGACAGTTCTTCATATCAGGTGGCCAAAGTATTTAAGTTTGAGTTTCAGCATCATCACTTCCAACCAATTTTTAGGACTGATTTCCTTTAGAATTGACCCCTTTGATCTCCACGCAGTCCAAGGGATTCTCAAGAGTTTTCTCCAACACCACATTTCAATAGCATCAATTCTCTGGAGTTCGTCTTTATAATCCAGTTTTCATCTCTGTACTTGACTCTATACATAGCTTTGACTAGACCGACCTTTTTCTGCTTTATAATATGTTGTCTAGCCTGGTCATAACTTTTCTTCTAAGGAGAAAGCATATTTCAATTTCATGACCAGAGTCACCATCTGCGGTGATTTTGGAACCCCCAACATAACATTTCTCACTGTTTCCATTGTTTCCCCACATTTTTGCCAGGAGATGATGGGGCTGGATGCCATGATTCTCATTTTGAGTGTTGAGTTTTAAGTTACCCTTTCCACTCTCCTCAAGACACTCTTTAGGTTTTTTATTTTTTTTCTCAAGTTCTTCCATATGGATCTTGTCATCTGTGTATCTGAGGTTATTGATATTTCTTCCAGCAACCTTAACTCAAAACCCTGTTTCATACAACCTGGCATTTTGTGTAATAAACACTACATATAAGTTAAATAAAGAGGGTGACAATATACAGCCTTGATGTACTCCTTTCACAACTCGGGACCAGTCTGTTGTTCCATGTCCTGGCTAACTGTTGTTTCCTGACCTGCATACAGATTTATTGGGAGGCAGTAACATGGTCTAGTAGTCCCATCTTTTGAAGAACTTTCAAAGTTTTGATGTGATCTACACAAAGTCGTTGATGTAGTCAAATAGGAGTAGATAACTTTTCTGGTGTTCTCTTGCTTTTTTGATGACCCAACAAGTGTTGGCAATTTGATCTCGGGTTCCTCTGCCCTTTGTAAACCCAGCTTGAACATCTGGAAGCTCATGGTTCACATTCTGCTGAAGCCTGACTTGGGGAATTTTGAGTAGTACTTTACAAGTGTGTGAGATGTGTATAATTAAGTGGTAGTTTGAACATTCTTTGCATTGCCTTTCTTTGGGGTTGGAATGAAAACTGACATTTTCCAGCCCTCTGGCCACGGCTGAGTATTCCAAATTTGCTGGCGTATGGAGGGCAGCACATTCACAGCATCATCTTTTAGAACTTGAAATAGGTCAACTGAATTCCACTACCTCCACGAGCTTTGTTTGTAGTTATTCTTCCTAAGCCCACCTTGACTTCACAATCCAGGACATCTGGCTCTAGGTGAGTGATCACACCATCGTGCTTAACTGGATCATGAAGGTCTTTTTTGCATAGTTCATCTGCATATTCTTGCACCCCTTCTTAGTTTCTTCTAGTTCTGTTACATTGGTACCATTTCTGTCCTTTATTGTGCCCCTCTTTGCATGAAAATTTCCCTCGGTATCTCTGATTTTCTTGAAGTGATCTGTAATCTTTCCTATTCTATTTATTTTCTCTATTTCTTGGTATTGATAACTGAGGAAGGTTTTATCTTTCCTTGCTATTCTTTGGGACTGCATTCAAATATGTATAGTTTTCCTTTTCATTTAGCTTCTCAAATCTTCTCAGCCAATGCCTTGTCATTTTGCCTTTTTGCATTTCTTTTTCTTGGGGATTGTCCTGATCACTGCTTCCTGTACAATGGCACAAACCTCCACCCATAGGTCTTCAGGCACTCTGTCTATCAGATATAATCACCTGAATCTATTTATCACTTCCACTGTGTGATCATAAGGGTTTTGATTTTACATTAATTTCCTATTTTTTGTAGGGACATCTTCACCCAGACTTTCATCAAAAAATACAGATAACTCTATATATTATTAGGGAAATACACAAAATATAGCTGTTTGACATTTGACTGTTTAGTAGCTCAGATCTTAATTTCTGAATCATTGAAAATTCTCTATTTTATGAGGACAAATATGGAAAAAGTTTTCATATGTGAATAACTGAGATTTCATATTTCATATGAGAAATTCTCTTGCTGGATTTTGAAATGTGAAATACACAGAATTCCATACTTCATATCAGAAGACCTTCATTCAAACTTTCTTGATAGAAATAAAGAGAATTTTCATGCTCAAGCATAAAAACCTGTGAGTAAATTCTATATTTCCCCTAGGGAAATTAATGCAAGTTTTTCAAATGTTTAATTAACAGTATCCAGTATTTCATGAAGGAAAGACAACACAAAGATTTTCAAATGAGAAATATGAAAATAATCCTTATTTCATGTTAGAAACCTGTGACCATATGTTAAGTAGACATTTTCATATTTCCTATAAAAGAATTTGCATCCAGATTTTTATAACTTTCACAAGAAAATTTCCACATTTTATGCCAGAAATTCTTTGTCCATACCTTCCTGTGTGATGTACAGAGAATTCCATATTTCAAGTTGAAATACCTTTCCCCAGATTTGTGTGTGTGAATAATAGAAAATTTTATATTTCACATCCTGAAATCTGCACCTAGATTTTCATATGTGAAACTGAGAATTTCATCTTTTATATAAGACTATCTTGTTTCATCTGTCTATACTTGAAACAGATAATATATTCATCAAGAGGCTCCTTAGTTCCAATTATTCTTTTGTCATTTGGATAATTAAGGTTATTCATATCACCCACATAAATTTTGTTTCTAGCTTGACTTTGATCTAGGATTTTATTTTTCATTATCTTCTCTGCACAGAAGTTAAATAAGCAGGGTAAAAATATATAGCTTTGACATATTTCTTTTCCAAGTTTGAACCAGTTCATTGTCCCATGTCCAATACTAACTGTTGCATCTTGACTAGCATACACATTTCCCAGGAGTTCTGGTATTCTTATCTCTTTAAGAATTTTTACATTTTCTTTCTTTCTTTCATTTTTTTGGTTTGTGTGTGACTCACAGTGATCAAGTCATTAGCAGAGACAATTAAGCAGATATGGATAATTTTATGGCATCCCCTTGTTTTGTCTATGATCCAAAAATCAATTAATGTGTACCTCTTATGATTAAATCACTAACTATACATTCATGCATTTTCTTTTTATTTTATTTTTTGGTCATTGTTGCTGTTGTTCTTTTCTCTCTCTTTCAAGTAGTCAAGTACTAACTGGTAATTTCCTGTGAACTTGCTATCTTACTTCTACAAGAATTAAATTATGCCCATGGCAGTCTCTGACCTTTGACACACATTGAATGGAGTTAACCTTCGAGTTAAAAAATCAGGCATCTGTACTCTGGGGAAATGTCGGGAATGTTAAAAAAATAGCTAGGTATATTAAAGTGCTGATCTTTGAGCCCAATTATGCTATTATATTTTATGTGAAAGTTCTGAATTCCTTCACGCTGAAGACAATTCCTCATTAACAGAAATTTCCAAGTGAGGAAGAAAAATAACAACAACAAAATGTGCTTGACTGAATTTTGGAAGTCAAAGTAGCACCAGTTACATGTGTGTGTATGCAACCTCCACTCAAACAGATTAATTCACATCAACTAATGATTTATGCTTTGCTGTCAAGGATAAACAAATTATAGAGCTTGCCAGGAAAAACTGAGAAGTTCCAAGAAGGAAGAAATGTAGACAGATGTGAAATGCAACTCTCTCAATTAATGGATCACAAATAATACTTCTACACTGACAATAGTTATCCCAGAGCATCAGATAAATACTAGCAGAAGACCCTGGTTACAAGAGTGTCCCATGTGGATTTCAGACATACCTAGGTGGAAAGGAATTAAGATGGCAGAAGGAGGATATGAGGAAGCAAGACAAAACCAGAGGCTTGGGGTGGGAGATGGAGAAGCAGGGAAGAGATTTCCAGAATGAGGGAAGCCCTTTCACTAAAGGGTAAATTACTTTGGACTGAAAGGAAGCGAAGAGCTGATGAAACATAATTTCTATAGAATGAGAGTCACCCAGACAATGTGTGCTGTAGCCCTATATGGCCCAAACTGCAATGCAGCTCAACCAGTGTGCATGGGGTCTGGAAGCTGGAACACGGGGTTTAGAGAGCCATCCTGGGAGAGGACTGCTGTTGACTATGTGGAAACGGCCTGACAGAGCATGTATGTGTAGTTGTGTAGCAGGGAATGCCTTTTGAGAATTCCCAAACTGCCAAAGAGGCAGGACCTTACAGCTGTGTCACACTCAGGAGGTAAAGATACCATTGTATCCCCTCCTCTTCCCACCTGTTAACACCTACTACAAGGCAATAGAGAAACACCAGCCAGAAGTACCACTCATGCTCCTACAACCACAGGCTAGAAAATGATCCCATTAAGGCTAAATATCTTCTGCCCTTGGTTGCTGGCTCCTATTCATAATTGTCACCACCAGGGTTACAGCACTCCAAGCAGCTGTACAACCTCCTGTGCTCACCAAGGCAGGCCCCAGTGCTGCGTATGTGTCTCAAGGCAGACTTCTTTGGTGACCACATGTAGAGGAAACATGAAAATTACATCTGAGACAGAGCCCAGGGACAGAGCCATTAGGGAGAGGATTGGAAATCTATCAAACAAGTTGAGCATGCTGCCGTTAAATACACACGATTAATAACACAGACCCTGTATCGATGGAATACATCAAAAGACGATAAGAAGTCAAACGAAAGAAAATGCCCAGGGTCAGGCAGCTGTAAGAACACATAGGAATTTTAGCAGTTTTGAGTCTGAGCTGTCCTAGACACATCCAGAGTCCAGTTCTCTCCATCTTTGTAGAGCTTCCCAAAGAGCTGTGGTTGTTTAGCTCATGCCGGGGACTAGGACACTCATAGATGAGACACTAGGAAAAATGTATGACTCTTTTGATGCTTTGAATGGTTGTGTTTTTGGAGTACTAGTTTTTTCATTTGTAGACTTCTTTGATCCTACACATTGATTTGGTCTTTTAAGATTATTTCAACCATATTTTAAAATTTTTATGTATCTATTTCTACTTTCACTTTGGTTTCTTATTTTCTGTACCTTTTTTTGATATTGCGTCTCTTCATTTTTTAAATAGATATGCATTTCCACATTAACTGTGATTTTCTGTTATTCTGTAGGGGCTGTATCTGATCTTCTTGCCAGATTTGCTTTCTTTATTCTTCAATTGACACTCTGTTCTTGTGCTGTTTTTTTGCCTTGAGATTTATTTGATTGGTTCTCTTTATGAATCAGTTGTCTTCTCTGTTGTGTTTATTGCTTGTGCTAATTTATTTATTTATTTATTTGCCACTAATCTATGTTACTGTTTTTAATCTCCTCAACCTCTTACTATGGGATCGTGGTTCTCTGAGTATAAGTTGGGTCTGATCTTCTTGGGTGCCAGCACTGAGACCAGGATCGTGGGACACCAGAGAATTCCTGTCTACAGTGAATATTAACGGTGACAGTCTCCACGAAGGCCTCCTTCTTAATCTAAGATACACTCCACCCATCTGCCTGCACAGCCCAGGACTGATGCCTCACAACACACAACAAGCAATATATAAACACAAACCAAATCTTCATCAGATAGATTGCCAAATGTCAGACTAATCCCACAGACACCTGCAAGTGACAGAACAGACATGGCCCCACCATTAGAGAGGAAAAACTCAGCTGCAGACTCAAGAACATAGTTGCCAGTCTCTCCCACTCCAAAGACCACACTAGCCACTCGACCAACATAATTATTGACTTGGAGTGGAGACTAGGAGCAGTAACGATAACCCAGCAGTCTGGGAAGAAATGACCATTAACACAATAAGTAGGGAAATGTGAAGACAGATAAATATGTTGTGGGCAAAGGAATATAGTAAAAACTCAAAACATAATTAAGGAAAATATGGGCAAGCTCCCTGAAAAAGACTTGGAAGTAATGATAATAAATATTATCAAACATTCTGGAAATAGAGTGGAGAAAAGACGAGAAACAGTTTTGAAGGGCCTAGAAAAATAAACAAGCAGCAATGAATAATTAACACAAAAACTGACATTGGTATACTATAGGCTAATACAGACTGTGGTAGTGCTGAAGCTAACAGAGTATTGGAAAGGAATTATCCTCCAATTTTAAAATGAAATTTAAAAAGAAACACAAGTGTTCAATGACACAACAGGCCTTCTAAAGTTATTGAAACTTATAGAACATTTCATGCAAACACAGTAGAATATACATTTTTCTAAAGTGAAAATGAAATATCTACAGGATAAATCACAAACTAGATCTCAAGTCAAGCCTTGGTAAATTTAAGACAATGGAAATTGTATTTATTATTGTTATTTTTTATAAACACATTGCTATGATTTGCATACCAGTCTTTGGGGGTGAGGACTGTAAAGAACATGAACCCATGTAGGCTAACAAATACACCTCTACACGGCCAAGAGACCACTGATGAAATCAGAGAGCAAAGAAAAGAAAAATTTTAGAAGCAAATAATATTAAGAAGATGATAGTCTGAAACTTATGGAGCATGCTAAAGCAGTGGAAAAGTGAAGATAACTACTACATATCTCAAGTAATCAGTTTAGTTCAGTCATTCAGTCCTGTCCAACTCTTTGTAACCTCGTGAATTCCAGCACACCAGGCCTCCCTGACCAACACCAACACCTGGAGTCTACCAAATCCCATGTCCATCGAGTCGGTGATCCCATCAAGTCGTCTCATCCTCTGTCATCCCCTCCTCCACCTGCCCTCAAACGGTCCCAGCATTAGGATCTTTTCCAAAAAGTTAACTCTTCACGAGAGGTGGCCAAATTATTAGAGTTTCGGTTTCAACATCACTCCTTCCAGTGAAAACCCAGGGCTGATCGGCTTTAGGATGGACTCATTGGGTCTTCCTTCAGTCCAGGAGTCTTCTCCAACACTACAGTTCAAAAGCATAAATTCTCCCATGCTCAGCTTTCCTCACAGTCCAACTCTCACATCCATACATGACTACTGATAAAACCAAATAATCAACCTAAGCTTAAATGTAACACGTTTAGAGAAAGAAGAAAAAGCAGACGAAATTCCCCAAAGTTAATAGAAGAGGGGAAACGTGATAAAAATCAGAGCGGAAATTAAAGAAAAAAAAATGACTAAAAAATAGGCAAAATCAGTTTCACGGAAAGGAGTCTCATGGAGAGGATAAACAAAATACTTAAATCATGGTCTAGAGTTATCAAGAAAAACAAAATAAAAAGGCAAACACTTAAATCAACCAAACATGTCATGAAAAAGAAGACAATATAACTGACACCATGGAAATAACAAAGAATCATAAGAGACTACAGGAAACAACTATAAGTCAACAAAATTTAGAATCTGAAATCCGCAGACAAATGCACAGAAGGTCATCTAAGAAGAAACGGAAAATATGAACATAACAATTACAAGCACATATATTGAAACTGTGATGAAAATTTTCCAGTTAATAAAATTAAAGGCAGATGGTGTCACAGGGAAATTTTATGAACCAGTCAGAGAACTGCTAACACATGCACATCTGAATCTCTTCCAAAATTCTAGAGTTCAAGGAGAACCCACAAACTCATCCTACAAGGTCACCGTCACACTGATACCAACACCAAGATAACACAGAAAAAGAAAGTTAGAGACCGATATCACATAGATGGACAGAGGCAGACATCCTTAACAAAATATGAGTAAAAAAAATCCACCAGTACTTGAAAAGGATTGAACACCATTATTAAGTGGGCTTTATCTAAGAGATGTAAACATTCTTCATTAGCTGCATATCAATGTACACTGAAGCATTAAAACCATATGATCACTTCAATAGATCCTGAAAATACTTTGACATAATTTGACAAGCATTTGAAATTGAAACCCTCCAAAAACTGCAGATAGCAAACTACCTCAACTTAACAAAGACACACAAGTCAAAATTGCAATGAAGTATCACCTCGCTCCATTCCAAATGGCCAGCATCATAACAAATCTATAACGGGGCTTCCCTGCTTGTCCAGTGGCTATGACACCATGATCCCAAAGCAGGGGTCCCAGGTTTGATCCCTGGTCATTGAATTAGATTCCACATGCAGTGATTGAGGTTTGTGGCAAACAAATAAATAAGTAAATATTTATGTGATTGTGTATATATACATATAACAATTTAAATAAATATATATATATATATAATTATTTGGTATATATATATATATATATAGTATTATTTGGTATATATATAATTTGGTACATATACATATTATTTGGTACATATATATATATATATTATTTGATATATATCTATCTATATATATATACATAGTATTATATTATATGAAGGAGATGGCATGGAGAAAAGGGAATCCTTCTGCCTTTCTGAACTGTGTTAGGAATGTTAATGAATACTGCCATGATGCTGAACAGTATAGAAGTTCTTTAGATAACCAGGAATAAAACTACCATACAATCCAACAACCCCACTGTTTGGCATATACTCAAAAGAAACCTTAAATGAAAAAGACATATGTACACCAGTATCCATTGTAACACCATTTAGAGTAGTTAATAAAGGGAAATGATCTCAGTGCCCATTGAGCAGAGAATGGATAAAGAAGCTATGTTTTTTATATATGATGGAAATTGACTCACCCTTAAAGATAAAATTGGATTATCTATAGAGTTTCAGCTGAATCTAGAGCCTATTACACGCTGAAGTAATTAAAAAAACAGAAATTCCAATATTGCATACTAGTGCGTATAATTGGAATCTAGAAAACAGGTACTGAAGAACCCATTTGGAGGGTAGGAAGAGATGCAGTCATAGAAAACAGACTTGTGGACACAGAGTGGGAAGGAGAGAATGGGATAAATTGAACAAATTGCACTGACATATGTAAAAACTGAAGAATGTAGTAGATAGCTAGAGCTATAGAGGGCTCTAGTGGAGTTGGTTGTGGGGTAGGAGAGGAGGTCCAAGAGGGAGATGGGAGGACTGCTCAAAAGGGAGGCTCAGCTATATTTACTAATAAATGATTGACCTTGCTGGACAGCAGAAACTAACATAACATTGTAAGTCAATTATACTCCAAATTTTAATCATTTTGTTTCAAGTGAAGAAAGAAAATCAGTCCTTGGACAACTTGTGCAAGTGACAAGTGAAGCATCACAGTGCATCTCAAGTAAAATGTGTGCTCAGGACTGCTTTAGTATGTATAGACAAAAGAAGAAAAAAAAAAACTTAAAAAGAAGAGCTAAGTTAGCCAGAAAAATTTCAGACACTACACTTAAGTGTCCCTTCACTTCACTAATTTGTTTTTGCTTCTAAAAATAAAGAAGGGATTCCTAAAAGGAAACTAAACATTTATGATTATATGTTTTCATTAACCGATGTCACCAATTTATGAAAACATTAATTCCCTCAAGTTTTAATAAGCAATAGCAGAACTTTGACTTTCAGAACTATACTAAGCAGGAATTAGTAAACATAGTTTAAAACTGAGATGCAGCCCAAGAATCCCTTATTTTGTAATGATATAATGTGTGCTACTGACTGGGAAAAAAATGCATAGCCTAAAAGTGGAGAATTCTTCATTAGGTCTTTCATCCTAAGAAAGATTTAATCACGAGGAGAAACTTCTCAAGTATTGTAAAAAGACTGCTCTGAAGAAGGATAGGAGGAGCCAGGTTTCACAGAATTTTGGTACAACAATCAGGTATGGAGAGTGTCTGAATATTATGGTTAATGAAAAAGAACTGGACACCTCAAGTGAATGGATTGAGCTATTTTCTATCTATGGGAAGATGCAAGAATCTGGGCTCCTTGAAATAATTCCTTTGATAAGCACCTTAACTAGGTGGAGTATCTGTTCTCTCTCAAGTCAGTTCTTTGGGCAACACTGGTGGCAGCTGCAATAACTAAGGACTTGATTTCAACTTGATTTCGTCAAGAGTCCCCTCAAGTTTCACATTTAGGGATGGATGAAATGGCTTATGACTTGAGGATTTCAGCATCCTTGGTTTACTGATATGGCTGGCAAATTTCTTGCTTCACAGTGTGGTCTATTCTCTACAACCTCAGAAAATGCTACTATCTGTAGAGAGATTCTTATACTCTAACAGAAGGTGACTGTGGGCTTCTACCTCAACAGGACATAAAGAGGACCTAAACGATTGTGAAAATGCCTAATACAGGTTTAGTACAAGTTCCAAAGAGACATGAGACTGAAAACAAAACATAAATTTGAAGAACACGACTGGAAACACTTCAAGGTCAAGGAATGGTAAACAGGAAGGGGTGTTGCATTTTCAATTCATGTATATACATATACATGCACATACATTTGTATATTTATATTTGCATTTATGTACCTACACTGAAATGCTCAAATAGGCATATACACATATCCTGTGTATATATTTATCTCTACTCATATACGTGTCTATACATGTATATATAGACACACACAAACATATATGTCCGTATGTATCTGAACATTCTCTGGAATATTCTCAGAAATAGGTTTTACTTTAAGACATAAAACAAGTCTCAGGATTTTAAATCATAACCAAGTATGTTCTCTGAACACCAAGAAGTGGAGTTAAAAGTTAAAAATGAGATACATGTTTGCAAATTTGTCAATGTGTGGAAAATTAAACAAGACATTTATGAAGAACCAGTGTTTCAAAGTGTAAGTCACAAGGGAAGTAAGATAATTCTATGAGGCTTATGTAAGTGAAAGTACTTTTAGCAAATCATCAGATCCTGCAAAAGTGTATACCTGCAGTTATATCCCTCCTGCAAAATAGATACTGCTACCTGTAAACAGCAAAATTATATGCCTAAACTTTTGACATATACATGTGCATGTATATTTGTAGGTGTGTGTGTGTTTGTGTGTGTAAACTAATAGTTGCCCAGGTAGCACTAATACTAAGGAACCTGCCTTCTAAAGCAGAAGTCATAAGACAGCAGGTTCACTCCATGGGTTGGGAAGATCTCCTGGAGATGGCAGGAAAACATGGCAACCCACTCCTATTCCTTCATCTTGAGAATACCATGAATTGAGAATTCATGATGGATGAGAGTCTGTGTGATGCAGAGTGTCAGACGGGAGTGTAGTGATTTAACACACATATAGTACACATGTTCCTTTCATATATTACCAATGGCATGTTCAGCAAAAAATTGAATATAGTACAGCATTAAAAAAAATCTGATTCTATGGGGTTATTTACATACAATGGGATAACCATTCAACTTCCTTTTTTATGAATCGATTGATTTTTTTTCCAGTTTTTAAAATTGTTTTAGTCACTCTGTTATTCTAGCAATTTGACTGCTTCATATAGCTTGAGACTTTCGTTGACAAAAATTCCTGTCCTAAATACCTAAAATTCCTCTTTATTTAGTATCTTTAATAGCAATGGCATCATATTCATTCTCAATTCAGTGACTAAATCTTCTCTTTGTGTTTGTTTAGTTTACCTAATATTCTTTTTACTAATTGAGATTTTTGTTCAATTTTCTATGTATTTTTTTTACTATTTATATTATCTTATACCCATACTAACATTTATTGATGTCCTCTTTCTCATATATATTTCATTCTATTCAAATATATTGAATGAATATATATATATATATTAAATATTCATATATATCAATATATATGGAATATATATTCATATCTATATGAATATATAATCATATATATATTTATATATATATATCATTTTGATTCACATCAGAGTATGTTCTCATTTCTCCTGTGAGTTATTCTTTTCCTCATCAGGCCCTTCAGAATGTGTTATTTAGTTTTTCACACATTACATTTTTCAAATTTTCCTCCC
Organism: Dama dama; assembly: GCF_033118175.1. Lineage (NCBI taxonomy): Eukaryota > Metazoa > Chordata > Mammalia > Artiodactyla > Cervidae > Dama > Dama dama. The sequence continues at coordinate 620,592 of NW_026871000.1, read as the reverse complement.
ATTTTTTATTTCAATTTACATGGTTTGGATGACAGAGACCATACTTGGTACGATTTACATTATTGGTGGTTATTCCATGGCTTAATATAATCTCAATTCTCAGGAATAATCTGGAGATTATTCCATGTGAAGTTGAGACAGACGTATATTCTTCTGTTCTTTTTGGGTGGAATGTTCTGCACATCTGTGTTTGTTCCACTGGTTTGTATGGTATATAGGTTTTCTTTTCCCTTAGTTGTCTTATATTATTCTTGATTTATTGGAATATTTATTGCTGGATATTAATTCTTGGGCTATAATTCTGGCTCATGTTTTGCAGTCTTTAAACTTCATGTTAGCCTAAAGGCAGAGAAACATTTCCAGTATTAGGTAACTTTAACTCTTTCATGATGTGATCGTGTGTGTGTGTGTGTGTGTGTGTGTGTGAGTGTGTGTGTGATATACCCATATATCATTAATACAAAGATAAGGTGAAAAACTATATAATTAATATAATGATTGGAATGACTAGTGCTGAAGCTGCAACTCCAATATTTGGTCACCTGATGTGAAGAACTGACTAATTTGGGAAGACTTTGTTGTTGGGAAAGATTGAAGGCAAGAGGAGAAGGGGACAACAGAGGATGTGTGTTTGGATGGCATCACCAACTTAATGGACAGGAGTTTGAGAAATCTCCGGGAGTTGGTTTTGGAGACAGGGGGTCTGGAATGCTGCAGTCTGAGAGAAACATCTACTAGGAAGGTTGAGAAGAAGTCTAGGGGTCCCCAAGGAGAGAAGGGTCTGGAATTCTCAAGGAGAAAGAAAGGACAAACTTTGTTCTTTCCTATACATTCCTTAAGATTATTTAACAGTAATGTATCCTGCCTGAGGACAGTCTCTGGATTAAGCCTTCTGGATAATCCTGTTATCTTAAAATGAAAATTGTGGGAGTAGGTCTGCTTAGGGTATTACAACCTCCAGACATCCTTTTGATTCATTGGAGAGTTTATAACTCCACTGCTAACACTAGCAATGGGGTATCTTTCTACCCCCTTCTTATGTCAATGTCAAAAGCTTTCTCTATCTTCCTTATGCTTTAATAAAACTTTATTACACAAACACTCTGAGTGATCAAGCCTCATCTCTGGCCCCGGAATGTATTCTTCTCCTCCAGAGGCCAAGAATTCTGGCGTCTTTTTGAGGTTCAGAAACAACCTTTCATCTTGGAGGCTCATCTGGGATTCTTTAGGACAAGGTAATGAAACTTGGAGCTCTAGTTCTTTGTTCTCTCAGCGAACACGTTTTCTGCTGTACTTTACTAACTCCACGGTGTGCTTGCACGAATGAATGAAATGCCCTGCGTGAAGCAAGTCAGGAGCCCTGCTCTGTGGTTCTGTGGGGACCTCATACAGCTTATGGCAGAAACCTGTCAGGGGTTTATACCGACCTGCCAATTCCAAGAGGCACCCAACATCTCCTGAGTTGACAGACCAGAAACGGGGAAAGTATGTGGGCTGAACCCTCCTTTCTCGGTTAAACTTTTCAGTCTCATTGACCATTTCATAATTCCTTGGAAATTAGAAGTAGTAACCTAATCTGTTGTCTTATAGACTTTCAAGGGATTTGTGATCTATGCTGTTACTGTGTACTGTTACTTAACCCCAAACTTGGATTGGTAGTCCAGAAGCACCTTGCCTCGTTAAGAATAGACAGTTCAGAAGTTAGATAGAACTTTAGCTACAAGAGCATCTCTGAGGTTAAAGGGTTCTCCATTTGGAACCACATTTTTCCCCCCCTTTGGTAATGCTGGCTCTTAGTGGACCAGAGGAGGCTCTTATGCTGGTGTGGTGACACTGGGAAGGAACATTTCTATTCTATGTTTGTATCAGTTTTATTGTGGTAAGGAATAAACTCAGGTTCATTCACAGGCACTCAGGTGATGGATGTTTCCCCCAGCGATCTTAGCCTGGGAAGCATTCCAGAAGGTTACTCTAATCACACCCCAGGTGGCAGCAGAGGCAATGAAGATTTTAATGGTGAGGAGGGGATGTCAGTCAGGGATGCCATCAGGTCTACCCCTGCTGCATTTCCACCCCCTCTCGGTGGTCGAACTGGGAGGGACGAGTATGTCACCTGCATGGCTAAGGGACAGACTAAGTCTGACCAGGAAAGAAAAGCTTTGGTGGAAAGTCTGTCCACACCCCCATCCAGAGCAGGGAGGCATGCTTCCAGTAGAAAGTAGGCACTGGTCTCTCTCACTCTTTTTTTTAAATTTTTTTTTTTCTCTCTTACAGATGGGAGCTAACAATTCCAGCCTCTCTCCTTTGAACTGTATCCTGAAAAACTGGGATAGATTTGATCCCCAGGGCTTAAGAAGACACAGACACAGGAAGACCAGACACACCTGGTCTTCCTACGTGATACTGCATGGCCGTGGTACCCACTGGAGGATGGTGAACGATGGCCATTTGGAGGGTCTCTTAAATAAAATACTGTTTTACAATTAGACTGGTTATGTAGAAAACAAGGGAAATGGGGAGAGGTAGCATATGTGTTGCTCTTTTTCTCTCTGAGAAATATGCCAGTCTTGTGTCCTAAGGGTATAGATTTGGGTGTGACACCTTCAGCTCCTTCCTGCCCTCCTACTTTGCTAGATGAGATGGAGAACAGGAGACAAAGAGATAAATAAAAGCAGGTTTCTCCAATCTATCCCTGAGATCATAAGCACAGAATAGACAGGGAAACTGTGGAACAGTCACAGAAGTTGATCCCTCTTCATGGAGCACCCACCAGGAGAAATAATCAGCCTATGAGAGTTAATAAACATTTTTCTTATCAAGAAATACTGTGAATCAAGGAACATTTGAGAGACTATTTAGAGGACACAGAAAAATATATTAGAGCTTTTAAAGGTGTCACTCTGCTTTGTGACATTACTTGGAAGGATGTGATGTATATCTTGGGACAAACACTGACACCTGACTCAAAATCTCGAGCTCTGGGAAAAGCGGTTCCTTATGGAGATGAATGTCTTCGTAACGAATCAGTAGGGAAGGGGGAGAACGAGATAACCACCCTCCCCACTGGGAATCAGGCGCTACCAGCTACAGAAACAGACTGGGAATACAACACAGCTAAAGGAAGATCCAATCAGAACAATTTTGTCACATGTATTCTTTTTTTTTCCATTTATTTTTATTAGTTGGAGGCTAATTACTTTATAATATTTGTAAATTGTAGTGTTTTTTGCCATACAGTGACATGAATCAGCCATGGATTTACATGTTTCCCCATCCTGATTCCCTCTCTCACCTCCCTCTCCAGCCGATCTCTCTGGGACTTCCCAGTGCACCAGCCCAAAGCACTTGTCTCATGCATCCAAGCTGGGCAGGTGATCTGTTTCACCCTTGATAATACACACGTTTTGATGCTGTTCTCTCGAAACATCCCACCCTCGCCTTCTCTCACAGAGTCCAAAAGTCTGTTCTGTACATCTGTGTCTCTTTTTCTGTTTTGCATATAGGGTTATCATTACCATCTTTCTAAATTCCATATATATGTGTTAGTATGCTGTAATGTTCTTTATCTTTCTGGCTTACTTCAGTCTGTATAATGGGCTCCAGTTTTATCCATCTCATGAGAACTGATTCAAATGAATTATTTTTAACGGCTGAGTAATATTCCATGGTGTATACGCACCACAGCTTCGTTATCCATTCGTCTGCTGATGGACATCGAGGTTGCTTCCATGTCCTGGCTATTATAAACAGTGCTGCGATGAACATTGCGGTGCACGTGTCTCTTTCAAATCTGGTTTCCTCGTTGTGTATGCCCAAAAGTGGGATTTCTGGGTCATATGGCAGTTCTATTTCCAGTTTTTGAAGGAATCTCCACACTGTTCTCCATAGCAGCTGCACTAGTTTGCATTCCCTCCAACAGTGTAAGAGGGCTCCCTTTTCTCCACACCCTCTCCAGCATTTATTGCTTGTAGGCTTTTGGATAGCAGCCATCCTGACTGGTGTGTAATGGTACCTCGTTGTGATTTTAATTTGCATTTCTCTGATAATGAGTGATGTTGACCATCTTTTCATGTGTTTGCTAGCCATCTGTATGTCTTCTTTGGAGAAATGTCTGTTTATTTCTTTGACCCATTTTTTGATTGGGTCATTTATTTTTCTAGAATTGAGCTACAGGTGTTGTTTGTATATTTTTGAGATAAATCCTTTGTCTGTTTCTTCGTTTGCTATTATTTTCTCCCATTCTGAGGGCTGTCTTTCACCTTACTTATAGTTTCCTTTGTTGTGCAAATGCTTTTAGCTTTAGTTAGGTCCCATTTGTTTATTTTTGCTTTTATTTCCAATATTCTGGGAGGTGGGTCATAGAGGATCCTGCTGTGATTTATGTCAGAGAGTGTCTTGCCTATGTTCTGCTCTAGGAGTTTTATAGTTTCTGGTCTTACATTTAGATCTTTTATCCATTTTGAGTTTATTTTTGTGTATGGTGTTAGAAAGTGTTCTAGTTTAATTCTATTACAAGTGATTAACCAGTTTTCCCAGTACCACTTGTTAAAGATGCTGTCTTTTTTCCATTGTATATTCTTGCCTCATTTGTCGAAGATAAGGTGTCCATAAGTTCATAGATTTATCTCTGGGCTTTCTATTCTGTTCCATTGATATATATTTCTGTCTTTGTGGAGTACCATACTATCTTGATGACTGTGACTTTTTAGTACAGTCTGAAGTCAGGAAGGTTGATTCCTCCAGTTCCATTCTTCTTTCTCAAGATTACTTTGGCTATTTGAGGTTTTTTTTTGTATTTCCATACAAATTGTGAAATTAGTGGTTCTAGTTCTGTGAAAAATACTATTGGTAGTTTGATAGGGACTGCATTGAATCTATAGATTGCTTTGGGTATTATAGTCATTTTGACAGTATTGATTCTTCCAATCTATGAACACGGTGTATTTCTCCATCTGTTTGTCTCCTCTTTGATTTCTTTCATCAGTGTTTTATAGTTTTCTATGTATAGGTCTTTTGTTTCTTTAGGGAGATATACTCCTAACTATTTTATTATTTTTGTTGCAATGGTGAATGATATTGTTTTCTTAATTTCTATTTCTGTTTTCTTATTGTTAGTGTATAGGAATGCAAGGGATTTTTGTGTGTAAATTTTATATCCTGCAACTTTACTCTATTCATTGTTTAGCTCTAGTAATTTTCTGGCAGAGTCTTTAGGGTTTTCTATGTAGAGGATCAGGTCATCCGCAAACAGTGAGAGTTTCACTTCTTCTTTTCCTATCTGTATTTCTGTTACTTCTTTTTCTTCTCTGATTTCTGTGGCCAAATCTTCCAAAACTATGTTGAATAGCAGTGGTGAGAGTGGGCACCCTTGTCTTGTTCCTGCTTTCAGGGGAAATGCTTTCAATTTTTCTCTATTGAGGGTAATTCTTGCTGTGAGTTTGTCATATATAGCTTGTATTATGTTGAGGTATGTTCCTTCTGTTCCTGCTTTATGCAGAGTTTAATCATAAATGGATGTTGAATTTCGTCAAAGGCTTTTCCTGTCTCTATTGAGATAGCCATATGGATTTCATCTTTCAATTTGTTAATGTGGTGTATTACATTGATTGATTTGTGAATAGCAAAGAATCCTTGAATTTCTGGGATAAAGCACATTGGTCATGATGTATGATTTTTTTAAATATGTTGTTGGATTCTGTTTGCTAGAGTTTTGTTAAGGATTTTTGCATCTATGTTCATCAATGATATTGGCCTGTAGTTTTCTTTTCTTTCTTCCTTTCTTTCTTTCTTTCTTTTTTTTTTTTTTCCTGGCATCCTTGTCTGGTTTTGGAATTAGGGTGATGGTGGCCTCATGGAATGAGTTTGGAGCTTTACCTTCTTCTGCAATTTTCTGAAAGAGTTTGAGTAAGATAGGTGTTAGCTCTTCTCTAAATGTTTGGTAGAATTCAGCTGTGAAGCCATCTGGTCCTGGGCTTTTGTTTACTGGAAGATTTCTGATTACAGTTTCGATTTCCTTGCTTGTGATGGGTCTGTTAAGATCTTCTATTTCTTTCTGGTTCCGTTTTGGAGAGTTATACTTTTCTAAGAATTTGTCCATTTCTTCCAAGTTGTCCATTTTATTGGCAAAGAGTTGCTGGTAGTAGTCTCTTTTGATCCTTTGTATTTCAATGTTGTCTGTTATGATTTCTCCATTTTCATTTCTAATTTTGTTAATTTGGTTCTTCTCCCTTTGTTTCTTAATGAGTCTTGCTAATGGTTTGTCAATTTTGTTTATTAACAAAAAAAAAAAAAAAAAGAGCTTTTTGCTTTGTTGAATTTTGCTATAGTCTGTTTAGTTTCTTTTGCACTTATTTCTGCCCTAATTTTAAAGATCTGTTTCCTTCTATTAACTCTGGGGTTCTTCATTTCTTCCTTCTCTAGTTGCTTTAGGTGTAGAGTTAGGTTATTTATTTGACTTTTTCTTGTTTCTTGAGGTAAGCCTGTAATGCTATGAACCTTCCCCTTAGTGCTGCTTTTACAGTGTCCCATGGGTTTTGGGTTATTGTGTTTTCATTTTCATTTGTTTCTAGGCATATTTTGATTTCTTTTTAAATTTCTTCTATGATTTAATGGCTATTCAGAAGTGTGTTATTTAACCTCTATATGTTTGAATTTTTAATTCTTTTTGTTTTCCTGTAATTGAGATATAATCTTACTGCACTATGGTCAGAAAAGGTGACTGGAATGACTTCAAATTATTTTGAATTTACCAAAGCTGGATTTACGGCCCAGGATGTGATCTATTCTGGAGAAGGTTCCGTGTGCAGTTGAGGAAAAGGTGAAATTGAATGTTTTGGGGTGAAATGTCCTATAGATATCAATTAGGTCTAGCTGGCCAATTGTGTCATTTAAAGTTTGTGTTTCCTTGTTAATTTTCTGTTTAGTTGATCTATCCATAGTTGTGAGTAGGGTATTCAAGTCTCCAGTATTATTGTGTTACTATTAATTTCCTCTTTCATACTTGTTAGCTTTTGCCTTATATATTGTGGTACTCCTATGTTGGGTGCATATATATTTATAATTGTTATATCTTCTTCTTGGATTGATGCTTTGGTCATTATGTAGTGTTCTTCTTTGTCTCTTTTCACAGCCTTTATTTGAAAGTCTATTTTATCTGATATGAGTATTGCAAGTCCTGCTTTCTTTTGGTCTCCGTTTGCGTGATTTTTTTCTTCCCCCAGCCCTTCACTTTTAGTCTGTATGTGTCCCTTGTGTTTAGCTGGGTCTCTTGTAGACAGCATATATAGGGTTCTTGTTTTTGTATCCATTCAGCCAGTCATTGTCTTTTGGTTGGGATATTCAACCCATTTACATTTAAGGTAATTATTGATAGGTATGGCCCCGTTGCCATTTACTTTGTTGTTTTGGGTTCATGTTTATACAACCTTTCTGTGTTTCCTGTCTACACAAGACCCTTTAGCATTTGTTGAAGAGCTGGCTGGTGGTGCTGAATTCTCTCAGCTTTTGCTTGCCTGTAAAGCTTTTGTATTATCCTTCATATCCGAATGAGATCCTTGCTGGGTACAGTAATCTAGGTTGTAGGTTATTCTCTTTCATTACTTTCAGTATGTCCTGCCATTCCCTTCTGGCCTGGAGGGTTTCTATTAATAGATGAGCTGTTATCCTCATGGGAATCCCTCTGTGTGTTATTTGTTGTTTCTCCCTTGCTGCCTTTAATATTTGTTCTTTGTGTTTGATCTTTGTTAATTTGATTAATATGTGTCATGGGGTGTTTCGCCTTGTGTTTATCCTGTTTGGGACTCTGGGTTTCTTGGACCCGTGTAACTATTTCCTTCCCCATTTTTAGGGAAGTTTTCAGCTATTATCTCCTCAAGTATTTCCTCATGGTCTTTCTTTTTGTCTTCTTCTTCTGGGACTCCTGTGATTCAAATGTTGGGGCATTTCACATTGTCCCAGAGGTCCCTGAGGGTGTCCTCATTTCCTTTGATTCTTTTTACTGTTTTTCCTCTCTGCTTCATTTATTTCCACCATTTTATCTTCTACCTCACTTATCCTATCTTCTGTCTCCATTATTCTACACTTGGTACCCTCCAGAGTGTTTTTGATCTCATTTATTGCATTATTCATTTTTAATTGACTTTTTAATTTCTTCTCGGTCTTTATTAAACATTTCTTGCATCTTCTCAATCCTTGTCTCCAGGCTATTTATCTGTAACTCCATTTTGTTTTCAAGATGGTGGATCATTTTTATTATCATTATTCTATATTCTATTTCAGGTAGATTCCCTATCTTCTCCTCTTTTGTTTGGCTTGGTGGGCATTTTTCATGTTCCATTACCTTCTGGGTATTCCTCTGCCTTTTCATATTCTTTAGATTGCTGTGTCTGGAGTAGGCTTTCTGTATTCTGGTGGCCTTTGGTTCCTTTTTATTGAGGTTTCTCCCAGTGGGTGGGGTTGGACAATTGGCTTGTCAAGGTTTCATAGTTAGGGAAGCTTGCATTGGTGTTCTGCTGTGTGGAACTGGATTTATTCTCTCTGGAGTGCAATGGAGTGTCCAGTAGTGAGTTTTGAGATGGGTCTATGTGTGAGGTTTGACTTTGGGCAGCCTGTATGTTGACGCTCAGGGCTACGTTCCTACATGGCTACAGAATTTGTGTGGTATGACTTGCTCTGGAACTTATTGGCTCTTGAGTGGTGGTTGATTTCAGTGTAGGTATGGAGGCCTTAGGATGGTCTCTTATTACTTAATGTTCCCTGTAGTCAGGAGTTTTCTGGTGTTCTCAGGTTTTGGGCTTAAGTCTCCTGCCTCTGGATTTCAGTCTTATTCTTCCAGTAGTCTCAAGACTTCTCCAACTATATAGGACTGATGATAAAACTTCTAGGTTAATGGTGAAAAGACTCTTCACTGTGAGGGACACCCAGAGAGGTTCACCACGTTACATGAAGAAGAGGAGAAGGAGCATGGAGATAGAGATGAGCAGGAGGAGAAAAGGGGGGACTCGAGGAGAGAGACAGATCTATGCAGTTCCCTGTTCCCAGAGTGTTCTCTGTAGCCCAGACACCCACAGAGATTCACAGAATTGGACTGGGAAGAGAAGGGAGAGGGAGGAAATAGAGGTGATCTGAGGGAGAAAACAGAAAGTCAAAGGTGGGAGAGTGTAATCAACACACTCCTGAGTAAAAATGGGTACTGAATACTGAATTCTTAAGTGTCCAAAATTGATATCAAATACTGAAAAACAAAGATTAAAAATCTAGAGTAGAAGTTAGACCCTTAAACTATAATATTAAAAACAAAAACACAAAAAATTAGAAATATATGTGAAGTTTGGTTCAAAAATAGGGCCTCTTTTTTTTTTTTTTTTTTTTCCTCAAAGCTATAGTGAAATGATAATGAAAATAAGGAGTAATAGACGACTTTAAAAGTAAATAAGAGAAAAAAAAAGAGAAAAAATAATTAAAAAAATTAAAATTACATCTAGGAATTTCTCTGGAGCTGTTGCGGTCAGTGTGGGTTCAGTTCAGTTTCAGATAGCTCCTCATTCCAGCTTACACTTCTTGATATCCATAGGCCCCTTCCTGTGTAGTCGGTGTTACCTACAGGGATTTTAATCTGTTGCACCGGTCACTTCTGAAGCGGTTCCCTTTGTTTATTTGGCTTCTCTTTGCCGGTCTCTTCAGTGTCTAATTTCCACCCTGACAGAAGCGGGCAGGGGTGGTCTCTTGTTTAGGTTTGTTTGGTCAGCTGTGCTGTAGCGACGGAGGGGCACTGCAGACAATTGTCACCGGCCTGTGTGCGGAGCACTCACAGTGTTCTGGCCACATTGGCTTTGCCCCGGCTCAAGTGTGTGTGCTTTCCTCGTCTACACTGCTCAGGCTCCTGGCTGCTCTATATGGAGTGGGCCCTCCATTGCATGCAATTCCAGTTTTCAGGTATTCCACAAAAGCGCAGACTCAGTTGGGCCTGTGTTTTGTTCCTTCCCAGGCCCGAGCAGCTCAGACAGCCAGGAGCTGTGACGAGTGCACTCTCCCCGGGTGTGGTGTGCCTTCTCCCCTCTGCGGTCCCAGTCTCAGTTTCCATGGGTGCCAGTCAGGTGTGTGAGCCTTGTGTCTGTTCTCGGGAGCTGGCCTCTAACCACGACCCTCACGGCAGATGTCAACCATCCAGAATCTCAGGAAGTCTTTGGTTAGAAACTGGGAGCCTGTTTGGCAGGGGGTGCCATTTCTGGGGCCACGTTTGCCCCTTCCCCTCCCCCCTGCCTCCTGCCTCCAGCGGGGGGTGGACCAGTCCTCCGGTTAACTCTTCTCTGGAATTGCTCAGTCCCTTTGTTCTGTGAATGGCCAGCTGTGTGTTCGGGCCATTCGGGGTAATTTTCTCTATCTCTCTTGCTATCTCACAGTTTAAGTTGCTGTCTCATGTTAACTCCCTCCAATTGCCCTCAGGGCATTCAGGCCCGGTCCTTTCCCTAAGCAATGCCGCCTGATCCTCTCTGTTCCGTCCCCAATTGTGGGTGGTGGGTGCAGGGTGTCTGGAGTACTTTTCTGCTGGGAGTTGCTTTTAGGCATGTAATCTGTGTGTTTTATTTATTTTTCCTCCAAGTTTGGTTGAGATTCAAAAACTTCCCCCAGACCCGCCAATGAGGGGGTTTCCTGGTGTTTGGAAACTTCCTCTATGACGACTCACTTCCTGGGATGGGTCTCCTTTCCAAGCTCCTTTGCCTCTCTTTTTATCTTTTATATCTCATCCTACCTCCTTTCAAAGACAATGGGCTGCTCTTCTGAGCACCTGATGTCTTCTGCTAGAAGTCAGAAGTTCTTTTGTGAAGTTTGCTCAGCGTTCAAATGTTCTTTCAATGAATTTGTAAGGGAGAAAGTGGTCTCCCTATCCTATTCCTCCACCATCTTAGCTCTTCTCCTCGGATGTATTCCTAAAGGACTCAGACAAGCACGTACTAAGCCTTTAATATATGGCAAATTGGCAAACATAGAGCAGGAGGAGAAGGAAGCTCCTGGTAAATTCCAAATAGACTGAGAGAAGCCCTTCACAGATTTGTAGAGATTGATCCTGAAAGTGAAGAAGGAAAAGTGATATTAATGAATAGATTTCTCACGCAGTTGGCTCCAGATATCCGCTGTAAGCTATTAAAATAGGCACATGGACCAAATCAGCCTTTAGATAATCTGTTACAATTGGCTCAGACAGTCTATTATGGTAGGGAATATGAGGAAAAGAAAGAAGGCAGGAAATGATAAAGGAACAGGTGGAAGCCCTCGCAATGGCTATGAAAACCATTGTTCGACAGCCTGAGAAAAATGCCCTGAGGGACCCAGGTGAAAAAGGATGGGCTTGCTTTTTCTGTGGAAAGGAAGGGCACCTCTTCAGGCTTCAAGCCGCCCCCAGGTCCATGTCCAGTTTGCAAGGGACCACACTGGCAGAGAGACTGCCCCCAGAGGTGTAGGTTTCAGGGGTCAGACTCTCAAGATAATCAGGACTGGAAGGGCCTGGGGGTCCCCACACAAGCTCCCATCCTAATTACACCTGAGGAACCCCAGGTATTAATAACTGTGATGGGCCAATCCGTCAATTTCCTTTCAGATATTGGGGGAACTTAATCAGTGCTTACTGAAGCACCTGATCCACTTTCTTTCTGATCCCCTTCCATAATGGAAATGTCTGGCTGAGCCAAAAAGCGTTACTTCAGTGTTCCTCTAAGTTGTGACTGGGATCCTGTGCAATTTTCACTCAAGTTTCTGATCATGCCAGAATCTCCCTCACCTCTTTTGGGGAGGGATGTACTGAGCAAGGTCCATGCCACTGTTTTCATGAACATGGAGCCTTCCCTTTCTCTCCCTTTAATTGAACAAAAAGTAAATCCTAGGGTATGGGCTGATGGAAAATCTGTGGGTTGAGCACAATATATTATTCCTGTAGTTGTCAAGCTCAAGGACCCACACTTATTTCCACATAAGAAGCAGTATCCACTGAAACCTGAGGTTAAGGAAGGGTTAAAACCCATCATCAAAAATTTAAAGGAGCAGGGACTATTAATTCCCTGTAACAGTCCCTGCAACACTCCTAATTTGAGTATAAAGAAATAAAATATAAAATGCAGACTAGTTCAAGATTTACAAGAAATAAATGAGGCTATAGTTCCTTTACACCCCGCATTGCCTAATCCTTACACTCTAATGTCTGAAATTCCTGAACGAGCCAAATATTTCTCTGTAATTGATTTAAAAGATGCTTCTACTCAGTGGCTTTCATGGAGGAAAGTCAATTTCTATTTGCCTTTGAGGGCCTAATGCTGCCAGCTTCTCAGTTAAACTGTATAGTTTTGCCCCAGGGATTTCATGACAGTCATCACTTAGTTGGACAAAGTTTGTCAAGGGATCTACAAAACTTTAATAGCTCCGAAGCGGGGGTGTTAAAATATGCAGATAGTGTTTTGCTCTGTGCTGAGATGGAATAAGCTTGTTCCTGAGCTTTAGAAGATTTCTTAAACTTTCTGGCAGGCTTCAGTTCCAGGACATCAAAAGAACAGGCTCAGGTTTGTCAACAATCTGTTAGATATCTGGGCCTAATCATATCAAAAGGCCTAGGAGCAAGGGCCCAAGAGAATTAAACCTACACTAAATCATCCCCTTCCTACGACTTTAAGACAATTGAGAGGATTTTGGAAATCACAGGCTACTGTCGCATTTAGATTTCAGGTTATGGGGATCTTGCCTGGCCTTTAAATAAACTTACAGCTGAAACTCAGCAGACCCGAAGAGACACACTGCTTTAATATCCAGATACTCAAGAGGCTTTTAAGGATCTTCAGACTGCTCTCCTGCAAGCTCCTGCTCTGAGCTTGCCCACATGCTCAGAATTTAATTTGTTTGTCGCTGAAAGAAAAGGTATGACCTTGGGGGTTTTGACACAACTGCAAGGGCCTCAGCAGCAACCTATTGTTTATCTAAGCAGAGAATTATATAGAATTTATCGTAGGTGGCCCCACTACCTAAGAGTAATTGGGGCAATGATTTTATTAGCACCTGAAGCTTTAAAAGTAGTCAATGGATGAAACCTTACTCTACTGACTTCTCATGATATGAGTGGAATCTCAAATTCTAAGGCTAGTATTTGATGAAGGGCAGCAGCTTCTTAAATATCAGTCATTATTGTTAGAAGAACCAGTAACTAAGCTTAAAGTTTGTGGAAAGTTAAATCCTGCCACTTTTCTTGCTGAAAAGGAAAATGAAACAGCTGATCATGGCTGTTCCCAATTCCTAACTTTAAACTATGCATCTCAGGAAGATCTAAAGGATACCCCACTAGATAATCCTGACATGGAAGTATTTAGAGATGGCAGTTCTTTTGTTTGGGATGGAAAGTGTAAAGCAGGCTATGATGTGGTAACTGCTGAACAGGTTTTAGAAGCAAAATCTCTGCCCCACAGAAGCAATGCTCACTTAGAGGAGCTTGTGGCTCTGACCCGAGCTCTTGAGTTAAGCAAAGGGCAGCAGATAAATACATTGATTCTAAGTATGCTTATTTCAATTTACAGCTCATGCTGCAATATGGAAATAAAGACAGTTTGAAACAGCAATAGGAGAACCTATTAAACATTTCAGAGAGATTGAGAGGCTTTTAACTGCTATATGTTTTCCTACAGAACTAGCAGGATGAATTGCAAAGGGCAAAACAGAGATGGGAGTAATGTAGCCGAAGGTAATCAGTTGGCTGACTGTCAAACCAGAAAAGCAGCAATGCATGAAAACCCTTCAGTACAGATGTCTTTGATCTGGACAGGTCCTGTGGAACAGAAAAAACAAACAAACAATATACTGAGGAAGCATTAGAAATACATGAGAAAAGAGGAGCAAAGATTATTGATAAAGGGTGGTTACAGTCCAAGGATGGACGATTAATAATTCCTAAAAATGCACAATGGAAATTTCTTAAGGCTTTACACCAGAGTTTACAATTAGATGCACAGAGTACTTACCAGAAGGCTTCTCATTTCTTTGAAGGTAAAAAGATAATGAAAACTTTAAAGAATATTATCAAAAGATGTGAAGTTTGTCAGAAACATAACCCAAAGACTGAAAGCTAGCAAAATCTGGATTACAAGGAAATGGAAAGTATCCTGGAGAGGACTGGGAAATTTGTTTTATTCATATACCAAAAGCTTTTGGGTATTCTTACATAAAATTTGAATGGATACTTTTACTGGATGGATTAAAGCTTTTTCCTATCATAGTGAACAGGCTACGGAGGTAATAGAGATTTTAATCCATGAAATTATCCCCAGGTTTGGGCTGCCACCGGAGCCTTCAGAGTAACAATGGCTCCGCCTTTACAGCTGCTGCAACTAAGGGGGTGTCTAAAGCTCTTGGAATAGAATATCCCTTGCACTGTTCCTAGAGACCTCACTCTCAGGAAAGGTTGAAAGAGCTAATGATTTTATCAAAAGACATCTGTACAAATTAACTGAAGAGACACTGGACAACTGGATTAAAGTCGTTCCCAGATCTTTCATGAGTGCTCGAACTACCCCCAAAAAGGAGGGACTGTCATCCTTTGAATGTTTTTATGGGAGGTCTTTCTTATGAAAAGACATTGTTATAGACCCTGAAGCCCTGGGATTAACTAGTTATGTAACTCAGCTCTCAGCTTTTCAACAGGCATTAACAGAACTCCAGGAGATGACTCCTGACACATGCAAGCCTCTATTTGAGCCAGGAACCAAGGTTCTCATAAAAACATTGGGATTTGAGGGTCATCCCTTGAGCCCCTCTGGGAAGGCCCTTACCAGGTTATTCTTTCTTCTCTCACAGCTGCCAAAGTTCCAGAAATTGATTCATGGGTACATCACACTCGAGTTAAGAGTCGGCACCCTGACCAGAATGAAATGACTTCATTTTATGTGTTTCCTTTCTGTGCTCTCACTTTGTACTTTGCAGTGGGTCTGATCATCTATGTGAGCCTACTTCTGCTGACTCCAAAAATCCTGAGTCTGCACTTTGATCTTCAAGACAATGCCTTCCTGTCCTGGGCTCAATCCTACACTGAATTCAACAATCAGTCTAACTGCTGGGTCTGTGAAGCACTCCCCTCTCCATAAGTGGAAGGCTTCCCATGGTGGACATCTCCATTTCAAGGAAAAGATGTTCTCCAAGTTTGCAAACACCTTCAACAACAATTGCCTGTAATGCCTGTTAAACTGATGACATCTAACAAACTTCAGATGGACTGAAGTAGCTATGGGCATAATGTGACTTTTCATTTTGATTTTGACTTGGTTTAATGACTATTTTGCCTTATGCCTGTAACTGTATAATGGGGTTTTCTAAGCGTCTAAAAGCTTTTAATTTACAAATGGTTGTCCAAGGCCCTACAAGTGCCACAGACTCCTCCAACTATCACTTGGGGCCCCTTTAATCAGAGACCCTCAATATGAGGTTTAGGAGAATATTTGGCCTCAACAATGTAGGGGTCATGCCCCTAAACAGCAGGAAGTAATCATTGAATGAAAATGATGCCACTTTCCCTTGGCAACATAATTCTTCTATAAGAAAAGAGGGGAATGAGAGAGTCATTTCCTAGGGAGGCTGATAAGTAGTTTAGATGTCCCCAAGGAGAGAGAGATACGGAATTCTCAAGGAGGTAGAGGATGAACTTTTCTCCCCACCCCCCTTTTTTTTTCTTTCCTCTACTTTCCTTAGGATTGTATAACACTATTGTATCTTGCCTGAAGAGAGTCTCTGGATTAAACCTTCTGGCTAATCCTGTTATCTTAAAATGTAGATTATGGGAGTAGGTCTGGTGAGGTCTTTACAATGCCCAGACATTCTTTTGATTCATTGAAGAGTATATAACTCCACTGTTGTCACTTGCAAGGGGGTACTCTTTCTACCTCCTTCTGATGTTTATGTCAGAAGCTTTCTCTATCTCCTTTATAGCTTAATAAAACTTTATTACATAAAAGCTCTGAGTGGTCATCCCTCTCCTCTGGCCCCGGATTTGATTCTATTGCTCCAGAGGCCAAGTATTCTAGCCTCTTTTTGAGGTTCAGCAACAACCTTTCAAGTCTATGGGGTGGCAAAGAATAAGATATGACTGTGTGACTGAACTGAATATATTTAATGTCATTTGTTTCATATCATTGTTTATTTAAAGTCTGTTTTGTCTACTATTAGTATAGTAACTATGACACTCTATTGCTTATTGCTTGCATAAAATCTTCCTTACAGTATATGGTGAAAGTCTATTCATTTGTAAGATTTCCCTCTTTGACAGTTTATAGTTGCCGATTTAAAAAAAAAAAAATCCATCATCCCATCTTCTGATATATCACCTTAATGTGTTGGGTTTTGTGGTTCTTGTTGTTGCTATTTCTTTTATTGAATAGATTTTAGAGTGATTTTAAGAAGTAGTTGTGGACATTTTGATTGCTCTTGTTCATTCAGTCATGTCCAACTCTTTTGTGGCTCCCTGTACTGCACCACACTAGGCCTTCCTCTCTTTCATTGTTTCCCACAGTTTGCTCAAACACATGTCCATTGAATTGGTGATATCATCCAACCGTCTCATCCTCTGTCACCTCCTTTTCCTCTTGTCCTCAATCTTTCCCAGCATCATGGTGTTTCTAAAGTTGGCTCTTGGCGTCTGGTTGGAAAAATCCTCAAGTTTCAGCTTCAGCTTTCATGCTTCAACAGTATATTTAAGGTTGGTTTCCTTGAGGATTGATTTGCTTGATCTCCAAACAGTCCAAGCGACCCCTAAGAGTTGTCCCCAGCATCACAGTTTGAAGGTATAAATTCTTCAGCTCTCGGCCTTCTTGACATTCCAATTTTCACATCTATACATGACTACTGGATAAACCATAGGCGTTTGTGGTGGAGGGGGCCTTTGTTAATAGACTCATGTCTCTTCTTTTTAATACAAGGTGTAGGTTTGTCATAGCTTTTCCTCCAAGAAGCAAGTGTCTGTTAATTTCATACTTGCAGTCAACATTCACAGTGATTTTGGAGTTGAAGAATATTAAGTCTGTCACTGGTTCCACGTTTTCCCCTTCTATTTGCCAAGACATGATGGGACCAGACACCCTGCTGTTGGGCTTTTGAATGTTGAGTTCTCAGCAAGGTTTCTACTCGCCTCATTCATTCTCATAAGGCCACTCTTTAGTTCCTATTCACTTTCTATTTTTGCAGTGTCCCCATCTGCATATCTAAGATTGTTGACATTTATCCCAGAAATCTTCATTCCAGCTTATTATTCATCCAACCTGGCATTTGGAATAGTATAGTTTACATATGTTTCACATAAGCAGAGTGATAATGTGCAGTCTTGTCACTCGCCAATCCCAGGTTTAAACTGGTCAGTTGTTCCATGTCTTGTTCCAACTCTTGTATCTTGACATGCATATACTTTTCTCAGGTGGTAGGTAAGAAGGTCTGTGGACACATAATAAACTGTCCCCAGTTTACTGTGATCCACACAGCCAAAGTCTTTAGTGGAGTCACTGAAGCAGAAGTAAATGATTTTCTGAAATTCCATTGTTTCCTAATTGTTCTCTGGTTCGTCTATTGTTTCCAAGTCTAGCTTTCACATCTTGGTTTGTGTACTGCTGAATAATTGTGAGTTTTACCTAGCTAGAATGTGAAAGGAGTAAAAATGCACACCAGTTTGAACATTCCTTGATCTTACCCTCCTTTGGTGTTGCAATGAAAACTGACCTTTTCCTATCTCATGGCCACTGACTAGTTTTATAAATCTTATGACATATGAACTCAGTGCCCCAGTTTAACGGCATCATTAAGAGTTTAGCAGTTTCATGTTAATGAATGCTTGCAGTTTTTGCTTAAACCATATGATTTCTCCTTCATATCTGAATGAGATCCTTATTGGCATTAGGTTTAGCTCACTCATCATTTTAAGAATTTGCTACCATCCTCTACTGGCCTGAAGAGTTTCTATTGGAAGATCAGCTGATATCTTTCTTCTTCCCCTTCCCCTTCCCCTCCTTCTCCTTCCGCTTCTCCTTCCCCTTCTCCTTCCCCTTCCCCTTCTTCTTCCTCTTCTTCTTCTTCGGTCTTCTCCATTTGGACAACTAGTATTCTCATGATAGGGCATTTGATATTGTCCGAGAACTTTCACAGCTTTTCTTGTTTTTCTTTTTTCTTTTTTTTTTTAACCACACCCCACTATATTTTGTTTGCTTCTTCCTTTCTGCTGCTGCTGCTAAGTCACTTCAGTCATGTCTGACTCTGTGTGATCCCATAGACGGCAGCCCACCAGGCTCCCCCATCCCTTGGATTCTCCAGGCAAGAACACTGGAGTAGGTTGCCATTTCCTTCTCCAATGTGTGAAAATGAAAAGTGAAAGAGAAGTCGCTCAGTCGTGTCCGAGTCTTAGAGACCCCATGGACTGCAGCCTACCAGACTCCTCCATCCATGGGATTTTCCAGGCAAGAGTACTGGAGCGGGGTCCCATTGCCTTCTCCTTCCTCCTTTCTACCTCCACCTAATTAGTTCTTTTTCTCTCTCAGTTATTCTACTGTGGATTCCTTCCAGGGTGTTGTTAATCTCAGCTATTGCATTGATTATTATGGCTTGACTCTTCTTTATTTCTTCTAGATCCATGATAAACATGCTTATTTCTTCTCCGTTTGGGCCTCCAGTGTATTTACTGGCAACTCCACTTGGATTTCAAGATTTTGGTCATCTTTACCCTCATTATTCTGGATAATTGTTTAGGGA
Organism: Dama dama; assembly: GCF_033118175.1. Taxonomy (NCBI): domain Eukaryota; kingdom Metazoa; phylum Chordata; class Mammalia; order Artiodactyla; family Cervidae; genus Dama; species Dama dama. Next base: position 601,845 of record NW_026871000.1, on the reverse strand, counting down.
AACTTCCTATTTACTATTCTTTTCTTTGTTTTCGTGGGTTTTTATCATCAACGTTCACCAGCTGCACATTTCTCTCCCTTTTCATTTTGTTTAGTTTGCTGTGATTTGGGTCACCTTTCTGCAGGCTGGAGGGTTATGGCTCCACTCTGCTGTGGAACCAGATCTTTGTGTGTGGGGTTGCACCACTAAGTAGTCAAAGCTTAATGCTTATTGGATCTTGTGCTGTGGTGTGTCAGATGGAGCCGGGTTATGTCTCTATGAAGTGCAATGAATTGGCCTGTAATATTCTTTGTGGTGTCTGTGGGTTTGGTATGGCTTCAGGAAGTGCATTTTATAATATTAATTTTTGTGTTTCTGCTTTGCTGGAGAATAGATGTGGATTGTCTTGCACTGAAATTGCTGGCTTCAGCTTGGGGCTTGATTTCCATGTAGGCATAGAAACTTTTGAATGTTCTTCTCTTCTTATGTTCCTTGGTGTCAGGAGTTCAACAATGATCTCAAGATCTGGAATTGACTTCGTGGCCTCTGGGTTTGGATCCTGAGTTACAGTAGCATAAAGAATTCTGCATCCACAGAACAGAAGATAAAACCAAATTTTGATGTTGAAGCAATTCTGCATAGCCAAAAACAGTCGAAGGGATTCACAGAGTTTTACAGAGCAGAACAAAGTGAGGAGGAAGATAGAGTTTTCTAGGAGGAGAAAAGGGAGAGTAAAAAGATGAGAGCACAATCAACTCAGGAATTAAATCCATAAATGAAAATAGATTCTAACGATAACATTCCTCAAAGTATAAACATTGATTAATTTAAAAAAAAAAGTTTCAAAAAGCAAAAACAATAACCTAGAATAGAATTTAGACCACTATAAAAACTAGCAAAAAGATAGAAGCCAAAAATTTTCAGACTTAAAATGTAGTATATAGCAATGAAAGCAATGGGAATAATAAGAGGAAAAATGTTTATTTAAAACAAATGAAAACAGTAAAGAATAATCCAGCAAGGAATCTAGAGCTGCTGTGAGCTTAGTTGTGTCAGATCAGAGTCAGTTAGTCTCCTTTTCCTGCTTCTGCTTGTTTCCAAAGGCTATTGGTGTCCTTGAATTACACAGTTTCTGCATTGACTTCAGAATTTCAATTTGTTGCGCCTGTCACTTCTGGGCTATTTTACCCTACTTTGCTTATTTTTACTTCTTCAGTTTACAGTTCTCTGCCGTGACAAATTTACACATGACTAGCTTACACCATAACATGAGGGGACAGCAGGGGCTTATTTCACCTCTCTTGCTCAGTGTTGCAGTGGTGAGGGGGAGGACACTGAAAACAAATACTGGTGGGATATGTGGATGGGGGTGCATAAGGTGAATGGACCACAGTGGGCTTGCCACTGGTGACATGTACATTCTTGGTCCACCCTGCTGAGGCTCCCGGGTGATCCGCCAGGACACTGTCCAGATTGGAACCTGTATTTCATGAACTTCCCAGTTCTAAGCCACTCAGGCTCTCAAGTGCTCTGCAAGGGCACTGAACACAAATAGCTATATGGTTTGTTTCCTTTCCAGGCCCAAACTGCTCAGGAAACTGGCTGGCAGGCAAGGTGTTGTCCAGGGTAGGCCATGCATTTATGTACCTCTCAGGTCCCAGCCACTCAGTTTGTTTGTAGGGTAAGGGAGTTAGAGAAAGCAAGGTTCAGAAAAAGAATGAGACCAGCTCTGTATGGGAATAGGTCACCGTTAATGAGGCAGGAGAGGGCAGCAGTTGGATTACTGAGCTGCTGCACTAACCCAAGAAAAGAGTAAGTATATATATAGCCATATATATGGAAAGCTACTGTCTTAAGGGGCCCTTTTCTTCACCAAGGTTGTTCAGAGTAGTTATCTCTTAAATGGCTGGGGCAAGGAATTAAAGATTAGCCAGAGGCTGGACCAGCTGGGAGCTGGGTGTAATCAGGCTTAAAGTCCCTTTTTATTCTTCAGGTGAGAGAGTTCTTTGTTTTGCATAGAATGGTGGGGAAGACCTGGAGGGGATTTTTAACTCCAGTCTATTTTGAACCATGAAAATTTCCTTCATTGTCAGCTTTGCCAGTGGGGCAATTTACAAGAATTCCCTGTGGCTCTGCAGGGGTGCTGAACTCATGCTTTGATGCCCCCTGGCCTATGTGAACTGTGCATGCACCCAGGAAGATATGATTAGCAGCTGGCAGCCTGCTCAGAGCTTGGTGGGAGATGTGGTCTCGTGGGCTGATGTAAGACCAGCCTCTTGCCTTCTGCCTCTGTCTGATGCAAACATTTCTCTCTGCCTCTATGGAGGAGAGGGCCATAAATGGCAGCTAGCTTGCACACCTTTGATATTTTGTAATGTGAAGTGTTTTGTTCTGTGAATGTGTCAGTTTTCACCTTGTGGCCATAAAGACTTCTCTCAAGAAAGGTCCTTTTTGGCAGTTTTGTCTCTGGTGTTCCTATGATTTAGGTTGCTAATTCACTTTAGCTCTGTCAGATCGTCCTCAGAGCATTAAAACTGGGTATTTACTATAGGGCAGTGGACAGAGCCCAGGCATCCCTCACATGTCCACTTCAATGATGGTGGACAGGAGTATTTGTGCTTTTTCTCTGCTGGTAATTACAGTTAGGGACATCTGTTTTTGTTTTTCTTTCCCTTGGTTATGTTGCTATATGCGATCCCAGAGTTCTCCACTGTCACTGATTTGAGAGGGTTTACTATTGTCTGCAAGCTTCTCTTCATTTACAACTTCCTCTCCAAGACCTGCCTCAGCCCCTAAATACTTTATCTCTGTTTATGTGTTTTTGTTTTTGTTTTGCCCTACCTCCTTTTGCAGACATATTTGACTTTCTGGTAATCTTAGGTCAGTCAACCGTGTTCACAATTTGTTTAATGTGAGTTCTTCCACATGTAGTTGATCCTTAGATGAATCTGTTGGGGTGAGAGTGATCTTTCCTTTCTTTTCCTCTGATATTTTACGGACCAACTGTCAACCTGAAAAACCCATTTATTAACTGAAATGTTGTTCTTCAGACACTAAGCCATGTTTGACTCTTTGTGCACCCTTGGACTGTAGCAGATCAGACCTCTCTGTCCCTCACCATCTCAAATAGTCTCCCGAGGCCCTATCTTTTGAATCGCTGATGCTATCCAAATGTCTCATCCCCTCTCACCTATTGATCCTCCTGCTTTCAACATTTGCTTAAAGATCAGGGTATTTTCTAATGAGTCAGCTGTTTTCCTCAGATGGACATAGCTTCTGAGCTTTATTTTCAGCAACAGTCCTTCCAATGATTCTTCAAAGTTGATTTACTTTAGCATTACTTTAGCATTCACTTGTTTGATATTCCTGCCATCCAGGGGTCTCTCAGAAGTCCTCCACAGCAAAGCAATTCAAAATCTTCAATTCTTTGGAGTTCTCACATCTCTACATGTGTTTGGAAAGACCATCGATGTGACTTTATGGACCTCTATTGGCCAAGTCATGTCTTAGTTAAAACACACACACACACACACACACACACACACACACAACAACAACAACAACAACTTTCTAGCATCACTTTATTAATGTGTGAGATGAGTGCAATTGTACGGTAGTTTTAGCATTCTTTTGCATTGCCTTTCTTTGGGAATGGCATGAAAACTGACATTTTCCAGCCCTGTGGCCACTGCTGAGTTTTGCAGGTTTACTGACATATTGAGTGCATCACTTTCACAGCATCATCTTCCAGGATTTGAAGTAGCTTAACTTAAATTTCATCATCTCCACTAGCTTCTGAGAGGGTAACAGGCAGGAAGGCCGGGGGTCTCCAAATGGACGAAAGAGGCTGCAAGTGCCAGACATTTTTATCTCTCTTAATTGGCAGGAGGAAACAAACCAGTGATATGTTTTCTTCTCTACAGAAATTTAAAAGGAGGTTTCTCTTAAAATGCTGTGTTGCCATGATGCCTGGTTTCACCTGAAGCTAACTACTCTCAAACCTTGAGTTAACCAATACATTTCTTTTTGTTATGGAAATGTCTTAAGCTATGACTCTATCTTCAAGTTGGTTCTGCCAAATGGCCCAACCTACTTACTCAGGTATCGTTCCCTAATCTATGTAAATGAAACTATTTGTTGATAATCTGCCCTTCTACAAGATTCAAGTCAATCGTTTTCTGGCCAGGGATGAATTATCTGGTGCCATTCTAAGCTTTATGACATTCCTTTCTTTTAATTAACAGATTGTGTGTGGCTATATAACAATAATGTATCCTGCCTGAGGACAGTCTTTGGATTAAACCCTCTGGCTAATTCTGTTATCTTAAAACATAAATTATGGGAGTAGGTCTGGTCTTTACAAGGATGTATCCTGCCTGAGGACAATCTTTGGATTAAACCTTCTGGCCAACTCTGTTATCTTAAAATGTAAATTATGGGAGTAGGTCTGGTGAGGTCTTTACAACCTCCAGATATTCTTTGGATTCATTGGAGTGTATATAACTCCATTGCTAATACTAGCAAAGGGGGTACACTTTTGCCCCCTTCTGATGCCTATGTCAGAAGCTTTCTCTATCTCCTTTATACTTTAATAAAACTTTATTACACAAAAGCTCTGAGTGATCCAGCCTCGTCTCTGGCCCCTGATTGAATTCGTCTCCTCCAGAGGCCAAGAATCCTGCGTCTGATCATTCAGCAACAACTTTTCACTTTGTTTTGAGTGATGCTTCCTAAGGTCCACTTGACTTCACATTTCAGGATGTCTGGCTCTAGGTGAGTGATCACATCATCGTGATTATTTGTGTCGTGAAGATCTTTCTGTACAGTTCTTCTGTGTATTCTTGCCACCTCTTCTTAATGTCTTCTGCTTCTGTTTGGTTCCTACCATTTTTGTCCTTTATTGAGCCCATCTTTGCATGAAATGTTCCCTCATTATCTGCAATTATCCTGAAGAGATCTCTAGTCTTTCCCATTGTATTTTTTCCCTCTATTTCTTTGCATTGATTGCTGAGGAAGTCTTTCTTATCTCTCCTTGATAGTCTTTGGAACTCTGCATTTAAATGGTTATATCTTTCCTTTTCTCCTTTGTTTTTTGCTTCTGTTCTTTTCACAGCTATCTCTAAGACCTATTCAGACAGCCATTTTGCTTTTTGGCATTTCTTTTTCTTGGGGATAGTCTTGATTCCTATCTCCTGTACAATGTAATGAACCTCAGTCTATAGTCCTTCAGGCATTCTATCTGTCAGATCTAGTCCCTTAAATCTATTTATCACTTCCACTATATAGTCATAAGGGATTTGATTTATGTCATACTTAAATGGTCTATTGTTTTTCCCCACTTTCTTCAATTTTAATCTGAATTTTGCAGGAAGGAGTTCATGATCTGAGACACAGTCATCTCCTGGTCTTGTTTTTGCTGACTCTATATAGCTTCTCTGTCTTGGCCTTCAAAGAAATTATCAATCTGATTTCAGTGTTGACCAGCTGGTGATGTCCTCCCTTGGGAGTGCCAGTTGCTTGGCCAGTTTAATAAAGATGACTTAAATTATATTTTGAAAGAAAAAAAAAAAAAAAAAAAAACTTGGAAAAAGATAAAAACCCTGAAGCCATTTAAATGATATTTACTGTAGATTTACAACATATTTTACTTGAGGAGCAAAATTTCTACTATTTTGTAAGTTTTTAAAACTACTAATGGAGGGGGATTATTTAACTTTTATTAACTTTTTTGTGATTAAAAAAATCAATTTTTCTCTGTTTTTCTGATTTACCTGCATTGAAAAAGTTAACAAATATATATATATATATATATATTTGTATATATATTTATATATATATATAATCCTTTTGTACTAGTTGCAATTCCATCATACCACATTTTGAACGAGGTAATCCCCAAGTTTAGTAAGAATAAAAAGAAGAGTTGGGAATAAAAGTGTCTCTACAGTATCTTCATTATTCCGAGATTATAAGAAGAAGCATGTTAGAGTATGGGGTAATGTGGATAATTACAACTCTGACTTCCATCCTGAAAAGAGATGGAACTAGAAAAGAGAAGGTATTTTCAGCTTGCACAAGTTTAAGTGTTCCATTCTTACAAAAGCATTCTACCAACGACATAATTGCTGACACAAGTGGCCCAAAGTGAAATCATTTCTCTTCTCCATCATCAATATCAATTAGACCAGAGCAGCATATTGTGATACATCAGCCTCCTGTTGCTGTTGTTGCTTTTTTAATCAAAGGGTAATTGCTTTACAGAATTTTGCTGTATTCTGTCACAACTCAAAATTAATCAGTCATAGATATACATATATTCCCTCCCTTTTGGAACACCCTCCCATCTCCCACCCCATCCAATAATCTAAGTTGAGCATTTGTCAAGGGATTTCACATAGCAGCTGCACTAAATCAATGGTTCCAAGGAAAATTTTGCAGCTATGTCTACTTTTACTTCTCTGAACCACATCGTATCTCCATTACAGAATAGTTATTTTGGACTGAGGGTGGAGCCTTCTACCTTTCCAGGTTTATACAATAATATGTCAGCACATGAAGATCGTTTTCCTAAACTACAACAGGCAGGCAATTCATGTTTTCCAGTGCCAAATATCCCTGATACATTGCTGTCTCTCTAGTTCAACACACCAGCCATCTTTATTATTTGAAAATCATCCTAATACAACTGATCTACCAAATAGGTGTCAGATGATGCAGGATGCTGAAAATTAAAATTAATGTTGGGAAGATATCAACAAATTCCTACAATTCTCTTATTTGAAGAGTAAAGTTCCATGTTTATCTTCATAGCGCCAATATCTATTTTGAAATAATTAAGTATACAGAGTGAAGTAAGCCAGCAAGATCAAGAACATTACAGCATACTAACACATATATATGGAATTTAGAAAGATGGTAACGACAACCCTATATGCAAAACAGAAAAAGAGACACAGAAGTACAGAACAGACTTTTGAACTCTGTGGGAGAAGGTGAGGGTGGGATGTTGCGAAAGAACAGCATGTATATTATCTATGGTGAAACAGGTCACCAGCCCAGGTGGGATGCATGAGACAAGTGCTCAGGCCTGGTGCACTGGGAAGACCCAGAGGAATCGGGTGGAGAGGGAGGTGAGAGGGGGGATCGGGATGGGGAATACACGTAAATCTATTGCTGATTCATGTCAATGTATGACAAAACCCACTGAAAAAAAAAAAAAATAAATAAATAAATAAAAGAGTAAAATGAATATTTCAGTTCCTGAATATTTTACTCTGCTTTAGTATAAACTCTTCTGTTCAAGGAAACAGTCAACATGCATCCTACGTAAGTTGCTGCCAAGTCACTTCAGTCGTGTCCAACTCTGTGCGACCCCGCAGACAGCAGCCCACCAGGCTCTACACCCAATGAATTGTTTCACAAAGTAGACAAGGTGAACGAATTTAAAAGGCACAATGAAACTTAAATGATTTCTGAAATCATCCAGGCTGAACTGACTGGGTATCTATGTTAGGGTCGTAAGGGAGAAGGAACCAATACAAATCAAATTTAGAAAAAGCAAAATGAAGAGTATATACTTCAGCACTTTCTCAGTTTTATTGTATTATGTCAGTTATTGGAAAGAAAGCTAAGAGGTTAGACAAAAGTTGTCTTCATTAAAAAAATATAAAAATTTATTTACTATTTAAAAATATGGATGTAATCTACAGAGTAATCATGATCAATATTATACCATGACTGGTATACCAATGGTAACATGACATAGTCAAAGATTTCAGCACAGTGACAAAGCTTTCAATTGAACAGATTTTCAACATTACATTGAAAGGAAAATTTTACACAAGGAAGAGAGGCATTATAGAGGGTCATTCTTGCTCTGCTCTCCTTATGTCATGCCTTTATTTCCTCCCACCAAGACACCACCCTATATTTCCTAATGTATATTTTGATGTTGCTTTCCTGTTCCTGCAAAGACAGACTTAAAACCTTGGCTTGAATGCAGCATCTCAGCATGGTGATCAGTTCTTGGAAGACATGACATCTGTTTCTCTTGGTAACTTCATTATCTACCTGTTTCACTGAACTTCTAGAGCTACAATCAGGCAAAATATTTTCAGTCATTAATAAGCCACATTTCACAACTTTTCCTAAACACTTGCTTGGGATTGGAAAGAACCTGTCTGCCTTCCTACCAAGTTAACCACAGATACCCAATTCTTCTATGTGTTTCATGTCTACCCAAGTTTCCTTATGTATCTTGCACATCAGCTAAGGCGTAGTGCCTGCCAAATGATGTGCTTTAAATACTTACTGAATTAGCAATAAACAGATGCTAAATAAATTAGCAATCAAAAGCTATATACATTACTCAACCACATCCCATAGCCTCCACTTGTATCATAATTGACTATTCTTATTTACTGAGAATTTTGTAAGGTGGCGTGTCTTTTTCTTAATGCAATGTCTAGCTTTGTCATTGCTCTTACATCAAGAAGCAAGTGACATTTAACTTGATGACTGCAGTCACCATTCTTAGTAATTATAGAGCCAAAGAAAATTCAGCCTGTCACTGTTTGCACATGTTTACCTGTTCTATTTGCCGAGTAGTGATGGGACCAGATTCCCTTATCTTATGAATGTCAAGTTTTCAGTACGGTTTTTCACCCTTCTCATTCACCCTCATCTAAAGGCTCTTTATTTCCTCTTCACTCTATATTATTTTCAGTGCTACCATCTACATATCTGAGGTTGTTGATGTTTCTCCAAACAACCTTGCTGCAGCTTGTGATTCAGTCACCTGGTATTTTAATAGCATACTCTGCAGTTGATTCACATAAGCAGAGTGACAATATGGACCTTTGTCACTCTCCTTTGCCAGTTTTTAACTGGTCAATTTTTCCATGTCTGGTCCCAATTTTTGTGTCTTGACTCATTTAAGAGTGATTTCAACTTTTGCTTCCTCAATAATTTTCCATGTACCGAACCCCTTTTTGTTTTGCTGTTCTCCATCTAGACATCTATGTTTCTCACAGTGGGACATTTATCTTTGCTCCAATCAGAGCTTTTCCTGTTTTACTTTGTTTGTTTGTTTGTTTTGCACACCCCACTGTTTCGTCTATTTCCTCCTTTCTACCTCCACCTAATTAGTTATTTCTCTATCTCAGTTATTCTACTGTTGGTTCCTTCCAGCGTGTTGTTAATCTCAATAATTGCATTGGTTATTACTGCTTGACTCTTCTTTATTTCTTTTAGATCCATGACAAGCATGTTATCTCTCCTCAGTTTGGGCCTCCAGTGTATTTACTGGTAACTCTATTTAGCTTTCAAGATTTTTGCCTTTACTCTCAGTATTCTGAATTATTTTTCTGGAAAACTTCCTGTCTCTGCTTCCTTTGTTTGTTTTAGTGTGTGTATTTGTTTGTTTGTTTGTCTTCATAATACCTTCACCAGTTGCAAATTTCTCTCCCTTTTCATTGGTTAAGATTGCTATGGTTTGGGTCCCTTTTCTGCAGGCTAGAGGGTTATGTCTCCACTGTGTTGTGGAACCTGCATTTTGTGGATGGGATTAGACCAGTGACTTGTCAAGGTTAATGCTTTGGGGACTTTGTGCCTGTGCACTGGCAGGCAGATCTGTATCTCTTCTCTCTAGAATGAAATGAATTGTCCAGCAATGTCCTTTGGGGTGTTTGTGAGTTTTGTATGGCTTTGTGCACCCCACCCCACCCTTTATAATATTCTCTGCTGTTTTCTTGTTTTGTTGGAGAATAGCTGTGGGTTCTCTTGTACTGGACTTGCTTCCTCAAGTGTGGAGATTGCTTTCCATGTAGACATGGAAACTCTGGGATGTGTGTTTCTCCTTTAATGTTCCTTGAGGTAAGGAGTTCAATGTTGATCTACAGTTCTGGAATCAAAGTCCTCTGTCCCCAGGTTAGAGTAGCATCAAAAATCCACATCCACACAATACAGAAGATAAAACCCCAGGTTAATGGTGACACAACTCTCCTCATCCAGAAAGAATCAAAAGGATTCACAGAGTTCCATACAGCAGAGAAAGGGGAGGAAGGAGAGAGAGGTGCCTAGGCGGAAAAAAAGAAGAGTTAAACGAGGAGAGAGAAATCAATTCAGGAAACAAATATGTAAGTGAAATCATATCCTAAAGATTTTGTTCCTAAATTTACAACACTGATTACAATTTTTGGAAAGCAAAAGTTAAGAACTGAGAATAAAGTTTAGCCTCATATAAATAGTGTAAATAAAGAAAGTGGAGGCCAAATTCATTCTCATATATATAAAAGAAGTGTTTAAAATAAAAGAAGTGTTTAAAAAATAGGTTTATTTGTTTCCTTGTTTGGAAAAGGAATTATAGCTAATAGAAATAAGAGTTTAGGATATAATAAAGGATGAAACTTGTTAAAAGTTAAATAAATCTTATAGAAATCGATCTCAGATATTCAAAGAAGTTGTTGCATGCTTTGTGGTGTCAGTACAGTGTCAGATAAGTCTCTTGTTGAAGATTGTTCTTGTTGTCAGAGGCTGCTGCTGTCCCTCAATTGAACAGTCTCGGCATTAATTGCAGACTTATTCCATTGAACCTGTCACTTCTGTGTTGTTTTACACCTCTTTGTTCATATTTCCTTCTTTTATTTGAAAGCCTCTCCATATCTGACTTTCAACATGAAACAAGGGTGCGGTACACTCATTCACGCTACTTTCTCAGTGTTTTGGTGGTGAGAGGTGGGACACTGAAAACAAATACCACTGGTATATGTGGGGTTGTTCAAGGTGGATGAACCACATTGACCTTGCCACTGACAAATGTGACATGTACTTTCTGGGTCCACCCTGCTCTGCCTCCCAGTTGCTACATGAGGGCACTGTCCCAAGTGGGCCCTGTGTTTCTTGCATTTCCCAGGTCTAAGCCAATCAGGCACTTAGGTGCTCAGCAAGAGAACTGACAATGGTTGGCTCTGTGCTTTGTGCTCCTCCCAAGCACAAACTCTCAGGTCCAAAGTCCAAACTCTCAGGTGACTGTGTAGTGGGCAAGGCACAGTCCCAGTTGGGCCATGCATCTTATGCCATTCTCTGGTCTCAGCCATTCAATTCACTTCCTGTGCCAGAGGGCACAGTCTCAGGTGTGCCACAGGTCTCCTCAGTGTAGCTGAACCCAGGCTATTATGATCTTGGCCTATGTGAACTGTCCATGAACCCAGGAATTCATCATTAGCAACTGTCAGCCAGCTTAGAGCATGGTAGGGGATGTCTCTGGGGCCAAGATACCAGTAGCCTATTTCCTTCTGCCTCTGGCAGTCATATGAATTCCTCTCTCCCTCCATGGGGAGAAGAGTCTTAAATGGAAGCTGGATTGGTCTCCTTTTGTATTTTCTAGTGCACAGTCTTCTGTTCTGTGATTGTGACATGGTTCACTATGTGGCCTTAGAACCTTCTCGAAGGAAAGGATTTTTCTAAAATTTCTGTCTCTAGTGTTCCCATGGTTTAAGTTTCTATGTCACCTTAGCTGTCCTCAGGGCACTAAAGCTTGGTTCTAATCATAGTGTGTTTGATACATCCCAGGCCTCCCTCCCAGGCCCCATGGATGACAGTGGAGCATCTGAGCCACTTCTTGGCTAGTAATTGCATTTATTGGCATAATCTCTGTGTGTGTGTGTGTGTTTTCTTTCTTCCCCTGGTTCTGTTTCTTCTCCCACTGACACCTATGAGAGAGGGTTTTCTATACTGTGAAAATTTCTCCTCCTTTATGACACCCTCTCCGAGACAGGTCTCCATCCCTAAAAACTTTTCCTCCCTTATGTCTCTTATTTTGTCCTACCTCGTTTTTAAGAGACTTTTTTTCCTTTCTCAGTTTCTAGGGCCCATCAACATCTTTCACAAATTGGTTTCTGGAAGGTGTTCCATGTGTGATACATCCTTTGATGGATATGTGTAGGAGAAAGTGGACTGTGTCTCCTATTCCTCTAACATTATGAGACTCCACCACGACACTGGAAGATCCATTTTATTAAAATCTTGTAGTTGTTCAGCCAAAAAGCAATGTCCGACTCTTTGTGACCCCTTGGACTGCAGTGCACAAGGTGTCTCTGCCCCTCACCATCTTCCAGGTTATGCCTGAGATCATGTCCATGGATTGGGTGAAGGTAGACAACCTTTTCCTCCTCTCTAACACATGTCTCCTCCTGATTTCATTGCTTCTTAGAATCAGGGTCTTTTCTAGTGAGTCAGTTCTTTGGTCAGTTGGTCAAAGCTTTGGAGTCTCAGCTTTGGCGCCTGTGATTTTAATGCATCTTCAGAGTTGATTTCCTTTATGTTTGACTGGCTTGATCTTGCAATCCAATGGACACTCACAAGTCATTCGCAGAAGAGCAGTTTGGTGTTCTCACATCTGTACCTGTTTACTGGCAAGACCATGGATGTGACTCTATGTGCCTCCATTGGTCAAGTCATGTCTCCACTTTTTAACCTGCTTTCTAAATTTGTGAGAGGTTTTCTTCCAGGAAGTAACTGTCTTCTCATTTTATAGCTGCCATCACCATCTGCAGTGAATTTAGAGCCACAAAAGAGGACATTGGTCACTGCTTCTGCCTTTTCCACTTCTATTTCCCATGAAGCAGTGGGACCAGATGCCATGATCTTACTTTGTGTAATACTGAGAATTCAAATGTACTATTAACCCTATGTTTTCCTATCAACACTGACAATTATTGTATTCTTGTACCTTTGTCTTCCCTCAGTGTTTTGGATAAGAACTTATTTTCTAAGCATACTCTAAGGTGATAGTTACTTATTATATATAATACTGCTGGTTTTAAGTTTCCTGCTGGAGCATTTGTGCCATGCTTCTGTGACAACTGGGTAAAATGCTGACAAAATACACAGCCTATAATATATTTCTCCATTAACATAATATATTGAGTCTGTTCATGTTATCTAGTTAGATTTTCTCTAATGGGCAAATAGAAAAATACAAAGGAGGACAAGAAAGAAAAGATATGATGTGGAGGGGGCAGGAAGCTGAACCACTGTGGCATGAAGGAAGAGAAATTTTGATCATCAATGATTTCTCTTGAAATATTTGGTACCAGAAGTTCAAAGTGATGAAAGAAAATTTTACAGACTGAATTGTGGAGAAGTGATTTTGATGTATATACCATATAATTTCAATGATCAGCTAGCAAGAAGAGTCTGATTATGATCTCTGCACAGTGCCCTGTGCATCTGTTTTACCCATGAAGTGGGTAGCTGTTATCCCAAATTCAGCTAGTTGACCACTGTGCATGTGGCTGAGACATGTCCCTATGTTACTAGACCTGGATGTTTAAAGCTGTATCCATTGTGAGGATAACAATAGCTTTCTTAAAACAGTATCTTTAAGTAAAAGATAATTGCAATTTTATGGGCTCAAGGTGTCCTCAGAAGTATGAACCCCATCTCTTAATACAGAAAGAATAGTGGAAGATGAGCTAGATTAAGGAAGAGACTTTCAGAAACAGGATCAGAAATATTCAGCTAGAAAATCATTAAGTAATACTGGGCTTCCCAAACAGTTCATTAAGTTAAATTTGCTTGGGGGCAAGCACAGTGTTTGGCCACCTAAATAAAGTTGCCTAAAATTACATTTTGACATATATACATATATGTGTGTGTGTGTATGTTAAAAAAGTTCAATGGTTTTAATTACATTTAGGTATAACAGCATGGAAAAAAAATTAAAACCTAAAAGTAAAATGATTCAAAAATGTACTTGGTTATTGAATATAGATAGTTAGATTTTCTCTAATGGGCAAATAGAAAGATACAAAGGAGGACAAGAAAGAAAAGATATGATGTGGAGGGGGCAGGAAGCTGAACCACTGTGGCATGAAGGAAGAGAAATTTTGATCATCAATGATTTCTCTTGAAATATTTGGTACGAGAAGTTCAAAGTGATGAAAGAAAATTTTACAAACTGAATTGTGGAGAATTCAGTATATATACATATATATATATGTGTGGAAATACTTCAAAATATGTTTTCTTGGATGCATCTCAAATATGAGGAATCTTTTATATCACTCCCCTCATTTCTTTTAATCAATATTGACCAATTTTCAAACGTCTGTCCAGGTTTAATGACAATGTATATGCTTATATATACATATGAATGTATCTATATAAAATAGATATGTTTGCATAACAGAAAACATTGATAATTTGTTATCTAACATTTTTAATTATTAGATAATTTGTTATCTAATAATTTCTGTTAGATATCAGAATTATTTCCAACTCCATGCTCCATCTCCACAGGAAATAGCCAAATTTTTTGTTGACTCAAACACTCCAAGACATGGGCAACCTGAAAAAAAAAAATTTAACCTGCATCTGAGATTTTCAGTCATATTTATAATTGAGCTCTAAGCCCAACACTTAATTTCCTTTCTTTTTCTAAGCAGTCCCTTCTTAAGATTGAAAACTATGAAAATAGAGAGAGAGGTAGGAGATTGTAGACCTCCTCGTGTTCCAAGATTCATTTTAATCAAGAAACTAGAAAAGCCAGAAACAAAGGAAAATAATCAAGCAATATACAATTGTAAAGATTTAGCAAAATCAATGATCTTTTGTTCCTCCTCAATGGCCATAGATAACATTCTCAGCAATATCCTGTGAAGTTTTAGAGATGCTAAAGCCCCCACCAGACTGAAATTTAAGTGCATATACCACAGAGTAGTTGTAACCAGACAGTTGATTATGTTGATTCCCGATGTCCTCAGTAGCAGACCATTAGTAGAATGCCCCAAAACCGATTACACACCCCATGGCCCAACCTCAATATGTCATTAAAATACTTCTCTTGAAACTATTTGGGGAGTGGGAGTCTTTGAAGCACCATCTGCTAGGATACCCTGCTTGGTCCTACAATAAACACATGGTTTCACTGAAACCCACAGTCAGTTGATTGACTTCATTACACAGAAGCCAGTAGACCCAAGTTTGGTTGGGTACCAGTACTGAATATTAAGTAAGTGTATAGAAGGGTGATAAATCACTTTTATTTCAGAAACCAGGTAGATTTCTTGATGTGATTTTTCTGTGTGAAAATTCTTGAGGAATGAAATTTTGCAGGCTTCATGGTTTGGTTACTATTTCTGTAAGCAGCCTGTATTTTAACATGATGCTGTAGTAAACACTGGTTGAATGCTACCCAACAATTGCTAGGAGACCAGTGACTTTGTGATGTCACAGCTACCCTTCAATTGCTAGGAGACCAGTGATTTTGTGATGTCACAGCTTTTGACTTTCAGAACCACTGTGATGATCTAGAGAGTTTATCTCTGTAGGCCAGCCAAGCAGAATTTGAAGTTGCACTGTGTAAAGTCAGACAAATGAGAAAAGTATCTGAAGAAAGATTGATCTAAGATGGCACATATTTCTTCAGAAATTCAAGATGTTCCTCCAAAAGATGAATCAACTGGTTCAGAAACCTCCATTAGATCTTCTTTGTATGATTGTACACTTACTGGGGACAAGGTTTTGAGATCTATGGTTGAAGAATATGCTTTTCAGGCTTTGTATGAGGAAGTTGTGATAAAAAGGCCACGTTACACATTTTCTGTCTCTGAAACAGATGAGGTGAATGCACCTCTTCCACCTGGATTTCCTCAAAAATTGTGGGCAATAGTTGAAAGTGATCAGTTTGAATCTATTTGGTGGGATGAGAGTGGCACTTGTATAGTGATCAATGAAGAACTCTTCAAGAAAGAAGTCTTGGAGAGAAAGGCACCTTTCAGAGTACTTGAAACCAATAGTATGAAAAGCTTAGTTCGGCAGCTTAACCTATATGGATTTAGTAAGAAGCGACCAACTTTTCAAAGATCTGCTTCACTACCTGACTTTCTGGAAGAAGAAAACAACATCTCTCTTTTGAGCAAGGTATTCCAAAATATTCACTCGTTGGCAATATGTAAGATTAAACCATGTGAATTAGAAAGCATGTTCATAAAACAGAATTAAAAATTGAGATAGCAAATTGTTGAAAAAGTTTAATTTTTTGAAGTTGAGAACATCTGGAGGCTAAAATATTTGATATTTAACAAGCTTTCCTAGCAACTTGAAATCATATACAAGTCCTGAAGCTACTTATTTATGTATATGTATATACATATACATAGATGCATGTATGTGTATGTACTGTATTTACTGTATATGTACCAATCATTTTTAGTTGAGGGACATAATTGTTTCTAACATGTTAGCTGTTAAAACTACTAATGGCTGTGTTTCATTTGATGCTATTTAATTGGTATCATTAAAGGTATACATTGTTATGGTTTAAATGTATTTGTCAGTTTTACCTTGGCTTATAAAGAAATTAAATAATTTTATCCTTTGATTTTAGCTACATATCTACTATAATCCAAATTTCAAAAGAGGCTATCCCCAACTGTTAGTAAGAATGAAAAGGAGAGTTGGGATTAACAATGTGTCTCCAATATCTTCATTAGTTCGAGATTACAAGACGAAGCATGTTAAAGCCAGGGTCAACACAGATGATCATAACTCTGATTTTCTTCCTGAAACTAGTGGAGAGAGTGCATTTTCAGCCTCCACAAGCTTAAGTGTGCCTTTCATACAAAAGCCTTATACCAGCCAGAGAGTCGCTAATACAAGTGCCCTACCTCCGTGTGACTTACCTTCCCCATCGTCAATATCAGTTAGACAAACAGAACAGATTTTGGTAGACCAACCTCCTGTTTTAAATCAGGTGAGCATTTTTAATTGGCACTCGTATAGCAGCTACACTCAAGTAAATGGCCACCTTGAGGACATTGCTACTACAACTACGCCTACTTCTCAGAACCCCATCGTTTCTCCATCACAGAGCAGTTATTCTGGACTGATGGTGGAGCCTTCTAAATTTCCAGTTACCTATAGTGATATGTCAGCCCATGACAGTCCTTATCCTAAACAGCAACAGAGAGGCAACTCATGGTCCTCAATGCCAACGACCACTTATACATCTGCCTCCTCTCTTTCAAGTCAACTTATCAAGAGTCATCATTATATGAAAACCATGCTAATTAAAACTGACCTATCAAATAAGTGTCAGATTATGGAGCCTAATGAAGATTAAAATTTACTTTGAAAGATGTCAACAAATACCTATAATTCTTGTAACTGAGCAATAAAATTACTTGTTCATCGTCATAGTTTCATTTGCTTCATTTTCATTTCATAACTTCATTTTCAAACAACGAAGTGGAAATGAGGCTTTAGATCGATGTCTGGCTATTTCACTGCACTGTATTATAAACTCCTCTGTTCTGGAAAACTTTTGTTAACTGTCCTGGGTAAATGATACCTGATCTAATGTTTGTAAGCAAGAAAATGAGAGCAAAAGGAAAAGAGGTAATGGATATAAAGTGATTTCTGAAATCATCCCTGCTGAAATGAATGGGTGTCTTAAATAGGATAGCATGGGAGCAGGAAGAGATACAAACAAAATAAAAACACATGCAAATACATTGTATGTACCTTAGTGCATTTACATTTACATTGTAATCTATAAGTTATTGATAAAGTCTTAAGAGGTTAGACAGCAGATTGTTTTCATTACAGAAATTCCTTTTGTACTTGAAAATATAGATATTGTAGCATGTCCAAAACCATGATCACCATTAACCATTACTGTGATACCAAAGATAGCATGATGTAATCAGTGACTAGCCCATAGACAGCACAAGATATGTATTTTACAAGTGGTATTTTACAGGGTCATTTTTGCTCTACTGTCTTAAGGCATGCATTTATTTCCTGACACCAAGATTCCACCCTATATTTCCTAGTGCATGTTTACATGTTGCTTATCTGTTCCCACAGATACAGAATAAATTCCTGGTGGTGACTGTAGCATATCAGCCTGGTTAACAATTTCTTTGAAGACATGATATATATTTTCCTTAGTAATTTCATTATCTTTCTCTTATACTGTGCTTCTGGAGCTACAATCACACAAACTACTTTGTCATGCTAAGCCCCTTCTCACAAGTTTGCCTCAACTCCCTCTTGGGGTTAGAAGGAACTTCTCTGTGACCTCCAAGCTGAGCACACATATCAGATCTTTCATGCGTTTTGGGTCTACCTTCTTTACTTCATGTGTCTTTCACATCAGCTAAAACTTAGAGCCTGCAAATGACACATTTTAAGTACTTGCTGAATTATCAATAAAGAAATATAATACCCAATCAAATGCTATACACATTACTCAACAACATCCTATAACCTGCACTGTTATCATAATTGACCTTTCCTACTTACTGAGAAATTTTTCCAAGTTGATAAATATTTATTATATTTACATGAATGTCAAATGTAGGAATTCAAAATTCATTATAAAATGATTGCTGTTCTCATGAAGTTTACAGTCTATAAGAACCCATTCTAAGCATGTTATTTCAGGCCCCAGTTCCCTAAAATTTATAAAGGAATCATTCATTTTAATCAACTAAAAAAGTCATGGAGTAAGCAGGGATCAAAATCAATGGCTGATCATTAATATGATTTACAACAAAATGCTCTGAGCAGAGCTTCTGTTTGTTGGACTATCCAGACTCTCATGAACACTACCTAGAAATCTTGGCAATCTCAGAATTGAGGCCCTTCCTTTAGATAGTTGTGGCAACATTAAACCATGTCCCTGTTTTGGTATGGTAACTCACATAGGACAACACCAAGTTAAGTTCACCATTCTCATTCTTACAGCTAACAGTGAAATCTCTGGAATATTTGTGTAGGTAAGGGAGTGGTTCACCAAACACACTCTTTTTCTTTTACTGAAAACGTTCATTAAATGTAGGTGAGAATACCATGCTTTAGAGGTAATCGTTTTATAGCACTTTGAAAAGTTATGGAAATTCGTGTCCTCCATTATCATTTCAAGCACAGAATCCAATGACCTTGGTTTAGATTTCAGGTGTTTTACTGTATAGTCAAATGTGGATGCTTTGAGCAATGTCACTTTAAAGGTGATTCCATCTTCTATTTCAAGGCCATATACTTGAAATATATTCTATTCCTTCTCAGTCCCTTCTACCTTATTTTCATGTTCTGTTTAGAGTGGCAGGTTCTTCTCAGAAAGAACAGGATTAATCCACTTAGTCCTCTGTGATAACTTGGATAAGCATGGATAAGGACATGTTGAAAAGCTACTGTTTTGATTCCCTCCTGAAAGCATATTATTAACCTGTACTTCAGTTGTCCTACCAATGGAAGCCTGGTTACATGATATATTACCTTGGTGAACAATTCCCATATGGCTTGAACATATCAGTGCCTTTAATTCTCAAAAGCATATAGAGAAAACTGCTCAATACTTTAGGGAAATATTGTACATTATTTCAATTTTATTTCCTTTATGTGTTTATTTTATAATTGGTGCCTAAAATAGTAAAAGTGAAAACAAAAATTTAAGTAATGTAAATACAGAAGATTTGGGCAAGGAGTAGAGAAATTGATGGGAGAAGTTCAGAGGATGAAATTGGATGCTTAAAATATCACACCGAGGAAACCAGATCTCAAAGAGACACGTGCACCCCAATGTTCATAGCAGCACTGTTTATAATAGGCAGGACATGGAAGCAACCTAGATGCCCATCAGCAGACCAAAGGATAAGGAAGCTGTGGTACATATACACCATGGAATATTACTCAGCCATTGAAAAGAATTCATTTGAATCAGTTCTCATGAGATGGATGAAACTGGAGCCCATTATACAGAATGAAGTAAGCCAGAAAGATAAAGAACATTACAGCATACTAACACATATATATGGAATTTAGAAAGATGGTAATGAAAACCCTATATGCAAAACAGAAAAAGAGACACAGATGTACACAACAGACTTTTGGACTCTGTGGGAGAAGGCGAGGTTGGGATGTTTTGAGAGAACAGCATCGAAACATGTATTATATATATATTTATATATATATAACAAGCCAATGTGCAACTGCAGGGCCTAAAGAGGTCAATATGACTTCAATTTTGTTACCCTACACCATTATTTTCATTTTAGCAAATCACAGAATATTGTTACATGCAAAATATTCTAAGATCACATGGGATGCAGAACAAAGGTATATCTTTTATTTTTTTTAATGGGGAATATAGATTATTCGTTTTTATTTTTATTTATTTTTTCTTTATTTTTTTCATTTATTTTTATTAGTTGGAGGCTAATTACTTAAAACACTCTGATTTAATATGTCACTAGAGTGAAATCATTAATCTACAAATTAACTTCCAACATTAAGCCTAGAAAAAAGTAACGAGGAAACTCTGCAGTTCATAGGTGTCCTTCACTGAGTTGAGTTTTCTTTTCATTTCCTAAGTGTGTTTTGAGCATATAAGATTGTGACTGTTCATGTGTGTGTGTGTGTGTGTGTGTGTGTGTGTGTGTGTGTGTGTGTGTGCATCAGATTAAGAATGTGTTTGTGAGTATATGTCTGGGTTCTCTTTTGGAAATTTATGTTAGAGATTTTGGATGATGAAATGGCTAATTCCAAAACAGAAAGAGGCACAAATTAAAGTGATTATTTAAAACCCTGCTTTCACATTTCAAAGGGCAAGACAAATGGGTGAGTTGCAAAGGTTGAAAGCATTTCAATAATCACCAAGCTACTGCACCCAAACATAGTTAAAAACTATGGTACTCTCCCAATCAGCCTAGCAGAAGTTGAGTGGGACCTTAGATGTCTATTATGTCTGGCAATAACAAAACACCCACAGGCTAATATGGGAGTACCAGAGAAGCCTAAGTAGATGCCTGGAGTTTGAACCAGGCCTTCTTGTAATAGGATACTACCTTCCTATATGAGGATGCACACTCACCAGTAATGAAGACTATTCTTGGGAATCAAAGAAACTAAGGATGAAATCTGGAATTCTGTTCCCACAGGGTAGAAGCTGCCTTCCCCCTTCCCAAGTGTATCAGAAAAACAATTAAAATAGAAGGAATTTATAAGATCGCCCACATGCTTCTTACATAATACCTTAAATGTCCAAGCCCCACCACACTGCTAATATGATGACTATACAGGACCTCTGGCTTCAACTCTGTGTGGCAATCATCATAAAATAATTTTATGCATATTTGATATGCTCTGATAATGCAGATCCATAAAACCAAAAATCTTGAGATCTGATTCAAAGAGGAAAACTTTGTACTCCCTGTTTTCAGTTTTATGGGGCTTTCACATGCATTCACACACGTCCACAATCCTCAACCTTCATCTGAAGACAAAAAGTGTGACATAAAGAGAAGAGGAATGGTCTATTCCCAGAGAAGGCAAGTGGCAAAATCAAAATGGCTCCGGTCTCCTACCTACATCCATCCTCAGTAATGTAGCACCTTGAAAGCATTCCTAAAGGTGACCAGGATAAACAAGTCAAAGACGCTTCTCGCAGGATTCAGTTCAGTTCAGTCGCTCAGTTGTGTCCTACTCATTGCGACCCCATGAATCACAGCATGACAGGCCTACTTGTTCATCATCAACTCCCGGAGTTTACACAAACTCATGTCCATAGAGTCAATGATGCCATCCAGCCATCTCGTCCTCTGTCGTCCCCTTCTCCTCCTGTCCCCGATCCTTCCTAGCCTCAGGGTCTTTTCCAAAGTGTCAACTCTTCACATGAGGTGACCAAAGTATTGGGATTTCAGCTTCAGCATCAGTCCTTCCAGTGAAAACCCAGGACTGGTCTCCTTTAGGATGGACTGGTTGGATCCCCTTGCAGTCCAAGGGACTCTCAAGAGTCTTCTCCAACACCACAGTTCAAAAGATTACAGAGTTTGATTTAGAAGCTATAAGTTTGTGTAACTCTCACCTCATCCTAAAGATCACATACTATGACTGTTACCACATCAGAAGATGGCCAGCTGTAGCAGATATCTAGAGACAATGACTGCTTCTGCTAAGACCAAGATTGCAGATTCAAGTGGCAGGTGGGTAAGGTTTCCATCTCAGGATACCACATGACTCCGCAGGAGTTCTCCTTCTCTGGAAAGCTCTCTAAAGACATTGTGAGAAGTACAATTTGGGGGAGGAAAAGAAGGAAACTGACAAGAGCTGTTTTCTTTCTAATTGTCCTGAATCTCACTTATCATCACAGGTACCCTGACAGAGTTACCATGCTCTCCGAACCATCTCCCAAGCACTGCCAATATCAATCTTTTGATGTTGTTCAGTCACTCAGTCTTGCCTGACTCTTTGTGACTCCATGCACAGCAAGAAACCTGGGCTCTCCTCCCCTTCAAACTCATGACCTTTCAGTGAGTGATGCTTTGTAGCCATCTTGCCCTCTGTTGTTCCCTTCTTCTCCTGCCCCCAATAA
The DNA here is from genome assembly GCF_033118175.1 of Dama dama. NCBI lineage: Eukaryota > Metazoa > Chordata > Mammalia > Artiodactyla > Cervidae > Dama > Dama dama. Next base: position 579,488 of record NW_026871000.1, on the reverse strand, counting down.
TTCCCAGCATAAATTTCTTTCCAGTGATTTTGCTCTTGGCCTCAGGGGGCCAATATTATTGGCTCTTCATGTTCAGCATCAGTCCTTCTGAGAAGAGTCAGAGATTATTTCCTTCTTGCTTTACTAGTTTGAACTCCATGCTCACCACAGAACTCTTATATGTCTTCTCCAGCATGACTGTTGCAAAACATCAATGTTTTGGCACTCAGTTCTTGTGGTCCTGCTCCCTTCTCCATAGGTTACTCCTGAAAATCAACTTTGACTGTTTGGATCTTTTTCAGTAATCTCTCAGCTTCTTTATGTGGTGTCTAGATTGGTCATAGTTTCATCCAAGGGGAAAGTGCCTTTAAGTTTCATGGCTGCAGTCACTTCCCACAGTGATATCAGAGGTGAACAAAGTGAAACCTGTCACTGATTCAATTATATCCCATCGATATATCTCAAAATGACTGGACCAAATTATATGATCTTATTTTTTGTATTTGTTTGTTTTTATATTGAGTTTTAATCCAGCTTTTCCACTCTCCCCTTTAATCTTCACCAGCAGACTCTTTAGTTTCTAGTGTTTTTCAGCCATTTGTGTGTTGTCCTCTTATTATTTTCTTTTTTGTTGTTGTCCTTTTATAATTAAGGCTATTCATACTGCTCACAGTAATTTTGTTTCCAACTTCAGATTCTTTCAGCAAGTTACTTTCCATGATGTCTTCTGCATAGAAGTTAAATAAGCTGGGTGACAACATAGAGCCTTGATGTATTTCCTTCCCTACTTTGTACTAGTTCACTTTTCCTTCTCCAATTCCAACTGTCGCGTCTTCACCTGCATGCACATTTCCGAGGAAACAGGTACAGTTGTCTGATATTCTTATCTCTTTAAGAATTTTCCACAATTTTTTTGTGACTGACACAGATTAATGGCTTCCCAGTTGGCTCGGATGGTAAGTCATCTGCAGACCCAGTTTCGATCCCTGTGTCTGGAAGATCCCTTGGAGAAGCAAATGATAGGCTACAGTCCATGGGGTCAAAAGAGTCAGATATGACTCATTTACACATGCAGTCTAAGCCATTAACAGAGACAATAAAGCAGATATTGATGACTTCATGGAATCCTCTTGTTTCTTCTATGATCCAAACCCCAATTAAGTTTTACCTATTAAAACTAAATGACTAACTACACCTGCCTCTTTTTGTTGTTTTTGTTTCTATTGTTTTTCTCTGTCTCTCTTTTTCAAGCTATTATCTACAAACTGCTACATTCCTGGACACTTTCCATTTTCTTACATATGAATTAAATCATGCCCATGCCAGCCTCTGACCTTTGATACTCAAAGCAGTTAAGTTTCCAGAGCAGAAATAAGGAATCTGTGCTCTGGGAAAATCTCAGGACAGTTTGACAAATAGCTAGATATTTTCAGGAACTGACTTTTTGAGCCCAATTCCTGTACCATCTCTTATGTGGAAAAGAACTATGTTTCCTCAAGCTAATGACAATTCCTCATTAGCATAAATTTCAGGAAAAATAAATGTGCTTATCTGCGTGTTCAAAGTCAATGATATACCAATTATGTGTGTATGTATGTAACCTCCCATCAAACAGATTAATTCATGTCAACTAAAGTTTGTCATTTCACTGGCATGCATAAAGGAATTACAGAGCTTGCCTAGAAAGAAAATCAGAAGTTCTGATTTGGCAGAAAACAAGAGGACATTGAGTGCAACTCTTTCCCTGGAAGTATCACAAAGAATCCTTCTACAAAGGTGACAGTTCCTCCAGAGCATCAATGAATATCAACAGAAGACCTTGCTCAACAGCAAGGACTATATGGGAACTAGGCATAACTGGGAAGAATGGAGGGAAGATAGGAGATGGAGGATGAGAGGAATAGAACCAAGCTTGTGTCTTGAGGGGGGAGATGGAAAAGCAGGGAATAGTTTGAGGATTCAGGCAAGTAACCTCACTAAACTTAAATTACTTTTGACTGAAAGGAAGCAAGGTGAATATGCTGAGGAAATATAGTTTGTCTAGAGTGAGAGTCAGAGAATGTGTGGTGTGGTCCTGCATGCCCTAAACTGCAATGCAGGCCAACTAGTGTGCATACAACCTGAAAGATGACACATGGGCTTAGAAAGCCAACCTGGGAGGGAACTGCTTTTGACTATGTGGAGATAGAATGATGGATCTGGGACAACAAAGTGTGTAGAAAGGAATGCCTTTCAACAAATCCAAAACTGACAAGGAAGCGGGACCTTAGGGCTCAGTCACACAGAGCAGGTGGTGACAGAATTGAATTTCCCACTCTTGCCACATGTAAGTTTTCTTAAAATTTTTGCTTATTTGGTGTTTTAAGATTGTTTAAATCATATATATATATATGTGTGTGTGTGTGTATATATATATACATATATACATATATATTGATTGTGTACTTTGTGTTCTGGATTTCTGTGCCTTTTGTTGATATTGTTTCTTGCCATTTTTGTTTTAATAGGTATACATTTCTATACTAACTGTGACTTTCTCTTGTACTGTGGGACAGCCCTTGTCATTTTTTCAGATTTTTTCCTTTCATTCTTCAGGTGGCACTCTGCTCTGGTGTCCTTTTATGTTGTACAAGTTATTTGGTTAGTCCTACTGTTGATTCTGTGTTTTTCCCAATCATCATTATTGTTTGTGTTATTTTACTTGTAGTTTGATATTGATTTCTTACTATTTGTCTGTCTTCCTTTTTTATTCCTCTGTCTAATCTTTTGCTATGTGTTCTTGAATCTCTGACCAGAAGTTGGGCCTGATCATCTAGGCATTCAACACTGTATCAAGAACCATAGACCACCAAAGAAATCCTGGCTCCAGTGAATATGAATTGGTGAGAGTCTCTATAAAGGCCTCCATCTGAAACTAAAAACCAGTTCTACCCAAAACCCTATCCTATGCAAAGCTGATGACTTACACCACAGAAAAAGCAAGACAGAAACACAAGTCAAATCATTCACAAATGGACTGGCTAAAGTAAGACTAAACCCATACATACCTGCAAAAGACCGCACTGACATGGTTCAATATAAAAGACAGAAACATCACCTGTGGTCACAAGAATATAGTTGCCAGTCCCTCCCTCTTCAAGGACACACTAGCTACTGGCCCAAACGTATCCACTCACAGCATAGACTGGAAGTGAGTACTACAATGCTGCATCCTGGGAAGAAAAGATCATTAACATAGTAAGCTAAACAAAAGTGAAAACAGTAAAGCGTGTTGCAGGCAAAGAAACAAGATAAAAATGTGTAAGACAGAATTAAAGGGGAAATAGAAAGAAGCAACAAGAGGGAATGTTTTCCTGGACCAAGAGGCTAGTAAGACAGGTGATCCAGAGAATTTTGGATACTGTTTTATGGCCTCGTCCAGTAACAGCACATTGAGTGGCCTTCAACAAAATCTTTGCCAAACCTGAGAATGGACATTCTCAACACCATGAGATAAAATGGTCATGAAATTTCCCCCTCAAAATCATGGTCAAGTTTATGAGCAAAAGGGGCTCTGCCAACTGAAGATTGATACTTACCATGTGCATCTACAGAGATTAAATCATTGCCACTGCAACTGCTGACTTTCAACGTCCCTGAAAGGCCTTCAGGGTGAAAATCGGGAATGAGGCACTCGGTGCTCTGAGAAAAACTGGCAGAACAGGCCTTCAGACAATTAGATCTTTTCAGGAGATTTTATGAGTCCCAATTCTTGCATCTTCTCATACCTGGAGAAACACTGATGTCATTAATAGTGACATCTGCTTTGGCTATTAAGGAAAATTTTACAATTTAATGCAAAATAGAGTACTCAGCTATGGTTCAGACATCCTAGGAAATAACCAGGTGTTACTATGGGTGAAATTTCAGATTAGATGTTATATTGCTAAACACTTGAGTTTTCTGAGTCGTGTCAGGCTAAGATGCCACCATTCTCAAAACAATGTCTGCCAGAAGCTAGTAACTGCAACCTTACTTTTTATAAAAAACTAGGCAACTTGCCACCTGGCTAAAAGTCTTCCTGAAGTGCCAAGTCCAGACTGGGTTTCAGGCCTATTCTTCTAAAAAGAAAGATTTATTTTGTCTATTAAAATTCCAGTTAGCCCTCCTCCAGCTACTACTAATTGGCTCTGTTACAACAAAATGGAGACCAAGGGATTGAGATTTTAATCATACAAATCTTAGATCTAGGACTTGGAACTCAGGAATACTTCCAATTCAGTCTCTTCTCCAGGCTGAGACAGTCCTATGCCCCATTTTGACAGGAAGTTGTCACAGTCATAGTTTCCCTGTTCCCTAAACTAAAACTGAGCAGGACTCTGTGGGGTGGCAACTCTGCGGTACAGATCTGCTGTGTGTTCTCCATTTCTTATCTGTAGGATACAGGCTTCATTCCGCCTCCTTGAACTTCCCTGAGTTCCAAAGGGTGGGTTCAAATGATTGCTAATCAGGGAAGGGGGTGAATACAGAAACACTGGAGAAACAACCAATTGGCGGTACAGCCTTGAGGCAGGGTCCAAGTTCCTACTCAAAGAAATATGCATAACAATATCTTTTGAGTTCTTCTATAGAACTGGGGCCCCCACCCAGGTGGAGGATGGTAACTTCAGACTAAACACAAGATTCCTGGAGCACAGCTCTGTTGCTTCACCACCAGCCAATCAAAAAAAGAAAGAAAAGAAAAAGTCACAAACCTTGCAGCCCTCACCACAAATTGTCCCCTGTTTCTGGGGACCAGTGATGACCATCCTGTTAGGTCTCCTGTTTGGCCCCTGTCTATTTCCTCTCTGAGAGGCACCAACAGTTTCACACTAAATTGCTGTTATTACAAGAGTGAAAGGTGGTTTCAGATGTGAAACACCCCAACTTAGATCAGGGAGAAAGAGACTTCTGCTCTGCTAGGCAGGCCTATCTCCATGCACAGCAGTAAGAAGTTACAGAAGAAAGAGATCCCTGCCCCAATTCCCTAGAAGTATCTTGAGTATGAAGTCTCTCAGGGAGGAGTTGTTAGGGGAAGCACACTGATTGAAACAGCTCACCCTGGCCAGACACCATAGTAACCATTTCAATGAGTTGCTTTATGACAGGAGATCCTGATAAGGAATATGGAACTAATAAGCCACCACCTACCGGAAGATTTTGGGAAAGGTCAAAAGGAGACACTGCATGTCGGTCCACTTCCCAGAATCCCTCTCGCTAGCATCCATCTTGGCTGAGCGATGCGTGCGTCATGAGGAAAGACTCTGAATTAAAGTGATTGGCCAAAGACCCCCCAGAAACTAATCCCATCATCATAAAACCAAGACTGAGAGCCACACAGCAGAGCAGTTCTCCTGGGTTCCCTCACCCTCCTGCTCTCCACCCAGGTGCCCTTTCCCAATAAAATCTCTTGCTTTATTAGCAGAAATAAATAAATAAATAAAATAAAAATAAAAGGTATATATGAAAAACTCTCAGCAAATACTATCCTCAATGGTGAAAATGTGAAAGCATTTCCCCTAAAGTTAGGAACAAGACAAGGGTGTCCACTCTACAACTACTATTCTATGTAGTTTTGGAAGTTTTGGTCAGAGCAGTCAGAGCAGAAAAAGAAATAAAAGGAATCCAGATTGCAAAAGAACTGAAAAATCTCAATTTGCAGCTGACATGATCCTCTAAATAGAAAACTCTAAAGACTCCACCATAAAATTACTAGAGCTACTCAATGAATATAGTAAAGTTGCAGGATATAAAATTAACTCACAGAAATCCCTTGCATTTCTATACATTAACAATGAGAAAACAGAAAGAGACATTAAGGAAACAATTCCGTTCACCATCGCAACAAAAAGAATAAAATACTTAGGAATAAATCTACCTAAAGAAACAAAAGACCTGTATATAGAAAACTATAAAACAGTGATGAAAGAAATCAAAGAGGACACAAATAGATGGATACATATACCGTGTTCATGGATTTGAACAATCAATATAGTGAAAATGAGTATACTATCCAGAGCAATCAATAGATTCCATGCACTCCCTATCAAGCTACCAATGGTATTTTTCACAGAACTAGAACAAATAAGTTCACAATTCGTATGGAAATACAAAAAACCTCGAATAGCCAAAGCAATCTGGAGAAAGAAGAATGGAACTGGAGGAATCAACCTGCCTGACTTCAGTCTCTACTCCAAAGCCACAGTCATCAAAACAGTGTGGTACTGGCACAAAGACAGAACTATAGATCAATGGAACAGAATAGAAAGCCCAGAGATGAATCCACACACCTATGGACACCTTATCTTTGATAAAGGAGGAAAGAATATTCAATGGAGAAAAGACAACATTTTTAACAAGTGGTGCTGGGGAAAATGGCCAACCACTTGTAAAATAATGAAACTAGAACACTTCCTAACACCATGCACAAAAATAAACTCAAAATGGATTAAACAGCTAAATGTAAGACCAGAAACTATAAACCTCCTAGAGGAAATCATAGGCAAAGCACTCTCCGTCATAAACCACAGCAGGATCCTCTATGACCCACCTCCCAGAATATTGGAAATGAAAGCAAAAATAAACAAATTGGGACCTAATTAAAGCTAAAAGCTTTTGCACAGCAAAGGAAACTATAAGCAAGGTGAAAGACAGACTTCAGAATGGGAGAAAATAATAGCAAATGAATCAACAAAGAATTAATCTTAAAAATATACAAGCAACTCCTCCAGCTCAATTTTAGAAACATAAAAGACCCAATCAAAAAGTGAGCCAAGGAACTAAACAGACATTTGTCCAAAGAAGACATACAGATGGCTAACAAACACATGAAAAGATGCTCAACCTCACTCATTATCAGAGAAATACAAATCGAAACCACAATGACGTACCATTACACGCCAGTCAGAATGGCTGCTATCCAAAAGGCTAGAAGTAAAAATGCTGGAGAGGGTGTGGGGAAAAGGGAACCCTCTTACACTGTTGGTGGGAATGCAAACTAATACAGCCACTACGGAGAACAGTGTGGAGATTCCTTAAAAAACTGGAAATAGAACTGCCATATGACCCAGCAATCCCACTGCTGGGCATACACACTGAGGAAATCAGAGTTGAAAGAGACACGTGTACCCCATTGTTCATTGCAGCACTGTTTATAATAGTCAGGACATGGAAACTACCTAGATGTCTATCAGCACATGAATGGATAAGAAAGCTGTGGTGCATATACACAGTGGAATATTACTCAGTCATTAAAAATAATACATTTGAGTCAGTTCTAATGAGGCAGATGAAGCTGGAGCCTATTATACAGAGTGAAGTAAGGCAGAAAGAAAAACACCAATACAGTATACAAAACACATATATATGGAATTTAGAAAGATGGTAACGATAACCCTGTATGTGAGGCAGAAAGAGAGACAAGGATGTATTGAACAGTCTTTTGGACTCTGTGGGAAAGGTCGAGGGCGGGATTATATGAGAGAACGGCATTGAAACATGTAAATTATCATATGTGAAACGAATCGTCAGTCCAGGTTCGATGCACAATACAGGATGCTCGGGGCTGGTACACTGGGATTACCCAGAGGGATGGGATGCGGAGGGAGGTGCTAGGGGTGTTCAGGATGGGAAACACACATATATACCCATGGCAGATTCAAGTCAATGTATGGCAAAACCAATACAATGCTCTAAGGTAAAATAAATTAATTAATTAATTAAAAAATATATTTACAGGGAAAAATTGGAGGAGCAGACGTAGAAAATAGTCTTATGAACCAGAGCAGAAGGGAGGAGAGGGTGAGATGTATGGAAACATGGGTACAGTGGAAACTTGTGTTACCATATGTAAAATAGATAGCCAATGGTAATTTGCTGTATGGCTCAGGAAAGTCAAACAGGACCTCTGTATCAATCTAAAGGGATTGGATGGGGTAGCAGATGGGAGGGAGATTCAAAAAGGAAGACATAGATGTATATCTATGGATGTTTCATGTTGAGGCTTGACAGAAAAATTGTAATTCTGTAAAACAATGATACTTCATTAAAAATGTTATAAAAATGCTTTTAAGTTTAATTTGGATCCAATTTTATTTATATCCAGAGTATAATTTCTGAGTCATAGGAAGTGTATATTTCATGTGCGAAAAAGAAAGAAAAATAGTGCTAAATCGTGTGTAACTCTCATGATCCTATGAACTCTGGCCTTCCAGGCTCTTCTCTCCATGGGATTCTCTAGGCAAGAATACTGGAGTGGGTTGCCATTTCTTTCTCCAGGGGGGGAAACCAAGGGAAAAGCCAATTCTTCCCTAACCAAGAATTGAACCCAGATCTCCAAAATTGCAGGCAGATACTTTACCAACGGAACTATGCAGGAAGCCATTATATGAGAAAATCTATCCACAATTTTTTATATGTTAAATATCGAGATTTTGTATTTCACTTAAGAAAATCTATCCCCAAATATGAAAGATACAGGATTCTATATTTCATGTTGAAAACATCCATTCAAATTATCTTGTGTGAAATATGGAGAATTTAACTCCACATCAGGACATAATGTTGTATGAAATAGAAAAGTCCATTCGTTCTTGTAGGAAAATTGATGTAAGTTTTTTCAAATATTACATATAGAGGATTCCATATTTCATGATGGAAAATTGACAAAGATTTTCAAGTGACAGTTATAAAAATCTCCATGGTCCTGTTAGAAAATATATAACCATATTTTGAAACATGAAAGAAATAACTATTTATGTCTCATGATAGAATATCTGAATCCAGATTTTCAAAAGTGAAATATAAAAGTGTCATATTTCATGCCATAAGATCTCTGTCCATACTTTCACATGTGGATTAAAGAATATTTCATGACCTAAAATCTGCACATATATTTTCCTATATAAAATCAATACATCCATCTTTCATGCAGGAATATCTGGCATCAGATATTCCTATGTTCATAATGTTAAGAATGAAACAAAGAAAATTCCCTGTTGTGCCCAAACTCATATTTGAAATATTGAGGGTTCATATTTTCTGTAAGACAAAAATCTATCCCCTGATTCCAAATATGAAATAAACACTATTCCATACTTCATTTCAAAATCTTTTTCATCACAGTGTAATGAATGCCTATTGAAGCTATCATAGCATATTGAGTAAAATCTGTATCCAAAGTTCATAAAGGGAATATCATGTTGCAGAAGAAAAGAATGATTTTCATTTGCAAGTATAGACAGTTCCATATTTCGTTTCAGGAAATCAGGGCCCAGATGTTCCCACGTGAAATCTAGAGAATTCTGTATTTCTGTAGTAGTATCAGAACTGGGATTTTCATTTGTGAATTACAGATAATTACAAAATTTGTATAGGAAAATCTGTGCCAGGATTTTATATATGACATATGTGAATTGCATAGTTCATAAATTAAATTTAAGGCCATACATTCATATGTGAAATGTAGAATTCTAATTTTCCTACCAGAATATATAGACTCAGAATTCAATATATGGCACTTAGAAAATTCTACACTTCAAAAAAAAAAAAATTCTATACTTCATGTAATTAAATCAGCAACCAAATTGTCATAAGTAAAAAATACAGAGATTTCATACTTAATGGCTGAATAACTATCTTCAGATTATCTTATGGAAATGTATTCCATATTTCATGTCAGAAAATAGTCATTGAGATTTTAATACATGAATACAATGGAAATGATATTTCAAGAGATAAAAATGTACTCAGATTTTCATGGTGAAATATAGAGAGATCCATATTTCTTGTAGGGAAATGTATGTCTAGAATTTCAAATGTTAAATATTGAGAATTCTATATTACATATGGGAAAATCATTTACAAGGTTTTCAAATGTAAAGTGGAAAGAATACCATATGCAAGCATATGTGTCCACATCTGTGTCCACATTTTCAAACATGGAATACACAGCAATCATATTTTCTGTAGGAATCATTGTACCCAGATTTCCATATGGCCAGAGTTTAGAGTAGATTCAGTCTAACTCCACTGCTTTGTTTCAGAAGTAAACAAAGCTAGACATGCTCTTCACTAGTGGAGTTGGAATCTATACTGGCTTTCATCCCATCTGAGTGGACTCATTTTCCTGGTGTGAGATCCAATGGATAAGGTGCCATTATACAGTCTGAATCTGTTCACCCCGAAGGATCTCTGAACACGTGATGTTCTTCTTCTCTTCTGTGTCCTTTTCTTGAGGTTCAAGTCCCAACCTGATTGCTTCTACTCCCTTCCTACATGACTGTGCACATATTTATTCCACCATTGATTGTACAGGGTCTTTCTGACAGCTTCCTTTTTTTTTTTTTTTTTTTCCAGTGAGTTGCTCCAAAAGCATTCATAGTTTTAATGTGCTTATTGGTGCATTTTCCTCCTCCACAAGCCTCTATGTTTCCATGAATTTGGTTTTATTAGACAACACTACTAACTCCAGTGGCTGAGCAGCGTAGGAGCTGCCAAGAGGAGATACCCCACCCTCAATGTCAGGAGTGGTGGCTGAGAGGAGCTACGTCAGGAGCATGGCCTTGAGGAGTGACCCCACATACAAGTTAAAGAGCAGGGCTTTCACTTTGCTGGAAAAGTAATGAAGAGATGCCCCATGTCCAAGTTAAGAGAAACCCAAGTAAGAAGGTAGGCACCGAGAGAGGGCATCAGAGGGCAGACTGAAACCACAATCACAGACAACTAGTCAATCTGATGACATGGGCCACAGCCTTGTGTAACTCAGTGAAACTAAGCCATGCCGTGTGGGACCACCCAAGAGTACAGGTCATGGTGGAGAGGTCAGAAAGAATGTGGCCCACTGGAGAAGGGAATGGAAAGCCACTTCAGTATTCTTGACTTGAGAGCCCCATGAATAGTATGAAAAGGCCAAAAGAGAGGACATTGAAAAATGAACTCCCCAGGTCTGTAGGTGCCCAATATGCTACTGGAGATCAGTGGAGAACTAACTCCAGAAATATTGAAGGGATGGAGTTAAAGCAAAACAATAGCCAGTTGTGGATGAGACTGGTGATAGAAGTAAGGTCCGATGCCATAAAGAGCAATATGGCATAGGAACCTGAATGTTAGATCAATGAATCAAGGCAAACAGATGGTCAAACAGGAGATGGCATGAGTGAACATGGACATTCTGAGAATCAGTAAAATAAAATGGACAGGAATGGGTGAATTTAAATCAGAAGACCATTATATCTACTATTGTGGGCAGGAATCCCTTAGAAGAAATGGAGTAGCCACAAAATGAATGAAAGAATCAGAAATGCAGTATTTGGAAGCAATGTCAAAAACAGAGAAAGATCTCTGTTCATTTCCAAGTCATCCATTCAATATCATGCTAATCCAAGTCTTTGCCCCAACCAGTAATGATGAAGAAGATGAAGCTGAACAGTTTTATGAAGACCTACAAGACCTTTATAACTAACACATAAAAAGGATGTCCTTTTCATTTTAGGGGACTGGAAAGCAAAAGTAAGAAGCCAAGAAACATGGAGTAACAGAGAAATATGGCCTTGCAGTACTGAATGAAGCAGGGCAAAGGCTCAAAGAGTTTGGCAAGGGAACACACTGGTCATAGCAAACACCCTCATCCAAAAACACAAGAGAAGACTCTACACATGGACATCTCCAGATGGTTAACACAGAAATCAGATTTTATTCTTTGTAGCCAAAGATGGAGAAGCTCTATACAGTCAGCAAAAACAAGTCTGGGAACTAACTGTGGCTCAGATCATGCACTCCGTATGGCCAAATTCAGATTAAAATTCGAGAAAATGGCAAAATCTTTCAGGAAGGCCATAAATCCAATCCCTTATGACTATACAGTGGGAGTGAGAAATAGATTTAAGAGACTAGATTTGATAGACAGAGTGCCTGATGAACTATGGACAGAGGTTCATGACACTGTACAGGAGACAGGGATCAAGATCACCCCCATGGGAAAAAATGCAGAAAAAGCAAAGTGACTGTCTGAAGAGGCCTTACAAACAGCTGTGTAAAGAGGAGACATGAAAAGCAAAGGAGAAAAGGAAAGATAAACCCATTTGAATGCAGCATTCCAAAGAACAGCAAGGAGAGATAAGGAAGCCTTCCTCAGCAATCAATGCAAACAGTTAGAGATACCAAAGGAACATTTCTTGCAAAGATGGGCTAAACAAAGAAGAGAAATTTTGTGGACCTAACAGAAACAGAAGATATTAAGTAGAAGTGGCAAGAATACACAGAAATGTACAAAAGAGATCTTCACCACCCAGATAATCACGATGGTGTGATCACTCACACTCACCTAGAGCCATAGGTCCTGGAATGTGAAGTCAAGTTGGCCTTAGGGAGCATCACTATGGACAAAGCTAGTGAAGGTGATGGGATTCCACTTCAGCTATTGATGATTTTTTAAAAGTGCTGCAGTCAATATGTCAGCAAATTTGGAAATCTCAGCAGTGGCCACAGAACTGAAAAAGGTCAATTTTCATTCCAATCCCAAAGAAAGGCAATGGCAAGGAATGTTCAAACTACCACACAGTTGCACTCTTCTCACACGCTAGTGAATAATGCTCATAATATTCGAAGCCAGGCTTCTGCAATACATGAACCTTGAACATCCAGATGTTCAAGCTGGTTTTAGAAAAGGCAGAGGAACTAGAGATCAAATTGCTAACATATGCTGGATCATCAAAAAAGCAAAGATTTTCAGAAAAAACATCTGTTTATGCTTTACTGACTATGCCAAAGCCTTTGACTGTGTGAATCGCAATAAATATGGAAAATTCTGAAGGTATGAGATTGTCATACCACTTTACCTGCCTCTTGAGAAACCCGTATGAAGGTCAGGAAGCAACAGTTATAAGTGTACATGGAACAGCAGACTGGTTCCAAATAGGAAAAGGAGTCCATCAAGGCTGTATATATAGTCACCTGTATTTTGTACATATTCTCATATGTACCATTTGAGAAACGTTGGGCTTGATGAAGCAGAGGCTGGAATCAAGATTGTTGTGAGAAATGTCAATAACCTCAGATATGCAGATGACACTACCCATACGGCAGAAAGTGGTGAAGAACTGAAAAGTCTCTTGTGAGTGAAAGTGAAAGAGGAGAGTGAAAAAGTTGACGTAAAACTCAACATTCAGAAAACTGATTTCATGGCATCTGGTACCATCACTTCATGGCAAATAGACTGGGAAACACAGAGAACAGTGATTGACTTTATTTTTCTGGGCTCCAAAATCACTGCAGATGGTGATTGCAGCCCTGAAATTAAAAGACACTTACTCCTTGTAAGGAAACTTATGACCAACCTAGACAGCATATTAAAAAGCAGATATATTACTTTGCCAACAAAGGCCCATCTCGTCAAGGCTATGGATTTTTCAGTGGTCATGTATGGATGTCAGGTTTGGACTATAAAGAAAGCTGAGCTCTGAAAAATGATACTTCTCAACTGTGGTGTTGGAGATGATTCTTGAGAGTCGCTTGGACTGCAAGGAGTTCCAGCCAGCCCATCCTAAAGGAGATCAGTCCTGGGTATTCATTGGAAGGACTGATGTTGAAACTCCAATACTTTGGCACCTGATGGGAAGAGCTGACACATTTGAAAAGACCTTGATGTTGGGAAAGATTGAGGGCAGGAGGAGAAATGTACGACAGAGGATGAGATGTTTGGATGGCATCACTGCCTCAATGGACATGGGTTAGGGTGGACTCCAGGAGTTGGTGATGGACAGGGAGACCTGGGGTGCTGTGGTTCTTGCGGTCACAAAGAGTCAGACATGACTGAGTGATTGAACTGGACAGAACTGAACTAACTATTATATTCAGGAGAACAGCCAGTGTGGATGTATCTCCATTTATAAAGACTCACTGTTTTTCAGGATTTCCTAAAAATGATCTTTCACTAACTTGGGGAGATTTTGGCATGTACTGTCTTGGTTGCCTGATCAACAGATATTAAGGAAATCATACTGGACTGTCATTCCTTGATCATGTCAGCAGGTGGAAGCAGATAGTGTATTGATTCTAAAATTATAGCAGACTTGGCAGAAAAGGTCATAGGAGAAAAAAGAAAGAGGATTGTCTTTGAGTGTAAAAGCTTAAGAATTGCCAAAGAGATCCAACATGGAACTTTGGCAGAGGAAAATAATTTATATTTGAGGATGAAGACTCTGTGTGTGAGAATTCAACCAAGTGAGGTCCTGGATCTTGTTTCCCATCCATTTTGAGAACTCCACACATGGAAGCTCTTTAAGGAGATCCTCTTTAAAAACGTCTTTTTGATGTTCAATAAGCAAGGTATTTTGTATTGAAAGAAATAAATTCTATTTTGTTGAAGAGTCTCTTGCTGAATTTTCTGAGAGTTAAAGTGGTTTCACTTACCAGATCATTAATATCTACTGCTCCCAAGAAAACCAGAATAAACTAAAGAAAGGGTTTCCATGTCTTGAAGAGGAACCTAGTGTAAATGTCAACGATTATGGCAGCAGAGCTGAAAGGCCCAGGAGAAGGTTGAAGAGGGCAGGTGAAATCATTCTACGAGGGGGACAATAATTTACAGTCTAATAATATGTCAATGGATAGATTATTGGAATACCCATTTCTGTGCCTTCCTTAAGGACTAGGTGAACAGCTAAAAGTTTAGCCATCTGGGTTGAGCCTGTAGTACGACCCTTAAGCAGAAGTGATGCCTGACACCAGGTAGAATGCTGCAAATCTCCAGTAAGTTTGCATTGTTTATAATGATGCTGTTGCTACTCATAATTGACGCTGGTATGTCTCATTCTAAATATATTGGCCCGAACTGACTTCACAAATTAAAATAAGAAGGGGAAATATATGCTGGCATCACTACTTGTAGGTTCTCCTACAAGGGTCTGAGGAAGGGAGAAAAATATCCTGCTGAAATTTGGAAATGCTTTAAAAATGAGGTGGTTGTTGTGGTCCAGTCACCAAGTCAAATCTTTGTCATGACTCTTTGCAACCTCATGGACTTGCAGCATTCTACACTTCCCTGTCCTTCACTATGTCCTGGAGTTTGCCCAAAATATCAGATTAGGCCTCTCCTAAAGATACTGTGACATGAAATGAGGATGCCATTGTTGGATGGCCTCACAAACGTGATGGACAAGAGTTTGAGTAGGCTACAGGAGTAAGTAATGGATAAGGAAACCTGGCATGCTGCATCCATGTGGTCGCAAAACTTGGATGTGACTGAGCAACTGAACAAAAAGGTACCATTTCCATTATATCAGCAAGGCAATCTTATACTGAACTTTTGCTGGCAGGCATTTCTAACACTAGACATTGTGGGACATATGCAGGGAGACCAGTGCTGGGTGTGGGCAAGTTAGGGATTATGGTCTGAATAAAAAAAAAAAAAAAGAAAAGAAAAGAAACACAATAATCCTGGCAGTATACATTGACTATGTGGTTACTTGTAGATGTCTCTGCTTTCCTTACCATAAATATATACTTTCCTTATATTTGTATCCTATAACCTTTCCTTAGGCAGTGAGGCTATAGACCCACCCTCCATAAATCTTCTTGACCTTGCATTGTAGAGGGACATCACACACACATACTTATAGTCATTTCAGACCTTTTTAATTAGCTGTCCATTCATCTCATTAGACAACAGGGCTTTGATCCTGCTACTCTGGAAAACAATGAATAGTTATTATTCTAGTGCCACCCATAGCAGTGACACCAGACCTCTATCAGCCATGCTCACTTCCTAGACACTGTTTCCCACCTGACCTAGCTAACTACTAAGCCAATTGCAGTTAAAGCATATACTCCTGGTTAATTGCAAGGGCAACCATGCAGTATTCCTGACTTTCATTTTTTTGGGGTCAGTCTCAGCCCATCCACAGTGGTACCATTTGCTTGAATTCTGAGGCATTTATCTGGACTGGTACTCCTTGTCCTGAATTTCCACAGACATTTTCCCACCAGGATGGTGGGCCAGCCCTTGTAATCCTAATTATGATTTCAGGACGTAACTTGCTAACAAACAACATGGAACTCTGGAAAATCATGCTTTCATACTCTCAGGTCCTGGAGAGTGCCAAAGCACATCTAGGACCATAAACAAATTTGAGAGAAAAGAAATAGCATGGACTTGGAATGCTGCCTTTACTATGTCCTGAGGTGGGGTACCTCAGGATATGGTGACTCCCATTATGTTACTGAATTAAAAATAAAAGCAGGAATTAGAAGTGAGCGGAGAAAAGAGCAGAGTCACTCAATCTGTTCCCTATCTAGGTCAGCCAGTACTTTCTAAAACAGGTACCTTAAGGGTATGGTAAAATGGCTTATTTACCAAGTTTTACACTTGATATGATTGGGATACTTTTGAAATGGATGCCTAATTAAAAATCAAAGTTTCAAATACCTACAGCCATCATGGGAGTATAATTCACATATAGATATAACTGGTTAAAGATTTTGGAAAGCTAAAATTATTGTGAATGAGTAACTAATATTTTGAAAACAAATAGATAAAGGAGGTTTAAAATAGCACATAGGTTAGCATTCATCCACAAAAGGTGAGTAAAGCATATTGTGTGGCAAATAAAAAAATAGACATATGAAGGAAGCTATTGAATAGAATCAAATATATAAAGATGTAAAACAGTTATAATATATACATTACATAGGTACATAACATGGGCCCAGTAAACACAGGAGGTCATTGATGATTATGTTGCAGCCTCTTTTAAATTAATTTTTCTTCAGGAGAAACACTTTCAGTCTTCTGACAAACACTTATACACTGATATGTGCATGGTAAATTTTATTTTTATTTTTACTATTTTCTTAATAAGTGAGTTTGGCCTTACAGATTAAGAAACTGAGAAGACATTTTTCAGTGTTTCTTAGATGATTGTTGGGACAGTACCCAAGGAAGACCAAGTCTTGTCTGCTAGAGTTTTAGACCATCTCTGTAGACAGAACAAAGCTAGAGTGAATGCATTCAAGTTCAGAAACTGGCACTGAGAAGGAGATCTAATCCAAGGCACCTTGAAGAGGACTACCACAAACCCTTGAACTTTGATTTTTGTACCTGTTCATCCTGGAAAGAGATCCTGCCAGCTTCTCCCAAAAGACATAGAATGAGAACTCCATGTAGGACAGAAACATCACCCCAGGCATGCATGCACATGTTGGGGTCATTGTATCTTCAAAAAGAGAATTCAGTGGGACAAATGAACTCCCCATACTCCATTTGTGGCAGTCTATACTTTGTCAGGTCCAGAGGTGGATGCGATTCTGGGAAACAGAATCACAAGGGCTACTCTAAGTGCTCAGCAGTTCCTGAGTGAGCTCTATATGCTCCAGGTGTTCCCATTGGTCACTGGATCACAGAGTACTGATAGATGGCAAGAAGAAATACCAGTGTCATTGTGACTGAAAGCAGTCTGTGCTGAGCCACTCAACAAGGAAGAGTCACTGTCTACAGAGGGTTCAGGAGAAAAATATTGACATTTCTGGACCTTGATCTACTAGAAGGTCTTGAGAAAAGAGTGTAAGCTTTTCTGGAAATTGGGATATTAGCCATTGAGCCATCATGGGACACAGAGCACATATCTGGGTAGCCTGGCCCTTGTCTGTTTTACATTGCCATTCCACTCACTTCTGCTATTGCACATCTTGTACCTAAACTGAGTTCATGGAAAAACGAAGGAAGTTCACATGAGTACAAACATATATAATGGGATCTGTTTCTGTTTGCTTACCTATTCTCTGACAATTCATATTTACATCTGTTCATTTTGACAGAAACTAATGAAGTTAAGGATACCCACCCTTCTCTCTCTCTCCCTAGGCCATAGTCTGTCCATATACCTTGTAGCACGTTTTTCTGGGATGACTCATGGAACCCTAGCGCTGGGTAACTGATTGTCTCAGAGAAAGACCATGCACTCTTTTACAAAATGAGGCTATCTGATTCATACTTAATTGAAAATGTTATTGATTTTTCCTTGTTCTACACAGTTAAACTGTCTGATGATGCCGATTTACAACAGAGAGGGCACTTGGAGTACCACCATCCAACAAAACTGAGATCCATTATTTCACTTTATGGCCCTTGTTCAACAGGCCCTTTTGGTGAACTACTGTATTCTCTTGTAAATTGGTAGGTCAACAAATACTGAACACTAGTCTTATTTCTACTTCCTCTCCAACACTCACCCCACAAAATGAACTGTGTCCTCTGACACAATCCTAAAGGAGGATCTAACCACTTCTATTACACTACATGGATGGTAATTGGCACCCAGTAAACTGAGAAGCATATAGGGAGCTGAAAGATGGATCCTGAGTTTCTGCCCAAACAATACACAAACACACAGAATTCTTGCTGTCTATTTACCTTTCTGTATTATTTCAGGCTTACTGGTGTCACCCCTCTATACTTCTCACATGCAGACCACTCTTCGTTAATTTTCTGTTCATGAGAATTATGCTGATCATTGTTCTTCATGTGAAGCAGCTTCTTATCTTCTCTATTTAATGGAAAGGTTGATGTTCTATCATAATTTTCTCAAAATCAGGGGGTTCCTTTGGAAATAGACACAGACAAACACAGAAATCTATCCTCTGCAAAACACTAAAGAATTTTAATTTTTCAAGTCAGTTCCTGGAAAAGTCTGTGATCTTCTAAACTTCCTTTAAGCACATATTGAAAAGTACATATAACAATCTTTACTGTAATACAATTTACAATAGCTGTTACATGGACTTAACCTAGATGTCTATCGGTAGACGAATGGAAAAGGACGTTGTATACTCAGCTATAAAAAGGAACACATTTCAGTCAGCTCCAATGAGGTGGGTGAGCTTCAAGACTCTAACACAGAGAAAAGTCAAAAAGAGAAAGCAAAGGAAAAATACTGAATATTAACACATATATATGGAATTTAGAAACATGGCACTGATGATCCTACATGCAGGGCAGCAAATAAGAGACAGACATAAAAAACACACTTCTGGTCTCAGTGGGAGAATGTGACAGTGGTATGTGTTGAGAAAAAAGCACTGAAGCATATAGATTTACATATGTAAAATAAATGAGAGATACATATACATGTGTAAAATAAATGAGAGGTGTGAGATTGATACATGAAGCAGGACAACCAAAGTCAAGTTTGGGGACAACATGGAGAGAGTGGAGAAATAAGTGTGAGGTGGGTTTCAGGATGGGGTGACACGTGTATATCTAGGGCTGATTCTTCTTGATGTATGGCAAAAACTATCACAAATTTGTAAATTCATTATCCTCCTAGTAAGATAAATACGTTGATAAAATGACTATTCACCATAATATTGCAGAATGGTCGGTAACATCAGAAAGATTTCTGGAGGAGAAAGATATATAAACTAATTTACAAGAGAAGTTGAATGATGAAAACAGAAACAAAGTATAGATATTGGGGCACAGCTTTTTACAAAGGAGACTCACTGGACTTTGTGGAAAGACAGCATCAAGAAGAACAATAGATAAACCCAAATTGAAGATGAATCTGAGGGTGCAGTTTTTGGTCAATAAATGGGACACTCTGAGCTACAGCTCACATAAGCATTTGGATTTCCCATTCTCAACCCCAAATTCATCCTGCATTTTGGAGAAGTCCCGTGTGAAAAACAACCCTTTACTCTGAGGAGTACCTGGAGCTAAAGACAAGTCTGATTAGAAGCACTGCAATGAAAGCCCAAGTATCAGCACATGCTAATTAGAACAGCAAAGACATGACCCATTATATCAGGGACAGATTTGCAGGACTGTAGCCAATACCCATAATCCAATAAATACCTTTTGTACACAAACTGCCAGACCTGTAAACTCCTTTTGTAATAGCCCAGATAAAACAAATTCCACAAGCACCATATGAGGGCCACAACATTGACCCAGAAAACATGGATTCCCCAAATGATGGTGCTTTTGTGTTCTAAATGGATGGATCTTCCACCTCTGAAAGAGTGTGTTGCAGTGAGAATAGGCACTTTGTGGTCCTCCAAGAGTAGTTTCAAAGTCCCACACTATGTGGTTTACTCTGGGTAACTCCTCAAACCTTCATAGCTGTTTCCCAGGATGAACACTCACAAACACAACAGAAATCGTGAGCTTGTTTGTCTCGTCATGTCATTCCAGATTTGTGGACCAACTGTCACGAGTTATCACTGCCCATCCATTCCTCATTCCTGTCCTAAATGTGAGCACTTCAGAGATACATTGACCAGTGTTTCCAAGTCTGTAAATGCCTTGTGCCTCCTTTTCTTTTTGCTCCATGTCTCATATCCTGTTGACTTCATCTCTGCATCTACAGTGGACTGAACACACAGAGAGAAAAAACAAACAACTGGTAATATATGACCACACATGTAAATAGAGAGGTGCAAGGCACAGGGACACAGACACAGAGAGTGACCACAGGTAATTCAATCGCTGAAGATGTCTGTGCTAATCCATGGGGGAGATGACATCAGTAGGCACCTTGCCCTGCCAGTTTGGAATCCCTGTCCATTTCCTCTCCCCAACTCTTCACTGTTCTCCTCAGGAAGCCTTAAACTGTTTCCAGCTTTGTCTGTGTGGTGGTTGTGAAAGGTCAAATGGTGGATGTTGAAATTCAAAGACCCAAAAATTCAGTCCCAAAGTGCAATGGGACAACAGAAAGAAACTCCTTCCAACAGGTAGGCCTTCCCAAGACGATGGGCAGAAGTGAAGGGCCAAGGCAATCTCAAACAACAGGAGGCCTAGGAGTGGCAGGACCCAGGGAGAGATGAATCTCGTAAAGTTCTTAGTTCTCCCTGCCTCCATTGGAGTCATCTAGAATTCTCATCCTGTAACCACAGCTCTATCAGTGAGACTTGGACACAGTACATCCCGAAGCCTCTAGTCTCAGCCTGTCACCTTCTACCTGCATACCTGAATCCATGCTCCACAACTAGCCTATATGAGGGTTACCTTCCCCATTTAGGAAAGGAGAGTATCCTCACTCTAAACAATTGTGCTCCAGCGTACACTTCCTGATCCCCTCACAACCTATGTTTCTGTCGGCTACTTCTCATGGCAGGTCCTTCCTCCCAGGAACATTACTGCAAGGGATTGGCCCACAGGACTTCACCAATGATCTGTTGGCAACAGGAGGAGGTTGGCATTGGGCTGACAGGACCCCAAACCCTCCCATGAGCAGCCAGGAATTCCTACATAAAATTTTCCTTACACACTGATTCTGAACATCTATGCAAATCTAAGCTTCATCTCTTTGACAGACCTATAGCTGACATATTTTTTAAAAAATCCATTATCCCAGCTTCTAGTATGCCACCATAATGTTTTGTTGTTTTTGTTATTTCTTTTAGTAAATGTATCTTAGAGTGAATTTAAGAAGTAGCTCTAGAGACTTTGATTATTGTTGTTGTCCAACTCTGTGTTACTCCCTGGACTGAAGCATGACAGGACTCCCTCTCTTTCACTGTCTGCCAGAGTTTGCTCAAACTCATGTCAAATGAACTGGTGATGCCATCTAATGATCTCATCTTTTGTCACCCCCTTCTTCTCTCATCCTCAATCTTTCCCAGCATCACAATGTTATCCAAAGAGTTGGCTCTTTGCATCAGGCTGGCAAAATACTGGAGTTTCATCTACAGCATTAGTGCTGCAAAAGAATATTCAGGGTTGGGGTCCTTAAGGATTGATTGGCTTGATCACCTTGCAGTCCAAGGGACCTCTAAGAGTCTTCTCCAGCATCATAATTCAAAGACATCAATTCTTTAGCTCTCAGCATTCTTTATGTTCTAATTCTCATATCTATATATTACTGTGATTGTGGTTTTAGTCTGTCTGCCCTCTGATGCCCTCTTTCAGTGCCTACTGGCTTACTTGGGTTTCTCTTACATTGGACATGGGGTATCTCTTCATGGCTGTTCCAGCAAATTACAGCCACTGCTTCTTGTCTTGAACATGGAGTAGCTCCTCTCAGCCACCACTCCTGACCTTGCATGTGGGGTAGATCCTCTCGGCCATGCTTCCATGCCATCAGAGCTGTGTGTTTATGTTTTTGTTTTTAACTTATATACAGAGTACATCATGACAAATGTGGGGCTGGAGGAAGGACAAGCTGGAATCAAGTTTGTCAGGAGAAATAACAATAACCTCAGATATGCAGATGGCATCACCCCTATGGCAGAAAGCAAAGAGCCTCTTGATGAAAGTGAAAGAGGAGAGTGACAAAGTTGGGTTAAAGCTCAACATTCAGAAAATTAAGATCATGGCATCCAGTCCCATCACTTCATGGCAAATAGATGCGGAAACAGTGGAAACAGTAGCTGACTTTATTTTTCTGGGCTCCAAAATCACTGCAGATGGTGACTGCAACCATGAAATTAAAAGATGCTTACTCCTTGAAAGGAAAATTATGAGCAACCTAGACAACATATGGAAGCAGAGACGTTACTTTGCCAACAAAGTTCCGTCTAGTCAAGGCTATGGGTTTTCCAGTGGTCATGTATGGATATGAGAGTGGACTATAAAGAAAACTAAGCACCAGAGAATTGATGCTTTTGAACTGTGGTGTTGGGGAAGACTCTTGAGAGTCCTTTGGTCTGTAAGGAGATCCAACCAGTCCATCCTAAAGGAGATAAGTCCTGGGTGTTCACCGGAAGGACTGATGTTGAAGCTGAAACTCCAATACTTTGGCCACCTGACGCAAAGAGCTGACTCGTTTGAAAAGACCCTGATGCTTGGTAAGGTTGAGGGTGGGAGGAGAAGGGGACGACAGAGGATGAGATGGCTGGATGGCATCACCGACTCAATGGACATGGGTTTGGGTGGACTTTGGGAGTTGGTGATGGATAGGGAGGCCTGGCATGCTGCACTTCATGGGGTCACAAAGAGTCAAACATGACTGAGCTACTGAACTGAACTGAACTGATACATGACCACTGCATAAACCATAGGGGTTTACAATTGAAAGGACCTTTGTTAGTAAGTTGATGTCTCTTCTTTTTAATAAAATGTCTAGGTTTCTCATAGCTTTTCCTCCAAGAAGCAAGTGTCTTTTAATTTGATGACTGTAGTCACCATCTGCAGTGATTTTGGAGCCCAAACAAATAAAGTCTGACACTGTTTCCACTGTAACCCATCTATTTCCCATGAGGTGATGGGACCATATGCCATAATCTTAGTTTCCCGAATGTTGAGTTTTAAGCTAATTTTTTCACTCTCCTCTTTCACTTTCATCAGGAGGCTTTTCAGTTCCTCTTCACTTTCTGCCATAAGGATGGTATCATCTGCATGTCTGAGGTTATTGATATTTCTCCTGGCAATCTTGATTCCACTGTGTGCTTCTTTCACTCCAGCATTTCTCATGATGTACTGTGCATATAAGTTAAATAAGCAGAGTGACAATATACAGCCTTGATGTACTCCTTTTCATATTTGGAACCATTACAGAGCAGTTATTTGGACTGATGGTGGAGGCTTCTACATTACCAGTGTCTTCATTAGTTTGAGATTACAATATGAAGCATGTTGAAGCAAGGGGTAAGGTGCATGATCATGACTCTGGTTTTCTTCCTGAAATTAGTGGAGAGAGTGTAATTTCAGCCTCCATATGTTTAAGTGCACATTTCATTTGAAAGCCTTCTACCAGCCAGATAGTATTTCTATATTAACAGTGATGTTCTGCTCTTCTGAGGTGTGGGGGACTGTCTTCTCATTTTTATCAGATTTGTCTTTTTTTTTTTATTCTTCAGTTGACAGTCTCCTCTGGTGTTGAGGTTTACCTCAAGTCCCAAAGAGAGAAGAGAGTGGAAGGGAAATGTAATTTTCAAGAACACATCCAGAAACTCTACAAGATATATGACAGGTAAACAGGAGAAAGGTGTCATGTGTGTGTGTGTGTGTGTGAGTGTGTGTGTTATATGACATAACCAAATATGCTCTCTGACCACCAAGAAGAGGAGCTAAAAGTCAATTATAAGTTAAATTTTTATAAATTTGTCAATGTGTGGAAAATTAAATGAGACATTCTTAAGGAACAAATGATTCAAAGGGTAAGCCACAAGGGAATTAGAAGATACTCCAAGGTGAATGAAAGTGAAAGGGCATCATAGCAGGTCATCAGATACAGTAAAATTATGTACCTCTGAGTATATTCCTACTGTCAAATATATACTGATATCTATTGACAGCAAAAGTATACTTATAGACATAAACATATCTATGCATATATTTAGATACATAAGTGAGTGAATGAAGTTGCTCAGTTGTGACTGACTCTTTATGATCCCATGGACTGTAGGAGCCTACCATAACCCTCTATCCATGGGATTTTCCAGGCAAGAGTACTGGAGTGGGTTGCCATTTCCTTCTCCTGAGGATCTTCCCAACCCAGGGATTGAACCCAGGTCTCCCACATTGTAGGCAGATGCTTTACTGTCTGAGCCACCAGGCCAGTCAGATATATAAATCAATATGCACATGTATTTGAATATATATCTATTTATGTGTTCACATACACATGCAAAATACTTTGGCCACCTCATGCGAAGAGTTAATTCATTGGAAAAGACCCTGATGCTGGGAGGGATTGGGGGCAGGAGGAGAAGGGGGCGACAGAGGATGAGATGGCTGGATGGCATCACGGACTTGACGGGCATGGGTTTTGGTAGACTCTAGGAGTTGGTATGGACAGGGAGGCTTGGAGTGCTGAGATTCATGGGGTTGCAAAGAGTCGGACACGACTGAGCAAATGAACTGAATTGAACTGATGTATGTGTGTGTGTACTGCTTTCCCAGGTGGCATTAATGGTAAACAACCTGCCTTCTCATGCAGAAGTCATAAGGTCAACAGGTTCATTCTATAGATTGGGACCATCTCCTGGAGGAAGACAGGGCAACACACTCCTGTTTCCTGGCCTTTAGAATATCATGGACAGACAATCCTGGTGGGCAACAGTCTGTGGGGGTGCAGAGGGTCAGACAGGAATGTAGTGATTGAATACATGAAATATCACTTTAACTGAATGCTAATACATTTAGCACACCTTTTCTTTCATACATAGCATTTGACATTCTCAGGAAAAGAATTGGTATAACACAGCATTAAAAAAAAATCTGGTTCTATATGTTTATTTATAAGCAATATGACTGTGAATTTAACCTCTTTTTATTATTGTATTTAGATTTTCCAGTTTTTAAACTTGTTTCAATCACTATGATCTTCTAGAAATTTGGCTGTTTTACAAGGCTTAAGACTTCTGTTGGCATAAATACTTGTCCAAAATAGCTAACAGTCCATTTTATTTAGTATGATTTTATAGCAATGGCATCTTATTCATTCT
This sequence comes from Dama dama, assembly GCF_033118175.1. Taxonomy (NCBI): domain Eukaryota; kingdom Metazoa; phylum Chordata; class Mammalia; order Artiodactyla; family Cervidae; genus Dama; species Dama dama. The sequence continues at coordinate 554,111 of NW_026871000.1, read as the reverse complement.
CATTTCAGTAACTAAATCTTCCCTCATTTTGCTTCTTCAGTTTACATAGTATGTTCCATTTTTATTAATTTCCTTTATTGTTGATTTTTCTCTAGTCTTTCACTCATTACACTATTTTATTGTCATATGAAGCTTCATTGTTTTTCTGTTTCTCCTTACTGTGAGTATGGCTTTTCATTCTTTCTTTCTTTTGTCCTATCAGTTTCTGAAGAAGACTTTAGCTTCTTCTCAGGGTTACAGAGCTTTCTTTTTATGCAAATTTTATATATGGATTCTGCTTTTGCTGTGAATGATGATATGGGTGTATTGTGCTTTTTTTTTTTTTTCATTCACCTCAGAGTATTTTATTATTTTCCCTCCCCTGTGACTTATTCCTTGACTCATTGGTCCCTTAGAAATCTGTTTTTAATTTTCCACACATTATAGTTGTTGTATTTTCCTCCCATTTTTGATTTCAATTTATATTTCTTAGATATCAGATAACATATTTGGTATGATATGAATTATTTAGTTTTGCTTTATGATCATTTAAACCCTGTTATTGAAAATATTCTGGAGATTATTACATGTGCAATTGAGAGGGATGTGGATTTTTCTGTCTTTGGATGGAATTTTCTATTCATCTGTGATAAATCCAAATGGATTACATTTTCAGTTAGTTTATCCCTACTGTCAGTGGTCTTATGTTAGCCAAAGGCTGAGAAAAAATTCAAACATTTTTAGTATTTGATTCAGGTACCTGGAACTCTTTGGTGAGGTGAGCATATCTCTATAATTCTTATATGTATATAACTGAATATGTCATTTTATCATTAATATGAAACTACAATGAAATATATAATTACTACATATAATGATATTTGATTTCATTTGTTTCATGATATTTTTGTATAATGTTTTTGTCTACCATTAGTGTAGTCACTATGGCTTGTTATTGTTTATTGCTTGCATACAATTTTCCTTACAACCTGATTCAAGTTCATACAATTTGAAGATTTTTTTTTTCCCCCCTGGAAAGTCAACACTTGCCCTATTTAAAAAATCCATTGTGGCATCTCTCTTGAGAAGACTCTCAAGAGTCTTCTCCAACACCACAGTTCAAAAGCATCAGTTTGTTGGCACTCAGCTTTCTTCACAGTCCAACTCTCACATCCATACATGGCCACCGGAAAAACCATAGCCTTGACTAGAAGACCGTCGCCAAGAAAGTAATGTCTCTGCTTTTTAATATGCTGTCTAGCTTGGTCATAACTTTCCTCCCAAGGAGTAATTGTCTTTTAATTGCATGGCTGCAATCACCATCTGCAGTGGTTTTGGAGCCCAAAAATATAAAGGCAGCCACTGTTCCCACCATTTCCTCATCTATCTGCCATGAAGTGATGGGACCAGATGCTATGATCTTAGTTTTCTGAATGTCAAGCTTTAAGCCAACTTTTTCACTCTTCTTTTTCACTTTTATCAAGAGCCTCTTTAGTTCTTCTTCATTTTTCCATAAGGGTGGTGTCATCTGCATATCTGAGATTATTGATACTTCTCCAGTCAATCTTAATTCCAGTTGTGCTTCTTCCAGCCCAGTATTTCTCATGATATGCTCTGCATATAAGTTAAATAGGCAGAGTGAAAAGACGCAACCTTGCTGCTGCTGTTGTAAGTCGCTTCTGTCCTGTCCAACTCTGTGAGACCCCACAGACAGCAGCCCACCAGGCTCCCCATCCCTAGGATTCTCCAGGCGAGGACACTGGAATGGGTTGTCATTTCCTTCTCCAGTTCATGAAAGTGAAACGTGAAAGTGAAAGTGCTCAGTCCTGTCCAGCTCTTCACGAACCCGTGGACTACAGCCTACCAGGCTCCTTCAACTAGGGATTTTCCAGGCAAGAGTACTGGAACATACAGCCTTGACATACACCTTTTCCTATTTGGAACCAATCTGTTGATCCATGTCCACTTCTAACTGTTGCTTCCTGACCTGCATACAGGTTTCTTACGAGGCAGGTCAGGTGGGCTGGCGTTCCCATCTCTTTCAGAATTTTCTGAAGTTAATTGTGATCTACACTGTCAAAGGCTTTGGCATAATCAATAAAGCAGAAAAATATGTTTTTCTCAACTCTCTTGCTTTTTCAATGATCCAGTGAATGTTGTCAATTGGATCTCTTGTTCCTTGGACTTTTCTAAAACCAGCTTGAACATCTGGAAGTTCACACTTTGCATGTTGCTGAAGCCTGGCTTGGAGAATTTTGAGCATTATTTTAATTGCATGTGAGTGAGGGCAATTGTGTGGTAGTCTGAACATTCTTTAGCATTGCCTTTCTTTGGGATTGGAATGAAAACTGACATTTTCCAGTCCTGTGGCCACTGCTGAGTGTTACAAATTTGCTGACATATTGAATGTAGCACTTCCACAGCATCATCCTTTAGGATTTGAAATAGCTCAACTGCAATTTCATCACCGCCACTAGTTTGATCAAAGTGATATTAGTTACATATTTTGTCATATGATTTTTTAAATAAATGATAAACTCAGTGAAGAGTTCAAGTTCAATGAGATCAAATTGTTTCTCAGCCTTTTGACAAACATGAAGTGTAAAAACTACAAAACTCTTGCACAAAGTATGGCCCAACATTAAATATCCAAATATTGCTATAAGAACATAAGAAGACTGCTGAGTGAGGCAAAAACATAAATGACAATATAAACCAAGTGGATTTAACACACATAGACAGAACATTCCACCTGAAAAGAACCAAAGATTGCACATCCCTCTCAAGTTCACTTGGTAGTGTCTCCAGAACATTCTCAAGGATAGGGTTTATGTTAAACCATAAAGGAAGTCTAATTACTTTAAATCATGTAAAATATATTTTCTGACATCCAAGATATGTAATGCTAAATCAATAATGGTAGGAGAATTTGGAAGTTGTAATGTGTGGAAAATTAAACAACACATTCCTAAAGGGCCAATAATTCCAAAAAGAAGTCTCAGGGGAAATTAAAATATTCTCTGAGGTGTATGAAGAGGAAAATGTAGTGCACCCAGATCATCAAATACAGCAAATGCAGAACCCATATATATTTAAGCATTCATAAAACTTAGCTTTCCATAATAAGAATAAGCTAATGACATCTATAAAAACTGGAAAAAAAATCTAACCTCATAGCAAGGAGAAAGAAGAAAACAATAAGCTTAATATGGAAACAAATTAATATAAATATTAACATAATAGAGAAACATCAGCAAATAGAAATTAATTAATTTCTATTTAATAACTCAATTAAATTATAATTAATTTATAAATTAATAAACCACTTAATTTAGTGTTAATTGGTTATAACAATTAATTAATAAAATGATAAGTGAATTAGTCAGATTAATAAAATTTAATTTAAAAGTATTAATAAATTAATAAAAATTGAAAATATGAGGTAATCAGTACAAGCAAAATAAGGTATATTTAGTTACTGAAGTGAAAATGTAAGATGTCTTTGTTTTTGCCCCTGAAATTCCAGTAAACAAAGAGGATTGTTAACAACTTTCTACAAGTATTTATGCCTACATAAGCCTTAAATTATGTGAAACATTCAAATTGTTAGAATAACGGAGGGATTAAAATATTTTGAAAACTGGAAAATCTGTGAACACTCATACATAAGAGGTTGAGTTAGTAAACATGTTGTCCATAAATAAAAACATACAACCAAAGTCATAAAATGGTTGAATTAGTAAAAAAAAAAAAAAAAAACACAAATAAACACATACTCCCAGATACGTGTTTTTTAATGTATTTGTTTATATTGAAGGAAACTTGCTTGATAGAATTTTGCTGTTTTCTGTGGAACCTCAACATGAGTCAGTCATAGGTATATACCAGTTCAGTTCAGTCACTCAATCTTGTCCGACTCTTTGGGACCCCATGAAATGCAGCACACCAGGCCTCCCTGTCCATCACCAACTCCCAGAGCTTACCTAGACTCATGTCCATTGAGTCGGTGATGCCATCCAACTATCTCATCTGTCATCCCCTTCTCTTCCTGCCCTCAATCTTTCCCAGCATCAGAGTCTTTTCAAATCAGTCAGTCTTTCAAATGAGTGCACTTCTCTTTCAAAGTTCCCCGGTGTCAGGAGGTCAATAATGATTCAAGATTCCGGAATTGACTTGCTGGCCTCTGACTTTCAGTTCGTCTATTACAGTATCATCAAGAATTCTGCATGCATACAGAACAGAAAATGAAACCCAAGATTAATGGTGAGACAAATCTCCATAGCCAGAAAGAATCAAAACTATTCACAGAAATTAATAGAACAGAGATAAGGGAGGAGAGAGTGGTGTCTGAGAGGAGAAAAGGGAGAATATAGGTGGGATACACCAATCAACTCAGGAATAAAAGCCATAAGTGAAAACAGACCCTAAAGGTTATATTTCTAAGGTTATATTATTGATAACAAATTTTAAAACAAAGATTAAGAACCTAAAACAGAGGATGGACTCCCTTAAACACTTTAAAAAATGGAAACCACAGATTTTCTGTACCTTCTATATATATATAGTTTAATAAATAAGCTTGCATAATTTTTTGTAGAAAGGTAATAGCTCAGTTCATTTCAATTCTGTCATTCAGTCATGTCCAACTCATTGTGACCCTATGGACCGCAGTAAGCCAGGCCTCCCTGTCCGTTACCCACTCTTGGAACTTAGTTAAATTCATGTCCATTGAGTTGGTGATGCCATCCAATCATCTCATTCTCTGTCGTCCCCTTCTCTTCTCATCTTCAATCTTCCCCAGCATCAGGGTCTTTTCACACGAGTCAACTCTTTGCATCAAGTGGCCAAAATATAGAAATGAAAGTTAAGGGAATAATAATCAACAAAATGTTTTAAAAACTATAATAGGCATAATTATAAACAGAGGTCTAGATATTTGAGTTATTGCTTTGTTGTGTCAGTTCAGTGTCAGATACTCTTTTGTTCCAGCTTCTGCTTGTCATGAGTGGCTATGATTGTCCCTCAATTGAACAATCTCTGTGTCAGCTGCTGAGTTTTAATCTGTTTCACCTGTCACTTCTGGGCATTTTGCCCTCCTTTACTTAATTTTACTTCCTCTGTTTGCAAGCCCTTTCTGTGTTGAGTTTCTACCCTGAGATGAGGGGGCGGCCGCCAGTTATTTGAGCTCACTTGCTCAGTGGTGCGTGCTGAGAATGGGAACATTGAAAGCAAATATCACTGAGATATCTGTGGGTGTTTGAAGTGGATGGACCACAGTGGGCATTGCCATTTCCAAAGGTGACATGTGGTTTCTTGGTCCACCCTGCTCAGGTACCTCGTGGTTCTGCAAGGCCACTACCCCAAGTGAGCCCTGCATTTCATGCACTTTCCAGGTCTAAGCAACTCAGATTCTCAGGTTCTCTGCAAGGGAACTGACCTTGATTGTCTATGTGCTTTGTCCCATGCCAAGGTCCACGAGGCTTAGGTGACTGGCTGGCGAGCAAGGGCTGTTCCAGATGGGCCATGCATCTTACACACCCGGCTGGCCGCAGACCCTCTCTTTGTTGGCTGTGTCAAAAGGGCACGGGTGTGGGTATACTGTGTGTCTCCAGAAGGAAGCTGGTCTCAGGCTGTGAGCCTGCTGGACTATGTGAACTGTCCATGAACCAAGGAAGATGTGGTGAACAACTGGCAGCCTTTTCAGAGCTTTGTCAGTGATGCTGTCTCTGTGGCCATGATACCAGCAGCCCCTTGGTTTCTATCTCTTGCTGTCACACACATTGACCTCTGCCTCCCTGACAAAAGGGTCACAAAAGGTGGCTAATTTGGTCTTCTTTGTATTTTCCAGTATGTAAAATTTTGTTCCATGAGCATGGAAGGGTTTACTATGTGGCCTTACAACCTTCTCAGAAGAAAGTGCTTTTTTATTTTTATTTTTTAAATAAATTTTGTCTCTAGTTTCTCCACAGATTAGGTTGTGCTGTCAGCTTTGCTCTTTGAAATTAAAGACCAGGGCATTAAAACCTGGTCCTTACCATTGGGCAGATGATACAGCCTGGGCCTCCTTCTCAGGACCCATTAAATTATCATGCAGAGGAGATTCTGAGTCACTTCTATGTTGGTAATTGCATTTAAGGGTATAGTCTGTGTTTTTGTTCAGTTCTCCACAGTTATGCTGCCCTCTGTGGTCCCAAGCTCCCCATTGACATGGAATGGGGAGGTGAGGGTTTCTTATTTTGTGCAAGTTTCTGCTCCTTTATGACTCCCTCTACAAGATGGGACCCTGTCCCTAAACAATTTATTTCTGTTTATGTCTCTTATATTTTGTCCTACCACCTCTTGAAGAGACTGGTTTACCTTTCTGAATATCTAGGGACAGGCAACAGAGTACACAAGTTGTTTTATGGAAGTTGTTCCTTGTGCCAATGATCCTTAGATGAATTTGTGTGGGAGAAATTGGTTTCTGACTCTTATTCCTCTGAAATTTTGGTACCCAACCACCACCATTGGAAGGCCCATTTTTTGAACTGACATGCTGTTGTTGTTCAGTCACTAAGCCGTGTCTGACTCTTCATGACCTCTTGGACTGCAGCACACCAAGACTCTCTGTATTTCACCTTCTCCCAGAGTCTTCCTGAGATTGAATCCTTTGAATCAGAGATGCTATCCAAACTTCTCACCTCCTCTCATCACTGCTCCTTCTGCTGTCAACATTTCCTAAGAATCAGTGTCTTTTCTAATGAGTCAGCTCTTCACTTCAGGTGATCAAAGCATTTACTTCACCTTCAGCATCTTTCCTTGCATTGAATCATGGTGACTTGGTCTGGAGGTCTATTGAAGAAGATCCTTTTCAGGTTTTGTCTGAATAATCTGTGATAAAAGAACCATGTTACTCATTTTCTGTCTCTGAACCAGATGAACTGAATGACTTTCTTTCACTCACTTTTCCTCAAAAGTGGAATATAGTTGAAAGTGATCCATTTAAGTGTATTTGGTGGGATGGGAGTGACCTTTCTGTAGTGATCAGTGAAAACACTTCTGGAAAGAATTCTTGGAAAGAAAGTCCCCTTACAAAATACCTAAAACTGATAATATGAAAATTTTAGTTCAACAGCTTAATCTTTATGGATTTAGTAAAATATGACAAACTTTTCAAAGATCTACTTAGCTAGCTGATTTTCAGGCAGAAAATAAAAGTCTCTGTTTTGAGCATGTTGTTCCAACTTTTTTCACTTAGTTCAGGAATATATGAGATTTATCTGTGTGACCCTGTGAGTATGTAGGGTCACATAGGTGAGTACATAGGTACTTAAAACTGATTTTAAAACTGAGATAACATGCTACCAACTTTTGTTTCTTTGTTCTTTTCTTTTTCCTCTTTAAGTTGAGAACAGCTGGGTGTTAAAACGTTTGAGATTTCAAAAAATTACTAGTCACTTTGAACTAGATACAAATACTTAAGTCACTGAAAGTTGTATTTATTGTAGATATACAACATATTTTTACTTGTGGAGCACAATAACTTCTAATATGTAAGTATTTAAAACTACTAATGGAGGTGTATTAGATGCTAGTAACTTGGTATGCTTAAATCAATCATTTTCATAGCTGAGCTATGATTTTCTGTTTTACCCTCTTTTAAAATGTCACTGGGCGGGAGGAGCCAAGATGGCGGGAGAATAGGATGGGGGAGATTGCTTTCTCTCCTACAAATTCATCAAAAGAATAACTGAACGCAGAGTAATCTTCACAAAACAAGTTCTGATCGCTAGCTGAGGTCATCAGGCGCCCAGAAAAGCAACCCATTGTCTTTGAAAGGAGGTAGGACAAAATATAAAAGATAAAAGGGGAGACAGGGGAGCTAAGGACGGAGATCCGTCCTGGGAAGGGACTCTTAATAGAGGAAGTTTTCAAGCACCGGAAACCCTCACGCTGGCAGGTCTGGGGGAAGTTTTTGAACCTCAGAGGGCAACCTGACTGGGAGGGGAACAATAAATAAAACTCACAGATTACGTGCCTAAAAGCAACTCCCAGCGGAAAAGTACCCCAGACGCCTGCATCTGCCACCAGCAAGTGGGGGCAGAACGGAGAGGAGCGGGCGGCATTGCTTAGGGTATGGACCGGGCCTGAGTGCCCTGAGGACAATCGGAGGGAGCTTTTGTGAATTACCAACTTAAACTGTGGGACAGTAAAAGAAAAAGAGGGAAAATTAACTGGCCCGAACACATTGCCAGCCGTTCGCAAAACAAAGGGACCAAACAAGTCCAGAGAAGAGCTCGCAGGCTGCAGACCGGCCCAGCCCCGCCGGAGGCAGGGGGGAGGGGAAAGGGGCAGGCTCGGCCCCAAAGATCGCATCCCCTACCACACTGCAAACAGGCCTCCACTTTCTAATCAAAGACCTCCTGAGATTCTGGATGGTCGACATCTGCCGGGAGGGTCGCGGCGTGACACAGGGCGCAGGCACCTGATGGGCGTAGGTGCTCCATATAGAGCAGCCGGGAGCCTGAGCCGCATAGACAGAAAAGCAGTGCCAGCCCCTCCCCTCAGCGCGACGGAACTAGCAACCTGAATAAGAGACCACCTCCGCCCACCTGTGTCAGGGTGGAAATGACGCACTGAAGAGACCGGCAAACAGAAGCCAAATAAACAAAGGGAACCGCTTCAGAAGGGACCAGTGCAATAGATTAAAATCCCTGTAGGTAACACCAACTACACCGGAAGGGGCCTGTAGATATTGAGAAGTGTAAGCTGGAACGAGGAGCTATCTGAAACTGAACTGAACCCACACTGACCGCAACAGCTCCAGAGAAATTCCTAGATATATTTTTACTTTTTTTTTGTTGTTGTTATTGGTTTGAGTAAAAAAAAAAAAAAAAAATTTCTTTTTTTTCTCTTTTATTTTCTTTTAAATTCCCTATTACTCGCCCATTACTCCTTAACTTTCATTTTCATAGATTTTTACGATTTTCTTAATTAGGGAAAATATTTTTTTTTTTTTTTACTTGTGTTGTTGTTGTTTTCTTTCGTTCTTTTTTTTTCCTTTTTCTCTTCTATTTTCTATTTTTCTTTTTCTCTTATTTCCTTTTAAAGTCCTCTATTACTCCTCTACTACTCCTTAATGTTCATTTTCATTACACTGTAACCTTACAAAGAAAAAAGAAAAGAGAGAGAGAGAGAAGCCCTATTTTTAAACCGAACTTCATATATATTTCTAAAATTTTTTTGTGTGTGTTTTGGTTTTTGTTTTTAATATAGTATTTTTAGGAGTCTAACCTCTACTGTAGATTTTTAATCTTTGTTTTTCAGTATATGATATAAATTATGGACATTTAAGAATCCAATATTCAGTTCCCTATTTTATTCAGGAGTGTGTTGATTATTCTCTCCCAATGTTGACTCTCCTTTTCTACCTCAGAACACCTCTATTTCCTCCTTTCCCCTTCTCTTCCCAATCCAATTCTGTGAATCTTTGTGGGTGTCTGGGCTACAGAGAACACTCTGGGAACAGACAACTGCATAGATCAATCTCTCTCCTCTTGAGTCCCCCTTTTTCTCCTCCTGCTCAACTCTATCTCCCTCCTCCCTCTCCTCTTCTTCATGTAGCTCTGTGAACCTCTCTGGGCGTCCCTCATGGGGGAGAATCTTTTGCCAGTAACCTAGAAGTTTTATTAACAGTGCTGTAGAGTAGGAGAAGCCTTGAGACTACTGGAAGAATAAAACTGAAACCCAGAGGCAGGAGCCTTAACCCCAAAACCCGAGAACACCAGAAAACTCATGATTACATGGAACTTTAAGTAATAAGAGACCGGCCAAAACCCTCCACACCTACACTGAATCCAACCACTACCCAAGAGCCAATAAGTTCCAGAGGAAGACATACCACGCAAATTCTCCAGCATAACCCTGAACGCCAGGCTGCCCAAGGTCACACTTAACACATAGACACATCTCAGAACTCATTACTGTGCACTCCATTGCACTCCAGAGAGAAGAAATCAAGTTCTACACACCAGAACTCTGACACAAGCCTCCCTAACCAGGAAACCTTGACAAGCCAAACGTCCAACCCCACCCACTGGGTAAAACCTCCACAATAAAAAGGAACCACAGACCTCCCACTCCAGACACAGCAGAGTAAAGAAAGTCCACTCCAGACACAGCAATCTAAACAAGATGAAAAGGCAGAGAAATACCCTACAGGTAAAGGAACATGAAAAATGCCCACCAAGTCAAACAAAAGAGGAGGAGATAGGGAATCTACCTGAAAAGGAATTTAGAATAATGATAATAAAAATGATCCAATATCTTGAAAACAAAATGGAGTTACAGATAAACAGCCGGGAGACAAAGATTGAAAAGATGCAAGAAATGTTTAATAAAGACCTAGAAGAAATAAAAAAAAAAAGTCAATTAAAAACAAATAAAGCAATGAATGAGATCAAAAACACTCTGGAGGGAACCAAGAGTAGAATAACAGAGACAGAAGATAGGATAAGTGAGGTAGAAGATAAAATGGTGGAAATAAATGAAGCAGAGAGGAAAAAAGAAAGAAAGGATCAAAAGAAATGAGGACAACCTTGGGGACCTCGGGGACAGTGTGAAATGCCCCAACATTCTAATCATAGGAGTCCCAGAAGATGAAGACAGAAAGACCATGAGAAAATACTCAAGGAGATAATAGCTGAAAACTTACCTAAAATGGGGAAGGAAATAGCCACCCAAGTCCAAGAAACCCAGAGAGTCCCAAACAGGATAAACCCAAGGAGAAACACCCCAAGACACATATTAATCAAATTAACAAAGATCAAACACAAAGAACAAATACTAAAATCAGCAAGGGAGAAACAACAAATAACACACAAAGGGCTTCCCATAAGGATAACAGCTGATTTATCAATAGAAACCCTCCAGGCCAGAAGGGAATGGCAGGACATACTTAAGGTAATGAAAGAGAATAACCTACAACCTAGATTACTGTACCCAGCAAGGATCTCATTTGGATATGAAGGATAATTCAAAAGTTTTACAGACAAGCAAAAGCTGAGAGAATTCAGCACCCCCAAACCAGCTCTTCAACAAATGCTAAAGGATATTCACTAGACAGGAAATGCAGAAAGGTTGTATAAATGTGAACCAAAAACAACAAAGTAAATGGCAACAAGACCACACCAATCAATAATTACCTTAAATGTAAATGGGTTGAATGCCCCAACCAAAAGACAAAGATTGGCTGAATGGATACAAAAACCAGACCCCTATATATGCTGTCTACAAGAGACCCACCTCAAAACACGAGACACATACAGACTAAAAGTGAAGGGCTGGAAAAAAATATTTCACACAAGCGGAGAACAAAAGAAAGCAGGAGTCGCAATACTCATATCAGATAAAATAGACTTTCAAATAAAGGATGTGAAAAGAGACAAAGAAGGACACTACATAATGATCAAAGGATCAATCCAAGATGAGGATATAACAATTATAAGTATATATGCACCCAACATAGGAGCACCACAATATGTATGACAAATGCTAAAGAGTATGAAAGAGGAAATTAATAGTAACACAGTAATAGTGGGAGATTTTAATACCCCACTCACAACTATGGATAGATCAACTAAACAGAAAATTAACAAGGAAACACAAACCTTAAAGGACACAATGGACCAGCTAGACCTAATTGATATCTATAGGACATTTCACCCCAAAACAATCAACTACACCTTTTTCTCAAGTGCACACGGAACCTTCTCCAGAATAGATCACATCCTGGGCCATAAATGTGGTCTTGGAAAATTCAAAAAAACTGAAATCATTCCAGTCATCTTTTGTGATCACAGTGCAGTAAGATTAGATCTCAACTACAGGATAAAAATTGTTAAAAATTCAAACATATGGAGGCTAAATAACACGCTTCTGAATAACCAACAAGTCATAGAAGAAATCAAAAAAGAAATCAAAGTATGCATAGAAATGAATGAAAATGAAAACACAACAACCCAAAACCTATGGGACACTGTAAAAGCAGTGCTAAGGGGAAGGTTCATAGCATTACAGGCTTACATCAAGAAACAAGATAAAAGCCAAATAAATAACCTATCTCTACACCTAAAGCAATTAGAGAAGAAAGAAATGAAGAACCCCAGGGTTAGTAGAAGGAAAGAAATCTTAAAAATTAGGGCAGAAATAAATGCAAAAGAAACTAAAGAGACCATAGCAAAAATCAACCAAGCTAAAAGCTGTTTTTTTGAAAAAATAAACAAAATTGACAAACCATTAGTAAGACTCATCAAGAAACAAAGAGAGAAGAACCAAATTAACAAAATTAGAAAGGAAAATGGAGAGATCACAACAGACAACACTGAAATACAAAGGATCATAAGAGACTACTACCAGCAGTTCTATGCCAATAAAATGGACAACTTGGAAGAAATGGACAAATTCTTAGAAAAGTATAACTCTCCAAAACTGAACCAGGAAGAAATAGAAGATCTTAACAGAGCCATCACAAGCAAAGAAATCAAAACCGTAATCAGAAATCTGCCAGCAAACAAAAGCCCAGAAGCTGATGGCTTCAGAACTGAATTCTACCAAAAATTTAGAGAAGAGCTAACACCTATCTTACTCAGAATCTTCCAGAAAATTCCAGAAGAAGGTAAATTTCCAAACTCATTCTATGAGGCCACCATCACCCTAATTCCAAAACCAGACAAAGATGCCACAAAAAAAGAAAACTGCAGGCCAATATCACTGATGAACATAGATGCAAAAATTCTTAACAAAATTCTAGCAAACAGAATCCAACAACATATTAAAAAAAAAAAAATCATACACCATGACCAAGTGGGCTTTATCCCAGGAATGCAAAGATTCTTTAATATCTGGAAATCAATCAATGTAATACACCACATTAAGAAATTGAAAGATAAAGACCATATGATTAGCTCAATAGATGCAGAGAAAGCCTTTGACAAAATTCAACATTCATTTATGATTAAAACTCTCCAGAAAGCAGGAATAGAAGGAACATACCTCAACATAATAAAACCCATTTATGACAAACCCACAGCAAGCATTACCCTCAATCGTGAAGAATTGAAAGCATTTCCCCTGAAATCAGGAACAAGACAAGGGTGCCCACTCTCACCGCTACTATTCAACATAGTGTTGGAAGTTTTGGCCACAGCAATCAGAGCAGAAAAAGAAGTAAAAGGGATCCAGATAGGAAAAGAAAAATTGAAATTCTCGCTGTTTGCAGATGACATGATCCTCTACATAGAAAAGCCTAAAGACTCTACCAGATAATTACTAGAGCTAATCAATGAATATAGGAAAGTTGCAGGATATAAAATTTACACACAGAAATCCCTTGCATTCCTATACACTATCAACGAAAAAACAGACAGAGAAATTCAGGAAACAATACCATTCACCATTACAGCAAAAAGAATAAAACTCTTAGGAGTGTATCTACCTAAAGAAACAAAAGACCTATACATAGAAAACTATAAAACACTGATGAAAGAAATCAAAGAGGACACAAACAGATGGAGAAACATACCATGTTCATGGATTGGAAGAATCAATATTGTCAAAATGGCTATTCTACCCAAAGCAGTCTATAGATTCAATGCAATCCTTATTAAGCTACCAATGGTATTTTTCACAGAACCTGAACAAATAATTTCACAATTTGTATGGAAATACAAAAAACCTCGAATAGCCAAAGTACTCTTGAGAAAGAAGAATGGAACTGGAGGAATCAACCTACCTGACTTCAGACTCTACTACAAAGCCACAGTCATCAAAACAGTGTGGTACTGGCACAAAGACAGAAATATAGCTCAATGGAACAGAATAGAAAGCCCAGAGATAAATCCACGAACGTATACTTATCTTTGACAAAGGAGGCAAGGATATACAATGGAAAAAAGACAACCTCTTTAACAAGTGGTGCTGGGAAAACTGGTCAACCACTTGTAAAAGAATGAAACTAGAACACTTTCTAACACCATACACAAAAATAAACTCAAAATGTTCTCCTAGAGGAGAACATAGGCAAAACACTCTCCGACATGAATCACAGCAGGATCCTCTATGACCCACCTCCCAGAATATTGGAAATAAAAGAAAAAAATAATCAAATGGGACCTAATGAAACTTAAAAGCTTTTGCACTACAAAGGAAACTATAAGTAAGGTGAAAAGACAGCCGTCAGATTGGGAGAAAATAACAGCAAATGAAGCAACAGTCAAAGGATTAATCTCAAAAATATACAAGCAACTCCTGCAGCTCAATTCCAGAAATATAAATGACTCAATCACAAAATGGGCCAAAGAACTAAACAGACATTTCTCCAAAGAAGACATACAGATGGCTAACAAACACATGAAAAGATGCTCAACATCACTCATTATCAGAGAAATGCAAATCAAAACTTCAATGAGGTACCATTACACGCCAGTCAGGATGGCTGCTATCCAAAAGTCTACAAGCAATAAATGCTGGAGAGGGTGTGGAGAAAAGGGAACCCTCTTACACTGTTGGTGGGAATGCAAACTAGTACAGCTACTATGGAAAACCGTGTGGAGATTTCTTAAAAACCTGGAAATAGAACTGCCATATGACTTAGTAATACAACTCTTGGGCATACACACTGAGGAAACCAGATCTGAAAGAGACATGTGTACCCCAATGTTCATCGCAGCACTATTTATAATAGCCAGGACATGGAAGCAACCTAGAAGCCCATCAGCAGATGAATGGATAATGAAGCTGTGGTACATATACACCATGGAATATTACTCAGCCATTAAAAAGAATTCATTTGAATCAGTTCTAATGAGATGGATGAAACTGGATCCCATTATACAGAGTGAAGTCAGCCAGAAAGATAAAGATCATTACAGCATACTAACTTATATATATGGAATTTAGAAAGGTAGTAATGATAACCCTATATGCAAAACAGAAAAAGAGACACAGATGTACAGAACAGACTTTTGGGCTCCGTGGGAGAAGGCGAGGGTGGGATGTTTCGAGAGAACAGCATGTATATTATCTATGGTGAAACAGATCACCAGCCCAGGTGGGAAGCATGAGACAGGTGCTCAGGCCAGGTGCACTTGGAGGACCCAGTGCAATCGGGTGGAGAGGGAGGTGAGAGAGGGAATCGGGATGGGGAATACATGTAACTCCATCGCTGATTCATGTCAATGTATGACAAAACCCCCTGCAATGTTGTGAAGTAATTAGCCTCCAACTAATAAAAATAATTAAAAAAAAAAATAAAATAAAATGTCACTAATTTTCTTTTTGGATTCATTCAGATGCAGGTCTATCATAGTCTGAATTTTAAACGAGGATATCCCCAGCTTCTTGTAAGAATGAAAAGAAAAAACTGGCATTAAAAATGTCTCTCCAGTATCTTCATTAATTCATGATTACCACAAGAAGCATGTTAAAGCAATGGGTAATATGGATTGTCATAACTCTCGTTTTCTTTCTGAAACTAGAGAATGTATTTTCAGCCTCCACAAGTTTAAGTGTGCCTTTCATACTAAAACCTTCTACTAGCTAGATAGTTGGTAGTACAAGTGTCCCAACTTGAAATGACATCTCTCTCCATCAAAATGTTAGTGAGACCAACAGAGCAAATTGTGATAGATCAAAGTATGGTTTTCAATCACTTGAGCATTTTTTGCATCAACACTCGCATAGCTACATTAAGCAAAGGACCACAAGGATATTTTTTTTTTCTTTTGCTACTATGACTACCTCTACTCCACAGTATCACATCGTATCTCCATGACAGAGCAGATAATTTGTACTAACAGTGGAGACGTCTACCTTTCCAGTTAGGTATGGCAATATGTCAGTCCATTACGGTCCTTTTTCTAAGCTGCAACATGCGGGCAATTCATGGTTCCCAGTGCCAATCAGTGCTGATGCAGCTGCTGATTCTCCTTCAATTTAATTCATGGGTTCTAATATACTGTAAACTTCTTGAGAGCATACAATCATTTTATAATTTGAATTACCTCATTTGCATTTCACATAAATATAATAAATATTTTTGACAACTTCCTTATATGAAAATTATCCTAATTACATCTAACAAATAGGTGTCAGACTGTGCAGGATAATGAAGAGTAAAATCAATGTTGGTATACGTCATCAAATTCCTACATTTCTCTTATTTGAACAATAAGGTATATGCTCATCTTCTTCATAGTTTCATTTTTTATTTTGAAATAAGAGTAAAATGGGACTTTTCTTTAATGCCTGGCTATTGGACAATGCCTGGCTTTAATATAAACACTTCAGTTCAAGGGAACTTTTGATAGGTATCCTCTGTAAATTACAACTAATCAATTGTTTGGGGAAAAAAAAGAAATTAAAACAAAGAGAAAAAATGGACTGGATAAAGTGACTTTCGAAATACAGGCTACTGAATGGATATCAAAATTAGGATGGTATGGGAGAAAGAACAGATAACAAATCTTATTGATACAAAGCAAATGCATAGTATGTACCTTACTGCTGTCTCAGCTGCATCCTATTCTATGACCTAAAAGAAAAACAGCTGGAGGTTGTCTCCATTAAAAACTATGTTTAACACTTGAAAATATACATGGTGCAGGCTGCTCAGTAATCATGATCAGGATCATAATATCAGTGGCATATCAGAGAGAACAAGACAGAGTGAAAAATTGTAACAGCACAAAATGGGTATTTTACGATTGGTATTATAAAGGGTCACTTTTGCTCTTCTGTCTTTAATGCACATCTTTATTGCCTACCAACAGTATTCCACCCTATATTTCCAAATGTATATTTTGATGTTGCTTGGCTGTTCCTGCAAAGACAGATTTACATCCTTCTGTGGAATGTAACACCTCAACTTGCTTAAGATATTCTTGGAAGACATGACATCTGTTTGCCTTAGTAACTTCGTTAAGTTCCTCTTTCACTGTCTTTCTGTAGCTACAGAAGGCAAACTACTTTCAGTCATGCTAAGCCCCATCTCCCAACTTTGCTTCAACCCTTTCCTGTGGTTGGAAGGAAACTCTGTTAGCCTACCTACCAAGGTAAGCACAGATATCAGGCCTCCTATGTGTTTACACACTTTTCCTTATCTATCTTGCATATCAGCAAACACACACAGTGCCTGCCAAATGATGTATTTTAAGTACTTGTTGAGTTAGCAATAAAGAAATGTAATAACCAAGCAAAAGCTATATTCACTATTCAACACCATCCCAGATCCTCCAGTATTGTTGTAATTGACCTCTAATATTGATTGATAATTTTTTGCCTTGTCAAAAATTGTTATTATATTTATGTGAAATGCAAATGAGGTAATTCAAATTATAAAATGATTGTATGCTCTCAAGAAGTTTACAGTATATTAGAACCCATTCTAAGCATGTTGTTTCAGTCTGTGCTTGCCTAAAATTCAGTAGTAATTATAGAGAAATATAAAAAACAATAGCAAACATTGAATCTAATCACCTAACAAAGTCATGGAGAAAGCATGGTGCCAAATGGCTGCTCCTTAATATATTGTGCAATGAAATGCTCTAGGCAGAGTATCTGCTTGCTGGCCTCTGCTATCCAAACTTTTATGAACTCTATTTAGAACTTTGGGCAATCTCAACTTGTAGCCATTCCTGTAGACAGTGGTGGCAATATCAAGTCATGTCCATGTGTTTGTGTGGTACTTAACATAGGGTAACACCAAGTTAAAGACATCATTCTCATTCTTGCAGCTAATGGACAATGAGATCTGTGGAATCTTTGTGTAGAGGAGGGAGTTGTTCACAGCAGCACATTCTTCTTTCACTGAAAGTGTTCTTTAAAATGCAGGTCAGAATACTATGCATTAGAGATGTAAGCGTTTTGCAGCAAATCTGAGGTTACTGAAATTGGTGTCTTTAATTATAATTTCAAGTGCTAAGTTCAATGGCCTCAGTTTAGATTTCAGGCATCTTGCTATGTAGGCAAATATACATTCTTTGAGAAGTATCAACATAAACATGATTGCACCTTCTATTTCATTATCTTGTACAGAATATTCCTTCTGACTCCCTTTCAGATTCTTTTCATATTCTGCCCTCAGTGGAGTTCCTTCCCAAAGAGAACAAGACTAATCCCCATAGTCCTTTGAGATAGCTAATAAAAGACATGGATATGGGCACCAAGATATCTCAGGTTAACAACCCTCTGTTCTGTCATCTCCTGAATAGATATTATCAAATTGTTCCTCATTTTATCCTACCTGGGGAAACCTGGTTACATTCTCACATTTCATGACACATTGTAGTGTTAATCTATTCCCTTATGTGTTTATTGTATCAGTGTTGACAATTCTGAAAAGGTTAAGAAAATATAACTCAGTATATTAGTTAAACGTTGTACATGAGTTCACATTATTTTTCTTTCTTTCTTTCTTTTCTTTTTTTTTTTTTTAAGGCTGGTGCCTAAAATAGTAAAAGTGAAAAAGAAAATTTCAGGGAGGAAAATGCAGAAGTTTGGGTAAAAAGAAAGATAACATGATGGGTAAGATCAGAGGATGGAATCTGATGATTAGTGTAACAAGCAAAGGGGTAAATGCAGGACCCAAAGATCAGTGTGACTTCAATACTGTTTCACAATAGCATAATTTTATGTAACCAGATCACAGAGTAGTCTTACATACAAAATATTCTAAGATACCTTGAGATGTAGAACAAAGGTATATCCTTCAAAGCCTTGCCCCACTGCTAAGCTGCCGACTATACAGGACTTCTGGCTTCAACTGTCTGTGGCAACCAGCCAAAAGCAGGTTTATGAAGATAATATATTTTGATATGCATTGATAGTGCATGTCTAAAAAAAGCCACAATTCTTGCGAGCAGAATCAAAGTGGAAAAATTGTACTCTCAGTCTTCAATTTTATGGGGCTTCCATATGCATTCACTTACTCTCCCATCCTTCATGAGTAGACAAAAACTGCAACATGAAGAAGAGGGAAATGGCTTATTCACAGAGAAGGCAAGTGGGAAAGTAAAAATGGAGCAGGTAGCCTACCTCCCTATATCCTCAGCAAAGTAACCCTATGTAAATATTTCTAAGGGCTACTAGGATGCACAGGTCAAAGATGCTGCTTCTAGGATTACAGAGCTTGATTGAGCTGCTTTAGTTTCGTTTTACCTCTCATCTCCTTCCTTAGGTCACATACCAGGCATGTTAACACCTCCAAAAATGGGGAGGTCTAGGAAGTATTTAGAGACAATACCTGCTGCTGCATAAGACCAAGGTTGTACATTAAAGTGGCATGTGGGCTAAGGGTTCCATATCAGCATTCCACATGACTCTACAGAAATTCTCCATCCCCAGAAAGCTCTCGAAAGACTTTATGAAAAGCCCATTTTGAGGGAAGATAGGAATGAAACTGACAAGAGTTGTGTGCTTTCTCACTGTCCTCAATCTCACTTATCACCCCATGTACAATGAGAGATTAATATGCTTTATGAACCACCTCCCAAGCTGTGCCTACACGTAATTTTTGATGTTCGGTTTTGTCTGACACTCTGAGACCATTTGCTGTATCACACTGGGCTCCCTGTCCTTCAAATCATCCAAAGTTTGCTCAAATTCATGTCCACTGATTTATTGGTGTCTTGCAACCATCCTGTCCTCTGTGTTTCCCTTCTCCTCCTGCCCTCAATCTTTCCCAGCAGCAGGTTCTTTCCAGTGAATCAGTTGTTGGCCTCGGGGACCAAATTTTGACCCATCAGGTACAGCATCAGTCTTTCTGTGATTAGTTAGGGTTGATGACCTTCATGGTTGATTTCTTTAACCTCTCTACTCTTTACAGGACTCTCATGATTCTTCTCCAGCCCCACAGTTGCAAAGCACTGATGCTTTGGCAGTCAGTTTTTGTGGTCCCTCATTCACCTCTATACATGACTACTGGATAAACAAGAGTTTGTGTCTTTGGATCTTTGCCAGTAATGTCTTCACATTTTAATATGTTGAATAGATTAGTCAAAGCTTTTTGTCCAAGGGGCAGGGTCTTTAGTTTCATGGCTACAGTCCATGCCCAGAGTGGTGTCGTAGGTCAAGAAAATAAAATTTTTCACTGGTTCCATTTTCTCTTCTTTATTATGCTTTGAAATTATGGGACCAGATGCCATGATCTTAGGTTTTTGAATGTTGAGTTTCAATCTAGTTTTTCCACTCTCCTCTTTCACATTCATCAAGAGGCTCCGTAGTTCCTACTGTTCTTCTGTTATTTGGATGATGTCATCTGGACACCTGGGAGATATGAATAACTCCCATATAAATTTTGTTTCTAGCTTGAGCTTCATATACGATTTTATTTTTCAGATGTTTTCTGCACAGAAGTTAAATAAACAGGGTAACAATATATAGCTTGGACATATTCCTTTCCTGATTTTGAACGAGTTCATTGTCCATGTCCATGGCTGCTGGCTCCTATTCATACCTGGCACCACCAGGGTTCTAGCAGTCCAAGCAGCCGTACCACCTCCTGTGCTCAATAAGGCAGACCCCAGTGCTCCACAAGTGTTTCAGAGCAGACTCCTTTGGTGATCACATGTAAAAGAAGGATGAAAATTATATCCTGACCCAGGGACAGAGTCATTAAAGCAGAGGATTGGAAATCCTCCAATAAGTTGATCACGCTGCTAATTAAATACACAGGATTAATGACACAAAACCTGTGTCTATGGAATACATCAAAAGACAATAAAAGTTCAAACAAAAGAAAATCCCCAGGCTCAGGCAGCTGTAAGAGTGACCAGGAGTTATAGCAATTTTGAGTTTGAGCTGTCCCTAGAGAGATCCAGAGTCAGTTCTCTTCATCTTTGGAGAGCTTCCCAAAGAGGTGTAGTTGCCCTGTGACTCATGTTGGGGACTAGGACACTGACAGATGAAACACTAGGAAACAGGTATTATTCTTTTGATGTTTTGAATTGTTGTGTTGTTGATGCACTACTTTTCTCAGTTGTTGGTTTCTTGGTTACAGAACCTTGATTTGGTCTTTTAAGATTATTTCAACCATATTTTTATTTTTTGTATATATAGATTTCTACTTTTACTTTGGTTTCCTATTTTCTGTACCTTTCATTGATGTTGTATCTCTTCATTTTTATAAATAGATATGTACTTCTGTATTAACTGTGATCTTGTATTATTCTGTGGGGGATGTATCTGATCTTCTTACCAGATTTGCTTTCTATATTTTTCCACTGACACTCTGCTCTGTTTTGCCTTGAGATTGATTTGATTAATTCTCTTTATGAACCTGTTGTGTTTATTGCTTGTGCTACTTTTGATTTTGTTTAATTTTGTTTTCTTGCCATTTATCTTTGTTACTTTTTAAAATCTCTTCAATATATAGTATCATGGTTCTCTGAGCAGAAATTTGGCCTGGTCTTCTAGGTTGTCAGCACTGAGACCAGGATCATGGGGCACCAGAAAATTCCTCTCTACAGTGAATATTAACTGGTGACAGTCCCCATGAGGGCCTTCTTCTTAATCTAAGATGCACCCCACCCAACTGTTTGCACAATGCAAAGCTGATGTCTCATGCCACAAAACATGCAAGACAGAAACACAAATGAAATCATTGGCAGATAGACTCCCTAACATCAGACAAATCCCATAGACACATGCAAATGACAAGAACAGACATGGTCCCACCATAAGAGAGGGAAGACTCAGTTGCAGACTCAAGAACATAGTCCCCAGTCTCTCCCACTCCAAAGCCCACACTAGCCACTCAACCAACCTAATCAACTCAGAGTAGAGATGGGGCAATAACTATACCCCAGCAGCCTGGGAAGAAACGTTTGTTAACACAGTAAGTAGGGGAATGTGAAGACAGAGAAATATGTTGTGGGCAAAGGAACATGGTAAAAATTCAAAACTTAATTAAAGAGGAAATGAAAAAGACTTGGGAGTAATGATAGTAAAGATGATCAAACATTTTGGAAATATAATGGAGAAAAGACAAGAAACATTTTTGAAGGGCCGGGAAAAATGAATAAGCAACAACAAAAAATTAACAACACAAAATCTGTCATTGGTATACTATAGGCTAAAACTCATTGTTGTACTGCTGAAGACAACACAACATTGGAAAGCAAGTATCCTCCAATTTAAAAATGAAGTTTAAAAAGAAACACAAGCGTTCAATAGCACAACAGACCTGACAAACTTAATTGATACTTATAGGACATTTCTAAGACCCACTTGACTTCACATTCAAGGATGTTTGGCTCTAGATGAGTGATCACACCATGGTGATTATCTGGGTCATGAAGAGCTTTTTTATACAGTTCTTCTGTGTATTTTTGCCACCTCTTCTTCAATACTTTGGCTACCTCATACAAAGAGTTGACTCCTCGGAAAAGACCCTGATGCTGTGAGGGGTTGGGGGCAGGAGGAGAAGGGGACGACAGAGGATGAAATGGCTGGATGGCATCACCAATTCAATGGACATGAGTTTGAGTAAATTCTGGGAGTTGGTGATGGCCTGGCGTGCTGCGATTCATAGGGTCTCAAAAAGTCGGACATGACTGAGTGAACAGAGGAACAGGATAGGACATTTCACCCAAACACAGCCAAACATACATTTTTCTAACGTGAAAATGAAACATCTCCAGTTCAGTTCAGTCGCTCAGTCTTATCCGACTCTTTGTCACCACATGAACTGCAGCACGCCAGGCCTCGCTGTCCATCACCAGCTCCCAGAGTCAACCCAAACCCATGTCCATTGTGTCAGTGATGCCATACAACCATCTCATCATCTGTCGTCCCCTTCTCCTCCTGACCTCAATCTTTCCTAACATCAGGGTCTTTTCAAATGAGTCAGCTCTTTGCATCAAGTGGCCAAAGAATTGGAGTTTCAGCTTCTACTTCTGGTTAAATTGCAAATCAAGCCTTGATACATCAAGCCTGGATCTCAAATCAAGCCTTGGTAAATTTAAGATGATCGATATAATATCAAGCATTTTTTTTTTTTTTTAACCACAATGCTATGATTTACATACCAGACTTTGGGCGTGGGGACTGTAAAAAACATGAATACATGTAGGCTAACAAATACACCTCTATGTGGCCAAGAGATCGCTGATGAAATCAGAGAGAAAATAACAGAAAAAAACAAGTTTGGAGTCAAATAATATTAAAAGCATGTTTATCCGAAATTTATAGAATATGCTAAAGCAGTAAAAGAGTGAAGTTGATAAGTACTACACATCTCAAGTAATCACTTTAACCTTAAATTGGAAGCATTTAGAGAAAGAAGAAAAATCAGACAAAATTACACCCACAAAGTGAGTAGAAGTGAAAAAACTGATATAAAGTCAGTGCAGACACTAAAGAAAAAGATGAAAAAAATTAGCCAAAATCAATATCACTGAAAGGGGGCTCTGGGAGAGCATAAGCAAAATAGATAAATCATGGGCCAGGCTTATCAAGGAAAAAAAAGGGGGGGGGCAAATATCAATAAAATTTGACATGACAAAGACAATATAACTGATACCTTAGAGATAACAAAGGATCACAAAAGACTACAGCAAGCAGCTATAAGTCAATAAAATTCAGAATCTGAAATCCATGAACAAATCCTCAGAAATTCAACTAAGAAGAAACAAAAAATCTGAACACAGCAATTACAAGCACTAATATTGAAACTGTGATGAAAAATTCCCAGTTAACAAAATTAAAGCCAAATGACTTCACAGGGAAATTTTATGAACCATTCAGAGAACTGTTAACACATGCACTTCTGAAACTCTTCCGAAATTCTAGAGTGGAAGGAAAATGTATAAATCCATCCTACAAGGTCACCATCACCCTAATACCAACACCAAGATAACACAGAAAAGGAAAGTTAGAGGCCAATATCACATTGATGAACAGAAGCAAACAACCTGAACAAAACACGAGCCAATATCTTAAAGGATTGAACAACACCCACTATTAAATGGGGTTTATTCCAGGTGTGCAAACATTCTTTAGTGTCTGCATAGCAATATATATTGTATATTGTGTGTATATTGTGTGTATATTGAAGGCTTAAAACCATATTACCACCTCAATAGATGCTGAAAAATCTTTGATATAATTCAACAAGCGTTTGAGATTGAAACTCCAGAAACTGAACATAGCAAAAAATACCTCAACTTAACAAAGTCACACAAATCAAAACTACATGGAAGTATCACCTCACACCATTCCAAATGGCCATCATTTAAAAAATATCCACCGCAGGGACTTCTGTGCTGGTCCAGTGGCTAAGACACCATGATTCCAATGCAGTGGTCCCAGATTTGATCCCTGGTCATGCAACTATATATATATAACTATATATATATAGCCTGGCAATAAGGATTGAGAAATGCAAGAAATGTTTTACAAGAACCTAGAAGAAATAAACAAGAGTCAATCAATAATGAATAATGCAATAAATGAGATCAAAAGCACTCTGGAGGCAACCAACAGTACAGTAAATGAGGCAGAAGATAGAATAAGTGAGGTAGAAGACAGACTGGTAGAAATGAATGAAGCAGAGAGGTAAAAAGAAAAAAAAAAAGGAAAGAAACGAGGACAACTTCAGAGGCCTCTGGAACAATGTTAAATGCCCCAACATTCGAATGATAGGAGTCCCAGAAGAAGAAGACAAAGAAAGGCCATGAGAAAACACTTGAGGAGATAATAGTTGAAAACGTCCCTAGAATGGGGAAGGAAATAATCACCCAAGTCCAAGAAACCCAGAGAGTCCCAAACAGGATAAATCCAATGTGAAACACCCCAAGACACATATGCATCAAATTAACAAAGATCAAATACAAAGAACAAATATTCAAAGCAGCAAGGGAACAGCAACAAAAACCCACACAAGGGGATTCCCAGAAGGATACCAGCTGATCATTCAATAGAAACTCTTCAGGACAGAAGAGTTCCAGAGTTTCAAGAACTCTTTTCAATCCC
Organism: Dama dama; assembly: GCF_033118175.1. Classification (NCBI taxonomy): domain Eukaryota; kingdom Metazoa; phylum Chordata; class Mammalia; order Artiodactyla; family Cervidae; genus Dama; species Dama dama. Next base: position 529,124 of record NW_026871000.1, on the reverse strand, counting down.
CCAGAAGGGAATGGCAGGACATACTTAAAGTTTTGAAAGAGAAAACCCTACAACCCAGATTACTGTATCCAGCAAGGATCTCATTCAACTAGGAAGAGAAATCAAACGCTTTACAGACAAGCAAAAGATGAGCAAATTCAGCACCAAACCAGCTCTCCAACAAATGCTAAAGGATCTCCTCTATACAGGAAACACAGGGAGGGGGTATAAACGCAAACCCAAAACAGCAACTTAATGGCAACGGGATCATCCTTATGAATAATCCGCTTAAATGTAAATGGGTTGAATGCCCCAGCCAAAAGACAAAGACTGGCTGAACGGATACAAAAACAAGACTCCTATATGTTTTGTCTACAAGAGACCCACCTCAAAACAAGGGACACAAACAGACTGAAAGTGAAGGGCTGAAAAAGACACTCCACACAAATAGAGACCAAGAGAAAGCAGGAGTAGCAATACTCATATCAGATAAAATAGGCTTTAAAATACAGGCAGTGAAAAGAGACCAAGAAGGTCACTACACGATGATCAAAGGGTCAATTCAAGAAAAAGATATAACAATTATAAATATATATGCAACCACCATAGGAGCCCCACAATGTGTAAGGCAAATGCTACAAGTATGAAAGGGGAAATGAACAATAACACAATAACAGTGGGAGACTTACTACCCCACCCACACCTATGGTTAGTTCAACAAAACAGAACATTAACAGGAAGACACAAACTTTAAATGATACAATGGATCAATTAGACCTAACTGATATCTATGGCACATTTCACCCCAAAAAACAATGAATTTCATCTTTTTCTCAAGTGCATATGAAACCTTGTCCAGGAGAGATCACAACCCGGGCCATCAATCTAGCCTTGGTAAATTTTTTTAAAAATTGAAATCCTTCCAAGCATCTTTTCTCACTGCAGTGCAGTAAGATTAGATGTCAACTACAGGAGAAACACTATTTAAAATTCCAACATAGGGAGGCTGAACAGCATGCTTCTGAGCGACCAACAAATCACAGAAGGAATAAAAAAAAAAAAAAGAGAAATCAAAATATGCATAGAAACAAACGAAAATGAAAACAAAGCATCCCAAAACCTATGGAACACTGTAAAAGCAGTGCTAAGGGGAAGGTTCATACCAATACTGGCTTACCTTAAGAAACAAGAAGAAATTCAAATAAATAACCTAACTCTACACCTAAAGCAATTAGCAAAGGAAGAGATGAAGGACCACAGGGTTAGTCAAAGGAAAGAAATGTTTAAAATTAGGGCAGAAATAAATGCAAAAGAAACAGAAGAGACCATAGCAAAAATCAACAAAGCTAAAAGCTGGGTCTTTGAGAAGATAAATAAAATCAACAAATCATTAGCCAGACTCATCAGGAGACAAAGGGAGACGATTCAAATCAACAAAATTTGAAATGAAATTGGAGAAAGCAGTATAGAATAACAGATAACACAGAAATCGAAACGATGCAAAGAGAATACTATCAGCAACTATATGCCAATAAAAAGGACAACTTGGAAGAAATTGGCACATTCTTAGAAAAGTATAGCCTTCCAAAACTGAACCAGGAAGAAATAGAAAATCTGAACAGACCCATCAGAGGCACAGAAATTGAAACTGTAATCAGAAATCTTCCAGCAAACAAAAGCCCAGGACCAGACAGCTTCACAGCTGAATTCTACCAAAGATCTAGAGAAAAGCTAACACCTATCCTCCTCAAACTCTTCCAGAAAATTGCAGAGCAAGGTAAACTGCCAAACTCATTCTATGAGGCCACCATCACTGTAACACCAAAACCAGACAAAGATGCCACCAAAAAAGAGAACTACAGACCAATATCACTGGTGAACATAGATGCAAGAATCCTTAACAAAATTCTAGCAAACAAAATCCAACAACATATTAAAAAGATCATACATCATCACCAAGTGGGCTTTATTTCATGGAGGCAAGGTTTCTTCAGCGTCCACAAATCAATCAATGTAATATACCACAGTAACAAACTGAAAGATAGAAACCATATGATTATGTCAAGATGTGCAGAGAAAGCCTTTGACAAAATTGAGCATCCATTAATGACAAAAAAAACCTCCAGAATGCAGAAATAGAAGGTAAATACCACAACATAATAAAAGCTATCTATGACAAACCCACAGCAAACATTATCCTTAATGGTGAAAACTTGAAAGCATTTCCCTTAAAGTGAGGAACAAGACAAGGGTGCCCACTCTCACCACTACTATACAACATAGCTTTGGAAGTTTGGCCACAGTAGTCAGAGCAGAAAAAGAAATAAAAGGAATCCAGATTGGAAAAGAAGAAGTAAAACTCTCACTGTTTGCAGATGACATGATCTCTAGAAAACCCTAGAGACGCCACTAGAAAATTACTAGAGCTAATCAATGAATATAGTAAAATTGTAGGATATAAAATTAACACGCAGACATCCCTTGCATTTCTATACACTGACAATGAGAAAACAGAAAGAAATTACAGAAACAATTCCATTCAGCACTGCAACAAACAAAATAAAACACTTAGGAATATATCTACGTAAAGGAACAAAAGACCTTTATATAGAACACCATAAAACATTGATGAAAGAAATCAAAGAGGACACAAATAGATGGAGAAATATAACATATTCATGGATTGGAAATATAATGAAAATACTCATATAATGAAAATGAGTATACTACCCAAAGCAATCTATACATTCAATGCAATCCCTATCAAGCTACCAATGGAATTTTTCAGAAAACTAGAACAAATAATGTCACACTTTGTATGGAAATACAAAAAACCTCGAATAGCCAAAGCAATCTTGACAAAGAAGACTGGACCTGGAGGAATCAACTTGCCTGATTTCAGGCTATACCTCAAAGCTACAGTCATCAAGACAGTATGGTACTGGCACAAAGACAGAAATATAGATCAATGGGACAAAATAGAAATCCAGAGATATATCCAGGCACCTATGGACACCTTATCTTTGACAAAGGAGGCAACAATGGAGAAAAGGCAATCTCTTGAACAAGTGGTGCTGGGAAAACTAGTCAAGCACTGGTAAAAGAATGAAACTAGAACACTTTCTAACACATTAGATAAAAATAAACCCAAAATGGAGTAAAGCCTCAATGTAAGACCACAAACTATAACAATCCAGGAGGAAAACATAGGCAAAACACTCTCTGACATAAATCACTGCAGGATCCTCTCTGATGCACGTGTCAGAGTAATGGAAATAAAAACTAAACTAAACACATGGGACCTAATTCAACTTAAAACCTTGTACAGAATGAAGGAAACTATAAGCAAGGTGAAAAGATAGCCTTCAGAATGGGAAAAAAAATAATAGCAAATGAAGCAACTGACAAAAAATTAATCTCAAAACTACACAAGCAACTCCTGCAGCTCAATTCCAGAAAAATAAATGACCCAATCAAAAAATGGGCCAAAGAACTAAACAGACACTTCTCCGAAGAAGACATACAGATGTCTAGCAAACACATGAAAAGTTGCTCAACATCACTCATTGTCAGAGAAATACAAATCAAACCCACAATGAGGTACCATCTCACTCTGGTCAGAGTGGCTGCTATCCAAAAGTCTAGGAACAATAAATGCTGGAGAGGGTGTGGAGAAAAGGGAACCATCTTACACTGCTGGTCGGAATGCAAACTAGTACAGCCACTATGGAGAATAGTGTGGAGATTCCTTAAAAAACTGGAACTAGGACTCCCATATGACCCAGCAATCCCACCAAGGACACCAGAAATGAGAGAGACACGTGTACCCCAATGTTCACTGCACCACTGTTTATAAGAGCCAAGACATGGAAGCAGCCTAGATGTCCATCAACAGACGAACGATAAGAAAGCTGTGGTACATCTACAGAATGGAATATTACTCCACAATTTAAAAGAATACATTTGAATCAGTTCTGATGAGGTGGATGAAACTGGAGCCTATTATACAGAGTGAAGTAATACAGAAAGAAAAACACCAATACAGTATATTAACACATATATATGGAATTTAGAAAGATGGTAACAATGACCCTATATGCGAGACAGCAAAAGAGATAGAGATGTATAGAACAGTTTTTGGACTCTGTGGGAGAAGGCGAGGGTGGGATGATTTGAGAGAATACCATTGAAACATGTATATTATCAGATGTGAAACAGATCACCAGTTCAGGTTTAATGCATGAGACAGGGTGCTCAGGGCTGGTGCACTGGGATGACCCAGAGGGATGGCAACCGGAGGCAGGTGGCGGGGGCGGGGGGGGGGGTAGGTGGCAGTCAGGATGGAGAATGCATGTACACCCGTAGCTGATTCATGTCAATGTATGGCAAAACCACTACAATTATGTAAAGTTATTAGCCTCTGATTAAGATAAATTAACTTTAAATAAAACTAAAACATAAAACAAAATGTAAAGGTTTTCTAAACTTTGCATTCACAGACCATCTTGAATGGCCTGACCAAGTCGCTCAGTCGTGTCTGACTCTTTGAAACCCCATGGACTGTAGACTACCAGGCTTCTCCGTCCAAGAGATTTTCCAGGCTACTTGTAATGGAGTGGGTTGCCATTTCCTTCTCCAGGGGATCTTCCCATCCCAGGGATTGAACCCAGGTCTCCTGCATTGTAGGAGACACTGTATCCTCTGAGGCAGCAGGGAAGCCCTAAATAAAGCTAAAACATAAAATAAAATGTAAATGTTTTCTACACTTCGCATTCACAGACCATCTTCATCTTGGATACATCTGGACACCACCTCTGTTATTATTTTCTTTAATTCAGCTAAGCAAAGGTCTCTAACACCCCTTCTAGCATCACTGATGTGGGTGTGTCCCACGTACTGAGCTGTGTGCTTAAGAGATTGCTCCGTACTTAAACCTTTTGGTATGCATGATAACCCCAGGAGGTAAGCACTAATCACAGTCCATTCCCCAGATGAGGAAAGTGATATGCCCAAGGTCACACAACAGGTCAGTCAGTGCCAGAGCCAGGATTCAAATTGGTCTACCTGACTCACAACCCAAGTCAGTGACCCCCTTAGGTGACACTGGACCAGAGTCTGTGGCACTGCAGTAATTTTACAAAATGCCTGTCCCGGACTCCACTGCACGTGGGGGTGGACATTTTTACTCACTTTGTCTAGGTTTGGGAACAAGTTTGATGGTTAAGTGAAGTTAGAGGGGTGTCAGGTTTTTACCTTAAAAGAATAGAATGCATTACGGGTAACTTTGAACAGGAAAGAAACTTATTAAATGATATTAAGTGGCTCAGGTCTCTGGGAGAGAGGGCTGGAGAGAGCCATGAACAATATAGAAATTAATTGCAGGATCTTCTGTCACTACCACTGGCTCCAGACACAGCGGCTGTCACTAGTGACATGGCTTATGTCTCTTCCATCTCCTCTAGATTGAATTCTATGCATCAGAATCCACTTGCATTGCTTTCACCTGTCGGTGTATCCATTGGCTAAGACTGCATTCCATGTGGCTGGAGCTAATTGAGTCTTAAGTACCATCTGGATATATTTGAGTGGCTGAGCCTGGGTACCATCTGGGGGCATCTAATCGATTGAGCCTAGGTCACATAGTTACATTCTGACTGCAAGGGAGTTTGGGAAAAATGAGATTCAGTCTGTTTCCAGTGCAGGTTTGTAAGATGGAAAGTTAAAGCATTGACTAAAAAGTCTACCCACTTCAGACCTGTCCCAAGTCTCTTTATCAGTCAAGTCAGTTTTCCAAAGCTCAATTCACCCTACTAATTAAAGCAGAGGGGTTTAGTCACGTGGGCTGTGCTCCGCTGTGTTAATTTGGCTAGGCTGGGACTACATTTCCTAGAATCTCTTTCTTTGATTTTGAGTTCCGTCAGTCTGTTCAGTGGCTTAGTTGTGTCTGAATCTTTGCAACCCGATGGGCTGCTGCAAGTCAGGCTCCCTGTCCCTCACCAACACCCCTGGGGTTTACTCAAACTCATGTCCATTGACTCGATGATGCCATCCAACCATCTCATACTCTGTTATCCTCTTCTCTGCCCAGCTTCAATCTATTCCAGTGTCAGGGTCTATTCTAATCTGTCAGTCCTTCGCATCAGGTGGCAAAAGTATTGAAGTTTCAGCTTCAGCATCAGTCCTTCCAATGAATAGTCAGGACTCATATATCTTAGGATGGACTTGTTAGATCTCCTTGCCATCCAAGGGACTCTTGAGAGTCTTCCCCAACAGCGCAGTTCAAAAGCATCAATTCTTCAGTGCTCAGCTTTCTTTATAGTCCAGCTCTGACACCCACACATGACTACTGGAGAAACCATAGATAGCTTTGATTAGGCGGCCCTTTGTTGGCAAAGTAATGTCTCTGCTTTTTAATAAGCTGTCTAGGCTGGTCATAACTTTTATTCCAATGAGCAAGCATCTTTTAGTTTCATGGCTGCTGTCACCATCTGCATTGATTAAGGAGCCCAAAATATCATTTGTCACTGTTTCTGTTGTTTCCCCATCTATTTGCCATGAAGTGATGGCACCAGATACCATAATCTTAGTTGTCTGAAAGTTGTTTTTTAAGTCAACTTTTTCAGCCTCCTCTTTCACTTTCATCAAGAGGTTCTTTTGTTCTTGCTTTCAGCCATAAGGGTGGTGTCATCTGCAAAGCAGAGGTTATTGATATTTCTCCCACAATCTTAATTCCAGCTTGTGCTTCATCCAGTCCACTGTTTCTCATGATGTAATCTGCATAAAAGTTAAAGAAGCAGGGTGACAATATACAGCCTTGATGTACTCCTTTTTCCTGTTTGGAACCAGTCTGTTGTTCCATGTCCAGTTCTAACTGCTGCTTCTTGACCTGCATACAGATTTCTCAGTAGGGAGTTCAGATGGTCTGGTATTCCCATCTCTTGAATTATTTTCCACAGTTTGTTATGATCCATGTAAAGGCTTTGGCATAGTCAATAAAGCAGATGTAGATGTCTTTCTGGATCTCTCTTGCTTTTTCGATAGTCCAGTGGATGTTGGAAATTTGATCTCTCGTTTCTCTGCCTTTTCTAAATCCAGCTTAACATCCGGAAGTTCATGGTTCACATACTGTCAAAGCCTGGCTTGGAGAATTTTGAACATTACTTTGCTAGCGTGTGAGATGACTGCCATTGTGCAGTAGTTTGAGCATTCTTTGGCATTGCCCTTCTTTGGAATTGGAATGAAAACTGATCATTTCCGGTCTTGTGGAAAAATTTGCTGGCCTGCTGAGTGCAGCACTTTCACAGCATCATCTTTTAGGATTTGAAATAATTCAACTAGAATTCCATCACCTCCACTAGCTTTGTTTGTAGTGATGCTTCCTAAGGCCCACTTGACTTCACATTCCAGGATGTCCGGGTTGAGGTGAGTTATCACACCATCGTGCTTATCTGGGTCATGAAGATCTTTTCTGTATTTTTCTGTGTATTCTTGCCACCTCAGAGTCTTAATAGCCTCTGATTCTGTTAGGTCCATGCTGTTCTATCCTTTATTGTGCCCATCTTTGCATGAACAGTTCCTGCATGCAAAGTTGGTATCTCTAATTTTCTTGAAGAGATCTCTAGTCTTTCCCATTCTATTGTTTCCCACTATTTCTTTGCATTGATCCCTGCAGAAGGCTTTCTTGTCTCTCCTTGCTATTTTTTTGGAACACTGCATTCAAATGCATATATCTTTCTTTTTCTACTTTGCTTTTCATTTATCTTCTTTTCATAGCTATTTGTAAGACCTCCTCAGACAACCAGTTTGCCCTTTTGCATTTCTTTTTCTTGGGGATGGTCGTGATCACTGTACATGTACAATGTACAATGTCATGAACCTCTGTCCATAGATTTTCAGACTTTCTGTCTATCAGATGTAATCATTTGAATCTACTTGTCACTTCCACTGTATAATCATAAGGGATTTGATTTAGGTCATACCTGAATGGTCTGGCAGTTTTCCCTACTTTCTTCAATTTCAATCTGGTTTTGGTAATAAGGAGTTCATGACCTGAGTCACAGTCAGCTCTGAGTCTTGCTTTTGTTGACTATATAAAGCTTCCTTTCCTTGGCTGCAAAGAATATAATCAATCTGAGTTTGCTATTGACCATCTGGTGATAACCATGTGTAGACTCTCCCCCTGTGTTGCTGTAAGAGGGTGTCTGCTATGATCAGTGCAATCTTATGGAAAAACTCTATTAGCCTTTGACCTGCTACATTCTTTACCCTAAGGCCAACTTTGCCTGTTATTCCAGATACCCCTTCACTTCCTACGTTTGCATTCCAGTCCTCTATAATGAACAAAGACATCTTTGGGGGGGGGGGGGTGTTAATTCTAGAAGGTCTTGTAAGTGTACATGGAGCCGCTCATCTTCAGCTTCTTCAGCATTATTGGTTGGACCATAGACTTGGATTATCATGATATTGAATGGTTTGCCTTGAAAATGAACACCTCCTATTAATGCATTTCGGACTCTTTTGTTGACTATGATGGTTACTCCATTTCTTTTAAGGGATTCCTGCCCACAGTAGTAGATATAATGGTCATGTGAATTAAATTCACCCATTCCAGCCCATCTTAGTTCACTGATTACTAGAATGTCAATGTTCACTCAATCATCTCTTGTTTGACCACTTCCAATTTGCCTTGATTCATGGCAATTGTTAATTCCAGGTTCCTATGCAATATTTCTCTTTACAACACCAAACCTTGCTTCTTATCACCAGTCCCATCCACCCCTATGTGTTGTTTTTGCTCTGGCTCCATCCCTTCATCCTTTCTGGAGTTCTTTCTCCACTGATCTCCAGTAGCATATTGTGCACCTACTGATCTGGAGAGTTCATCTTTCAGTTTCCTATCTATTTGCCTTTTCATAGTGTTCATGGGTTTCTCAAGGCAAGAATACTGAAGTGGTTCGCCATTCCCTTCTACAGTCAGGAGGGATACAGGACAAACCCCTGACAAACAAGGTTGCCGTTTCATAGCTTACTTATGTGATCATAATTCACCTCTTATCTACTTCTCTGGCACAGTGCTGTCAAATTAAGGGTTCTGGAAGTAGGAAGAAGGAGGATGGCTGTTGGAAAGGCAATAGCTTTAGTCAGTGGTTACATTTCCTGGTGACGAATATGCCATCAAGTATTTTCTCTGGAGTCAGACAGGATTTCAATGTGCCTCAGTCTCCTCATTTGTAAAACAAGATACACATAGTATACAGCAAGTATTATCCCCATTTTACAGCAAGCAGTGGAGAAAATCACCTAAGGTCACCCAGATTATGAAGGTACAACAGAGCTTTGACAAGGGCACTATATTTAACCTGCACACTATGTCAGTGTTTCACAGATTTCTCCTTTCACACGAGTGATTTCTTTCCATAATCAACATAGCACTCTTTTATACCAATTACAACTTCTGCTGTATCTGTATCTGCATGCTGCCTGTATATCATCTACTTCATGTGTCCCTTTAAGTCAACACATTTGTGTTTAAAATGAAAAGCTTCATTGTATGACAGCAACACACAGCAAGCATCATCTGCTGTAAAGAAAAGATAAAAAAAAAAAAAAAAAAAAAAAACGGTCTCTGGGACCAGCCCTATTTGTTCACATGGAAATTAGTCAGTGTTAGGGAGGGGTTGAAGACACAGTAGCATCTAGCCAATACTTTCTATCTGAAATATCATGATTGAGGACACATTTTTTTAAGACGGGATAGCTTTTCTGCTGTGTGGTTTGATGCCACATCAGTGCACTGCTTCCCTGCTGGTTCAAATGGTAAAGAATCCACCTGCAATGCAGGAGACTCAATCAGGTTCTATCCCTGGGTTAGGAAGATCCCCCTGGAGAAGGAAATGGCTACCTACTCCAGTATTCTCACCTGGAGAATTCCATGGACAGAGGAGCCTGACAGGATATAGTCCATGGAGTTGCAAAGAGTCAGACACAACTGAGTGACTTTCACTTTCAGCACACCAGGACTTTCAGCACACGGTGGCCACAATGGAGGGGAAAAGGGGTCAGTCAGTCCACATGTTGGACAGTGCAGGACAACCCATCAGAATAGGCTCAGAAGGAGACTTCCCTAGTGGTCCAAGGATTAAGACTCCACACTCTTAATAAACATCCTTTTTCGTGGGCCAAAAAAAAAAAAAAAAAGACTCCACACTCCCAATACAGGGGGCACAGGTTCCATCCCTGTTGGGGAAGAAAGATTCCCTCATACCACTGGGCAAAGCCAAAAAAAAAAAAAGAAAGAAAGAAAGAAAGAAAAAAAAAAAAAAAAACAGGCTCCAAAGAAACAGAAAGGATGACCAGACCAGTGGATACTGACCCCATGGGGTTTCCACCATGATGTTTTGACTTGGTGACTTCTCCTAAGGATCTCACCACAGTCATGGGATCCAGGGGGCCTGCAGGAGGTGCCAGCACATTGCAGCCATAACCATGTGTCCAACGTTCTGTGTTCCAGCACAACATTTCTTTCTGGAGGCTCTCCTGCCATGCGGACCTGAAGTTGCTGAGGCACACCCTGGAGCTGGATTCTTTATAGCAGCACCCATGGCCTCACCACCTGCCATCAGAGATGCAGCCCACCAGCCCAGGTCCCTGGTTCTCCACACCTCCCCCAGCAGATGCTGGACACCAACCAGGGTTCCTCCAGCTAAGAAGGTGTCTTGTGACCTTGCCTTCACTGTTTATCCAACAGGATCTTGCAGCCCTCTGAAACCCAAGTAGAGTAGCTGGACTATGCAATACTCCCAAACAAAGACCCTTGGCCTTCTAGGAATCTGAGCATAACACCAGAACTTCCTGGCCAGCTCAGGAGAAGGACAGAAAATCAAAGAAGTCTTCAGGTCAACCTCCAAGCCTGGAGGTATTTGTTTCACAAGGGACTCAGAAGTCAGAGATCTAACCTTGGAATTTTCAGTTGCAAATAGCATAAATACCATCAAAGTGACTTTAAAAAAGAAAAAGATATTTGGCCACTTGACTGAAAGGTTCAGGAATGTGTGATCTCAGACCCCATGGCCACCAACACCCCAAAGGCAGAATTTAACAAGTATCTTTAAATTCTTTTGAAGTCAGTCTCTTTGTCTCTATCCCTGGACACTGTTTCCTCTAATTTGGCTTCATTTGTAGACAATAATCTACATGGGGTAAAAGATGTGGCAGGAGTGATTCAACAGAGATTTCTATTGATTGAACACTGGTTAATTCTTAGAAGGATAATTGCTTAGGAAAGATGGCTTAAATTTTTTATGTGAGATTAAAATGTCCTTATGGTTGAAATATTTTGAGTTCCTCTTCCTTTGTTATTTGCAGCCAAAAGCATGTCAACATGTATAGCACATAATAAACAGTAGTAATAGTATTATATCACATGGACTCAGATGTCTACTCAAGAAATCAATCATTCAAGTGGAGTGGATATTTTCTCCATCAGATATTAATTGAGCACCTACAATGCACTGGCAGTGTCCCAGGCACAACAGACACATATCTGAATAAGACAAGGTGCTTGCTCAAAAACAAAAAAAAAGAAAGAAAGAAACTGAGAAATTTGACCACCTTAAAAAACATACTAAAAATTATAAGTAAGCCTTCCCAGGTGGCTCAGTGGTAAAGAATCTGCCTCCCAATGCAGGAAATGCCAGTTCAATACCTGGTTTGGGAAGTTACTACGTTTCAATGGGCAACTAGATGCATGCACTACAACTTACTGATCGTGTGCTCAGAGCCCAGAAGCCCCAACTACTGAAGCCCACATACCCTACAGCCTGTGCTCCACAACAAGAGAAGCCACTGCAATGAGAAGACTGTGTACCACAACTAGAGAGGAGGTCCATTCTCCTCAGCTAGAGAGAAGCCCTTGCAACAGTGAAGACTCAGCACAGCCATAAATAGATACTTATTATAAAAATAAAGACATGATACCAAAGTCAAATTGAAATTGAAGTCAAAGACAATGATAAGTGTTAACCCCCCTTGATATATAAAAAACTCTTAGAAATAAATAATAAGTCAACAAACCAAATAAAAAATGATCAAAGGGCATGAACAGATATCTTACTGTATTTTTAAAAGTGCAACTGGTTCTGAAACTTATACAAAGATGTTCAAGTTCACTCATAATAAGAGAAATGCATATATATTGAGATACCAGTTTTTGCATCGGCTTGACAAAAGTTTGAAAGTTTTATGACATAGTGCTGGTGGAGCTGTGGGGCTTCGTGCAGTGCTTGTGGAAGCTGAAATTGGCACAACTTGTAAGAAGAGAAAGTGGGCAACGTTTATCTTATTTGTAAGTTTGACTCGTCAATTCCACTTCTGAGAATCTATCTACAGATACATTTACATAAGCATGCATATTCTATATAGAGTTATTTTTGACAATACTGTCTGTCATAGCAAAGGATGTAAACAAACTGAATCTCCATCAGCAGTGGACTAATATTTACTGGCTGTGGGACTTTTTATTCTGTTGGAGTTTGGATCTTATTCCAAATCCAGTGAGAAGATGCCAGACGCCTGCTTTTTAAAGCAGGAGAGGGGCATAATCTGAATTCTACTTTTAAGAATCATCCTAATCTGGGGGATGTGTACCCAAGTATAATCCTCTGTGAGAAAATATCATGATGCACACTTGAGCTTGGTTCCGTAAACTGTGTATGTTATAAAATGAGAAAATACCTTCACGTTCATGAGAAAGCCACCTGTTTTTGGCCAGACACACTGCCTCTAGCCTTCCCACTGGAAACCATTCTCCCCAATGCAGATGAGAAGGGAGGATGTCCCCAGGTCACCTAAAGGGCCCCTCGTGGTCATTTTCTAGCCTCTCCCTGGTCTTCCACTTTTCTCCTGATTTCTGTCACCACAGATCTCCAAACTCCTACAAATGGACCCATATAAGGATGCAGCCTACCTTCTTTACTCACAAGGATTTGGGGAAACTCCCAGGATGTAGGGTAGACAGACTGTTCGTTCTGGGTAAAGCGAAATCTGAGTTCAGCAGGATCAGCGATTCTTTCGCAGCGCCCACAGCACGGACGATGCTGCCGGCTCAGCACCCGTGAAGCTATGCTCGCCAGTGACCACCAAACAGCACTGCGACACCACCATTGGCCCGAACTGACTGCAGTTCAGTTCAGCTCACCTCAGTAGCGTCTGACTCTTTAAGACCCCATGGACCACAGCACCCAAGGCCTCACTTCCCCGTCCATTGCCAACTCCTAGGGTCCACCCAAACCCATGTCCATTGAGTCAGTGATGCTAACCATCTCATCCTCTGCTGTCCCCTTCTCCTCCTGCCCTCAATCTTTCCCAGCATCAGGGTCTTTTCCAATGAGTCAGCTCTCCACATCATGTGGCCAAAATATTGGAGTTGCAGCTTCAGGTGAATACCCAGGACTGACCTCCTTTAAGATGGCCTGGTTGGATCTCCTCACAGTCCAAGGGTCTCTCAAGAGTCTTCTCCAACACCACAGTTCAAAAGCATCAATCCTTCTGCACTCAACTTGCTTTATAGCCCAACTCTCAGATCCATGCAAGACCACTGGAAAAACCATAGCCTTGACTAGACAGACCTTTGCTGACAAGCTAATGTCTCTGCTTTTCAATATGCTTTCTAGGTTGGTCATAACTTTCCATCCAAGGAGTAAGCGTCATTTATTTCATGGCTGCAATCACCATCTGCAGTGATTTTGGAGACCAGAAAAGTAAAGTCAGCCAGTGTTTCCCCGTCTGTTTGCCATGAACAACACAGAAAGCCCAGAGATAAATCCACACACCTATGGAAACCTTATCTTTGACAAAGGAGGCAATCATATACGATGGAGAAAAGACAATCTATTGACCAAGCAGTGCTGGGAAAACTGATCAACCACTTGTAAAAGAATGAAGCTAGAACACTTTCTAACACTACACACACAAAAATAAACTCAAAAGGGATTAAAGATCTCAACATAAGGTGACAAACTACAACACCCTTAGAGGAAAACATAGGCAAAACACTCTCTGACATAAATCACAGCAGGATCCTCTATGACCCACCTCCCAGGGTAATGGGAATAAAAGAAAAAATAAACAAATGGGCCCTAATTAAGCTTAAAAGCTTTTGTGCAGGAGGAAAACTATAAGCAAGTGTTTGCACAGAAGGAAATTATAAACAAGGTGAAAAGACAGCATTCAGAATGGGAGAAAATAATAGCAAATGAAGTAACAAACAAAAAATTAATCTCAAAAATATACAAGCAACTCCTGCAGCTCAATTCTGGAAAATTAAGTGACCCAATCAAAAAATGGGCCAACGAACTAAACAGACATTTCTCCAAAGAAGATATATAGATGGCTAAAAAACACACGAAAAGATGCTCAACAACACCCATTCTCAGAGAAATGCAAATCGAAACCACAATGACGTACCATCTCAAGCCAGTCAGAATGGTTGCTATCCAAAAGTCTACAAACAGTAAATGCTGGAGAGGGTGTGGAGAAAAAGGAACCCTCTCACACTGATGGTGTGAATGCAAACTAGTTCAGTCACCATGGAGTGCAATGTGAAGATTCCTTTAAAAAACTGGAAAGATAACTGTCATATGACCCAGTAATCCCTCTGCTGGGCATACACACTGAGGAAACCAGAGTTCAAAGACACGTGCACCTGTGTTCCTCGCAGCACTGTTTTCAATAGTAGCAACCTAGATGTTCATTGACAGAGGAAAGGAGAAGAAAGTTCTGCTACATATACACAATGGAATATTACTTGGCAATTAAAATGAATGCATTTGAATCCATTCTAATGAGGTGGATGAAACTGGAGCCTATTATACGGAGTGAAGTCAGTCAGAAAGAAAAACATCAATACAGTAGATTAACCCATATATATGGAACTTAGAAAGACGGTAACAATGACCCTATATGCGAGACAGCAAAAGAGACACAGATGTAAACAACAGACTTTTGGACTCTGCGGGAGAAGGCAAGGGTGCAATGGTTTGAGAGAATAGCATTGAAACATTTATATTATCATATGTGAAACCTAGCACCAGCCCAGGTTCGATGCATGAGGCAGGGTGCTCAGGGCTGGTGCACTGGGAAGGCCGTGATGGATGGGATGAGGAGGGAGGCAGGAGAGAGGATCAGGATGGGGAACACATATACACCCATGGCTGATTCATGTGAATGTATGGCAAAAACCACCACAATACTGTAAAGTAATTAACTTCCAATTAAAACAAAATTTTAAACAAAGAGGTAAAATATAAAGATTAAAAGATACTTTAGCTGAGTGACCAAAAAAAAAAAGAAAAAAAAAAAAATCAGCATATGAGAACTCATGAGATGCATGTCTTGAGGTGCTTATAATGTTAAATGCTTGCATTAAAAAAGAATAAAAGCCTAAGCCAATGGAAAAAAAATGTAAACTCCCTCAAAGCTTTCAGCAAAGGCCATGTATAGGAAACGTGAGAGAGGGGTGTGATGAGCTGGTACAAACTTCTTGCTGTCAGATCCTGTTTGCCTGAGGTAAGGTGGTGGCCAGCTGTGATCCTGTAATCCTCAAGGGAAATGAACATTATTCCCTATTCCCTAAAAGGAAAGGCCCAAAGTTTGACTTTCATCCTCTAAGGTCCTGGTTGGAAGGAGGGGGTCCCTATGCAGGCCAGTTATCCTGTTGGGAGCATTCATCTAGCACCCAGTCTTGTTACTTCCAGCAGTGCCTGGTCTCAGCTAGAAGAGGCAGTTCTCAGCTCTCTGTGCCCTCCCCTTACCAAGGCCCCCATACCCTGCCCAGCCGCCGTCAATGAGGGAGCCAGGTACCCAGCATGCAGCTGGCCCTCAGCCTCCTCAGTCTACCCTAATGGGGAGCTGGGTCCTGTAGACTGTGACCCATGCAGATGTCACAACTGTTCAGACATGGAGGTAGGGGTGGGACACGTTGGCCATTGCTTGGAAACCTGGGCCAGGCCAGTGAGTGGTTCCAGCAAGGGCTCTGGGACTCTGCAAGACACAGCCTGTCCCCAAGCTCCACAGTCCATTACCCAGCCCGAGGCCCGAGGGCCTGGAGGGCCCTGTGGGAAGGCTATAATGTAGCTTTCACTGCATTGTGCTGAGAGGCTTTCTGTTGACAGTGTTGGGTTTTCTAGCTTCACTAATGGTCTTGGGCTGAGGCCTACAGCTCTCTTACATCCTGCCTCTATTACAGTATCTTCCTTGATGAGCTTATTCAACCCGGGACTAAAACTTGGTAACCTGGACCATTATGGGCCATTTCAACTAGCCCAATGACCACACTCTACTCTGTTTTCATAATGCAGGGATTTCAACTTAACAATGTCATGTGATGTAAAAGCTTTCGCCTTCCTCTAACTGAACTATTTAACTTAGCATAACACTGCCTAGGTCATATATTGCCAACGGGGCCATCGATTATTTATTCATTGCTGGAATTAGTTGACATGTAATCTATTTCAAACAATTATTATTGGACTATAGTTGCATCACAAGGTTGCTTTAGTTTCTGCTGTACATATGTCAAAGCGAATCAATTTTAGGTGTACATATTTCCCATCATTTTCTGATTTCCTTCCCATTTACGTCACCACAGAGCAGAACAGAGTCCCCTTCTTCTTTTCCTTTTCTCAAAACTCAATGAAGAAAGAAATTAACTGGGGGTTAATTACTACACAGTATCGTGATGGTTTCTGCCATGCATCAACATTAATAAGCCATAAGTATGTAGGGGTCCCACCCATCCTGGAATCACTCCCATATCCCTTCCTATGCTATGCTTCTGGGTTGTTCCAGAGCCCTTGCTATGCATGCCCTGCTTCATGCAGATGAAAATCTGAGAGATGATTTTTCTGCATGAAATATGGAATTTTCTCTATTTCACTTGTGAGAACATGGATGCAGATGTTTAAACATGAAAAAGGAAATCTGTATTTCATGTTTGAAACCGTACTTTTATAAGTTTCTTCCTCGTATATTGAATCTTGTCTGTTTCACATATAAATATTTGTGCACACTGTTTCCTACATGAATGGGGAAATCTATATATTTCAGATATGAAAAATTGAGCATATGCTTTCCTGCTTGAATTGTGAAACTGTATGCCTTGCCTATATGGAAACCTCAGTGAAATTTTACTGACATGAAGTTAACTAATTAAGATATGGGGAACGAACATGGAATTGGAATCACCTCTATTTTATAAATTATATTCTCGGCACCACTGTTTCTTTGTGAAATACTTAATTCTTTGTATTTCCCAAATATAAAGCAATGACTGTCCACCATGAAATATAGAGTTCTCTGCATTGCATGTATGAAAATCTATATTGCCTGTATGAAAAACTTTCCTTCATGAAAGTTGGATTTCTCTATATTTCATATTTGAAGATCAGAATGGACATTTTCCTCAGAGAAATAAGGAGGTCTGTGTCTTTCATATGAACCACTGGTTCTTCAGTCTCTGAAACACCTGTTTGCATCTGTGTCACTGTTCCTTGTATGTGTGTGTGTGTGTGTACATGTGTGTGCTAGTGTCACCTGTGTGTGTGTGTGTGTGTGTGTGTGTGTGTCTGGTCTAAGGCATGTGCTCAGTGTGAAACACCAGACATCCTAGGAGACAGAGTGTGAGCATGGCATCTGTCCAGGCACTTAAGTGTGCCCACCTTAGCTGTTCGGCTGGGAGGCAGGAGTAACTAATGGTCAGGAGGAGCACGTTGCTCCACTTCAAACACTTCCCAGAGAAGCTCTGTTCCTCTGGGAAGTGCATCCACAGATGCACATCCTTAGCCACCCGGCTGCCTGCTCTAAGCCAGGCCAGGGGACAGGCCAAGAGCTGAAAGCCCGCAGGTCAGGGGCTCCAGGGTGTCTGGCTTGGGCTGCGTTGTGGGGCCTGGACAGTGAGCTGAGGAAAGTGCTCTGCTTCTTCATCAGAGGATGGCTGCATTCCTGACATGGCTCAAGCCTAAGGCACAAGTTGAGAGATGCACTCTGCAGCGGGTGCACGTTGGTGAGGTCAGCATGAGATCCGCCCACTTCCCCATGCCTCCATGATCCCCTGCACCGCCCCCCGGCCCCCCAGCCCCACGCCCTGCCCAGGGCTTGTAGCTTGGATCCGAGGTGAGCCCCTCTGTCCCTGAGGTACCCAGGAACCCTGTCTCACCTGTGTGGATCCCTGAGTACACGGAGTCACCCGCTGCCCCAGAGGCAATGTCAAGCTTGAGGATGGCTGCAGCATCAGGTTCAGGTTCTTTGCCTTCACCTCCAACTGGCCTGGCTCTCCCAGTCGCTGGTCAGGCACTTCTGCACTGTTGGTCAGGCAAACGGCTTGCGTGGACCGGTGTACTCTGCGCAGGGCCGAGTTTGGCCACTGGGTCACCTGTGGCCAGAGTGTCCAGAATTCCAAGGGGCGTGTCCTGGTGTCTGGAGGTCAGGGTGTGGAGTTCAGCCCCTTCCGGCCACCATCCTATTCGTGCATGGGGACGCACAGTTCTGCGCATGAGTGTCTCCCCTTCCCTGCTCATTGGCTGTGGGCAAGGAAGCTGTTGGTAGTGCCACATAGGCTGCAGTTGGTGGGCAGGCTGTGCAGGCTGCCTGCTGTGTTCTCGTGGCCAGCTTCTTCGCCTCTCCGGGCTAGGACCAGAACACCATGGAGAGTGAGATGGGGCCAGGGGAAGGCAGCATCAGCCCGGGATCCTGGATCTTGTGAGCCCAGGTCTTCACGAGGAAGGGGCCCTGGGGCCTAGCAGCCTGGTGGGGTGACAGAGGTGATGCAGGCCCCAGGTGGTGTGCCAAGCGAGGAGGCCACCCTCTACTGGGTGGAGGCAGTGGAGGAAGGTGCTACCCTGGAGGAGGGAGAGATATCGGGAATCGGGCAGGAAGTCCAGCTGCTGGTGTTAGACGTCATGGAGGAGGTGGAGCTGGTGGTGTACGAGGAGCAGGAGCAGGTGTCCTCGGAGGAGCAGTGCCAGGAACATCCAAGGCCCGGAGCTCCCAGTGACCGGCCTGCACTGGAGGCGCTGGCGACCCTGCAGCTGGAGCTGGAGCCTGTGAATAAGAAAGCCCAAAGGGTGCACGCTCGCCTGAAACATAAGAACTGTCAGAGGCGGATGCTGAATCTAGAACACAGAAGTGCCATCACCCAGGGAATCCGTGGTTTCTGGATTAAAGTTGTATGCCTTGCTGTGGTGCTTGAGATTTTTTTTTTTTTTTAACCTGTGCTATTGCAGGAACAGTTTATAGATCTGAGAGTTCTGGTATAAAATTTATATTTTTGGATGATGGGTATTGGTGACCGTCCTGCATATCTGTTCCTGATATTAGGTGTGATGTCCTTGCTATTCTGGCTAGCACAAATTGGTACTTGGGCTTTTCTTGCAGAGGTCCCAGTCAGAATTGTCCTTAGCACCAGGGACTCTTCAGAGAAAAGGCTTATCTGGAATCCAGGTCTTCTTCCAAAAGCTGAGTGTATTTGGGGGGAGGTTGGCAGTGTATGTGCTCATACTGGTTGTAGCTAGCAGTGTGTGTTCTCCAGAAGTAAGCTAACTTTCAGGGGGCTGAGATGGAGCTTAGGGCCTTCCTGTTAGGAAGAGAACCTCCTTCTGGTAGTGCATTCCTAGGCACAGCCTTGTCTGGCGTTCAGACAGTCTTCATCAACAGAAATGTGATGAGTTAATTAGGAGCAAGTTGAAGTCAGACAGAGCCATGTTACCCTTTAGGCTAGGTTTGTTCTTCTGGCACTTTTACCTCGAGCATCTAGAGGCTCCTTGACCTAAAGCAGTTTACGAACCACCCCCAAATGTCATGTCTGATGACCAAACAAGACCAAGACATGCTTCACTTCATGACCAACTTGAAAGTCAGGCAGGGGACACTGATCATTGAGGAGGGGAGGTGACTGGGAAGGGGAGAGGATGTGGTTTATCCCTGAAGACAGGAAAAGGCAGCTCTTCTGTAAAGAGGTTTCACACCCACCCACCCCCCACCTGCCACACTTTGTCCTGGCAGGTGGAGGAACTCCAGCATCCCACTCATCACTGCATGATCACATTGTCCTTTCAGAGGAATACGTATTTCCAAAAAGAAGTAATTGTTAAGAAGTATCTCATTAACGTCACTGGTAAGAGGCAGCTCCCTGGATTTTGGGGGGTGGGGGCAGAAAAGTGGAGGTTGAATTGGAAAGTGATTTAGGTGTTTCTCCCATATTCCTTCTCCTGCAAGATACCAAGTATCCTGTTCCACTCCAATTCAGTCGCACCAGGGGTTTGAACGTAAGGCATACAGCCACAGGAACCACAAGAGCAGCGTTAACTTCTTCAACTGGCTCTCTGACCACAGCTTCACAGGATCTGACCAAATTGCTGAGGTGGGGTCCCACGTGGGCACTGGGCCAGATTGGTGATTTATATTGGAGTTCTTGGCAGTGCACGGGAGGGCTCAGGGCCTAGCCGGCCCTGTGCTGACCTTGCTCATTGCCCTGGAAGGTCATCATAAAGGATCTGTGGCCCAATCCTTTGCAGTACTAGGTGAGGAGGAAGGCTCCAGCATGAGAGGTACTGGGAGGACGAGAGGTGAGGAGCCCAAGGGCTGAGCACTGGCATAGCTGTTATCCAGGAAATTGGGTCGTTCTTCCACTTGTGGAGAAAGTGAGACTCCGCGGAATCCAGAGTGACACCAGGGCCTGAGGGAATTGGCAAAAGATAGGAGTGGTAGATAACTCTAGTAAAAACCAGGTTCTAACTGGAGAAGCTGAGGTAGATGAAGTGGCCTGGTGAGGCCAAAGTCACTCCAATTGATATCTGGCTTGGCTGCACATCTCTGAACTGTCATTCCATGGCCAACAAGTCTACCCTCAGGCTTCTCTTAAATTGGGGCCCACCTGCTATTCTTTATGAAGTCCCCTTTCCACATAGGTTTGTGAGTCTCTTTTCTGCAAGGCTGTGGCCCACTGACCATCCTTTGATTCCATTTTGATCATTACACTTGTTTTGTTGGTGTTGTTGCTTTTAATTTTCTTCTGTATCTTTTTCACCTGCACCCTCATTCTGAGAATACTGACCACTGTGCAAGATTATGAAGAATAGTCTTTTATTTGTTTTAACTGGAGGATAATTACTTTACAGTACTGAGACAGGTTTTGCTGCACATTGGCCAACATGAATCGCCCATGGGTATACACGTGTCCCCCAAATGCTGAACGTGCCACCGACTGCCCTCCCCTGCCTGTCTTTCTGGGTTGTCCCTCAACATGACTTTGGTTGCTTTGCTTCACGCATCAAACTCGCACTGGTCATCTATTTTACATAAGGTAATGTAAATGTTTTAGAAGAATTTTCTCAAATTAACCCACCCTCAAGCTCTCCCACTGAGTTCAAAGTCTGTTCTTTATATGTCTGTGTCTTCACTTGCTGCTCTGCATGTTGGATGTGCAGTACCTCCTGCATGGTCCTCAACTCCATATATTTGTGTTAACATACAGTGTTTATTTTTCTCTTTCTGACTCATTTGACCCTGTATAATAGGATCCACGTTCATCCCATCTCATTAGAACTGACTTGGCCACATTCCTTTTTAGACCTGAGTAACATACAATTGTGTATCTGTATGCCAACTTCCTTATCCCTTCATCTGCCGATGGACATATAGGTTGCTTCCATGTCCTAGCTATGGTAAGTAGTTGTACAGTGAAGACTGGGGTGTGTGATGTTTGGTATGTGCTTAGAGGAAATGTGAAAGTTCACAGACACTCTCTCCTGGGAACTGTCTTGCAAGTTTAAAGCTGTCTTTAGTGTTTGCAGAGAGGGTAGGTTTACATATGTGTGTCTCTAGTCTGTTTTGAAAGGAACCCCCTGATTTTGAGAAACAAAGATGGAGTGTCCCCCTTGACCTAAAATAGGATACCTAATAAGCTGCTTCACATGCAGATCAGTGGCCAGCATAGTGCTCTTGGACTGGAAAGTAATGAAGGGTGGCCTGGATCGAGGGAAATGGATCGAGAGGGAGACACAAGTAAACCTGAAATAATTCCAAAGGATAAATATAGAGCATCAAATAATTGTATGTATATGGGTATTGTTTGGGCAGGTCCTTACACAGAGATTTTGCTGTCACTTTTTTTTCTCAGACCCTGCCTTGGGTTGTGGTGATCGGGGGCCAAAGAGAAATAAAATACCCCTAACTAGATACTTTCTAGTCAAAAGGACAGAGAGCCATTTAGTAAGAATGACTCACTGTGCTGGTCACTTTTCGAGCACATTCTTAACCTGATGAGAAAGGGGCTATGTGACTTTATCCCATCAGGGTTCCTCTTTTCCAGAACCCCTGTTTTTATTTTTTGACCTGAGAATTTTGCTTTATTGGGTGTTTGGATAAATACAAGTTTACTTCCTATTTGAGTGACCACCACTATGACTAATGTTAAATGGAAATCATTACATAGCTTGTTGTATATAAGCCCATGTGCTCTAGATTTTTTTTTTCATTTTTAACTCATTATTTTATCAAGTAGAGGAAATTTCAGAAGAGTTTTTTTTTTTTTTTTTTTCAGTAGACACAGTAAGGGAAAATATTTTGGATATTTCCTGGTGCTTTATAAAATCTATTCAAGCACTTTTTCCTGAAATTTAAGTTTTATATTTTGAAGTGGTATTTAAAACCACTGATATGACTAGTCTAATGAGTGATATTTGACTAGAATTCTTTAGCATATGTTGCAAAAATTCATATTTTTTATGAAAGTCAGTGGATTTTGTTAAATTACAATACAATTACCATGTCCCTGGGAAGACACATTATAAGAGGGAATATCAAATTATAAGAGGGAAGGTTTGAAATGCAATTGTTGTTACTAAGGAGAATCATATGCCCCAAGAACCCATGCTTTTTGCCTCATGCTCCTTCCTCTCTACTGTCAAGGTTCTCATCTTGCTACATAATTTTGTTTTGTTTTTTAATTTAATTTTTATCAACCTCCTTTCCACTTTTTTTTTTAAGCCTCTGTGGAAGGACAGCATCAGACCACTTCCCATCCAGTGATCTGAGCACTGAAGTCTCCAGCAGGGAGTCGCTGGGCAGCAGAGGACATCTGTGTGCCTTTAGACGAGTCTGTGACCTTGGTTGAGTGCCAATGAACTTGGGTGCTGGAGCATTCATTCACCCTAACATTCCTCCTTTTCAAAAGTGACTTGTTCTTCTTTTTCAAACTCGTCTGGATCACTGGAGAAGGAGAGATCAGGCATGACCTCCTGGGCACTCATGGAAGATGGTACCACACATGTGTAGGACTTCCTGGACCAGCATCTACTACATCTGACCCACTGGGGAAGTTCCCCTTGGTATTGCAGGAACGGCACAGAGAAGAGTCTTGCTACACAGAGCAGGGGTGGGCTGGTTAAAGTGAGAGCCTCTGTCAGAGGCAGGTATCAGCTCTGGGATCAGTAGCCATCAGTAACCCTTCCCTGGGTAGTGCAGAAAGGCCAGAGGATTTACTTTTGAAAAACACTGACTTGAAACTCAGAGGACTTAGTTTCCTGGGAGATGGCTGGATGTTCTGCCAAGAGATCAAGGGCATGACAGGGCAGGGTGTCCATGAATCCTGCTCCCACACTTACCAGCTGTGTCATGTTGGGCAGGTTACTTAACCTCTCGGTACCTCCCACTCTCCAGTGTAAAATGAGGATGATGCAAGCCACTTTTTCTTAATTGCTGTGAGGGTGCAATGATATAAGCTGCATGAACCATCCGGAACAGGGAATTGCACAAGATAAGAGCCATGACACTGATGGTTTTTACTGTTTTGTTTTGCTTTTTTGGCTTTTTGGGTTTTTTCTTCTTGTAATTAATTATTTTTTGGCTACCTGTGTGGCATGTGGGATCTTAGTTCCCTGACCAGGGATCAAACCCATGCTCCCTGCCTTGGAATCACAGAGTCTTAACAACTGGTCCACCAGGTCAGTCTCAGTTTTTACTATTAACTGAGGGAAAACATATGTGTGTGTATATATATATATATACACACACATATATATATATGATATATATATGGGACATTTGATGCCTAGCTCACAGTAGGTCATTAACCGATACTTCCTAAATGAACACATGGGGAATTTGACTTCTGGAGCAAAAAACACCCTTGGATTGTGGATTCTTAAGGTGAGGTACCAATAGCTCAGCTCAGGTCAGGATATAGAGGGGCATTGCTTTCGATTCAAGCTAGCCACTACAGCAGAAAAGATTAAAAATGGAACACTGGTCACTCATAGATCTGAAACGGAGAGTGGTTCCCAGGGATGACTTCATGGAAAGGACACAATTAGCTTGATCTGGGGTTTATTTACTCCATAAATTGAGCAGTCCTGGTGGGCACTGGAGCCTGGTCCTGGCCAGGCCTGACTGCAGAGTATTTTCTGAACAGCTAATTAAGACAAAGCAGGTGATGCCCACTGATCACCTCTAATTGTGCTGGGCTTTAAAAAGACTTGCAGGGCTCAGTAACAGAAACTTTAATTTCTTTCTTTTTTTTTTTTTTGGAGTAAGTTGGAAGCCAATGCTAAATGAGGTTACCACAAATGGCCCACAAGCAAAACATTGTTTTGGTCTCCCAATCCTTTTGCTGGGCCTAGAGGTGCTCAACTGTGATCATTTTGATAAGCACAGATTAATGAGGGTTCTGTTTTTACAATGGACAGGCTTGGAACATTCCTCAGCCATACTCTTCAGAAAGCTGTCTCATTTTGAGCAGTTGGGGACCTTATTTCTGAAATTCATGTCCTAGGAGTTTTGAGTGTTTTCGCTAGAAAACAACGTACCGTTTATTCATTCAGGAGATATTTTTGAGTATTGACTGAGCTGATCTAATATCAAATTTTATGTGTGCGTATACACACACACACACACACACACACATATATGTTAATGAGTGCAGTCAATTCTTGGGAAGATGTCTACTAGACTCTTGAGGGTGGTGATTCTGGGAGGCAAGATTAGAAGTGGTGTATGACAGTCTTTATGCATGCAGCATTTTATTATGCTTTATATAATATTTTCATGCTCTATCTGTTTTTTTGTTGTGCATCTGCAGCTTGTGGGATCTTAGCTCCCTGATCGGGGACTGAACCCATGCACTCATGCATTCATGACTTTATTAAGCAGGGCTAAAACAGGCCCACAAAGAGATAAGAAGAAGCCAAGTTACAGGGAGTTTGTGGAAAGCTCATCCTCAGTGATTTGAGGTGATGTGGAAGAAGCTGCAGGGTCGGGGGCATGATTGTGATTTTTGAGTTCAGAGAAACACAAGTCCCTGTTATCGTGGAGGCAAGCACACCCTGCCCTGATAGCCAGCTTCCTCTCTGCATCCCAGTGACAGGAGAGCTTCATTCTCAATCAGAAGGGACATTTTTGACTCCCCAAATTCCTACCTTAAATCTTGCCCATTGTCATGAGATGAGACATCATCCAGGTGGATCTGGTCACAGTCCTATGGAGAATTTGGCAAGAAGAGAAAAAGGGAGATACGTGACTGTTGAAGCCAATGCAGACTTTGAGAGGTGATTTCATAAGCTGGAGGGTGAAAGAGCACTGGCCTAGGAGTGAGGAGTCCTGAATTCTAGTCTGGAGTTTGCCACTAAAAGTTGGATGCTCTTTGGTAAGTCTCATTCTCTTCTGCCTTTGGTTTCCTTATGAAGGAGCTGGTTGGCTCTAAGGTGGTGATAACTGTATAATTTATCATGCACACCCTGACAGTTTTTCTGTGTAAAGGGGGCTGTTGTTAGTAATATAGTGGGGGAGACAGGCAGAAAATAGGATCAATCCAATCTCCCTCTGCCCCCAGGTACACTAGGATGTGTGGTCACCATGATCATACAGCGAAAGCCTTTGCTTTGTTCAAGGTGTTTCCTCTGTCTGGAGGGCTCTCTGCTTTCATCTCCTTAGTAAACCTTGTATTCTTCAAGCATTAGCTTCCAGAGGTGCCCCCTGCCCAAGTTTCCCACCATCTGTGCCCATCATTTATTGAGCACTTATTATTTGCCAAGCATATAGTTTGGTCTTCCCTGGTGGCTTAGAGGGTAAAGTGTCTGTCTGCCTGCAATGTGGGAAACCTGGGTTCAATCCCTGGGTTGGGAAGATCTTCTGGAGAAGGAAATGGCGAACCACTCCAGTACTCTTGTCTGGAAAATTCCACAAATGGAGGAGCCTGGTGGGCTGCAGTCCTTGGGATCACAAAGAGTCACACACGACTGAGCATCTTCACTTCTACTATGTGCCAGGCTACCGTTTCAAGTGCTGGCCATTCAGTGGATTCTAATAACATGCTGCCTGCTACCACCCATCCCTCTCTCAGTTCTCTTTGCAGAAATACCTTAACACATGGTGATTAAGACAGAGAGGAGGGGATGGCATCAGTGGGCACGTGACCCAGGTTCAGTCAATCAGAGAGACTCAGGGTCCTCTGGCCACAGTGATTACTTCCAAGGTGAGGTTGTAGTCTCAGAAGGACCAATGAGGACCAGCCCTGGGACTTTTGACAAAGAGGAGCTCTTCTTTCCCTGGGGCTGCTGGATGGTGGGGTTAAGCCTGGGGCTGTTAGAGGAAAGCAGGTCTGAGAGCTGGAGAGAGGGATGAGGTCAGATCACGTGACTCACTCTATCCGCCCACAACTGAGGGTAGGCCACCCTGAGCACTATAGTAGGTTGAAACACAGCTCCTCAAAGATATCTCACGTCCTAATCCCAGGAACCTTCCAGGGCAAAAGGAACGCTGTAGATGTGACTGAGTTAAAGATCTCATGATGGGTAGAGTATGCTAGTTGGACCCTGAATGTACTTATATGGGTCTTTGCAAGTAAGAGGTAGAGGGGTGTTATTTGATGACAGAGAAGGGTACTGGAGTGACATGCATTGAAGGTGGAGAAAGAGGCCAGAAGCCAAGAAATACAGGCATATTCCTGGAGCCAAAAAAGGCAAAGAAACAGATGCTCCCCTCAAAGCCTCCAGAAGAAACCAGCTCTGCTGACATCTTCAGCCCAGTGAAACTGATTTTGGAAACTTGACCTTCAGAACTGTGTGTTTTAAGCCACTAAATGTGTGGTAATTTGTACAACAGTCACAGGAAAGGAAGACACAGACTTTTCTGTTTAAGGGAGTGGAGATAGGTTTCCTGCAGTTGGCAACCAAAAGGCAAGAGTGATGCAGTGCCCCCAAGGAAACCACATGCAAATCCCGCCAACCCTGTGAAGAGCTCCACTTCCGTCATAAAGTGCATTCAGGTGAAGGATCCATAAGGCAAAAATCATAAGTGTGTGTGCTTGCTATCATGGTATGGATTAGGGCTCAGGCTCCGGAGTCTGATTGTCTGGGTTTGAATCCTGGATCCAACCACTTCCCTAGGTGTGTGACCTTGAGCAAATGATACAGCCACCATGAACCTCAGCGGTCAGACTGGCAAGTGGAGATAACAACAGAACCTGCTTACACAGTTGATGAGAGAAGAAACACCTGGCACACAGTAGGTGCTGCATAAATGTTAGCTCTGATTATTGTGTTAAGATTTGTAAACATCCGAGTTTTGGCTTTTGCAAGACAATTTCAGGAGGTGGAGACCTCCTAGTAAAGACTTGTAGGGAGAGGAGACATATGGAACTCTGAGATGGACCTCTGGGTGCAGGGTTGGGGGGAAACTGGTTGTAACATCCCTGGACTCCTGAAAGGAGGAGACACCCTGGGAGAAAGAACATGGTGCTATCAACGAGTAAGATATGACTGAGCAACTGAACTGACTGACTGATCAACATTTTGAGCAGAGTTCTTTTTACACAAGGAAGAGGCTGGAATTTATCTTTGAGGACAGGAGCTTTGCTGGGGGATAATGGGACCACCTTCCCATCACTTGTTGAAGATATACAGAGTCAGGGAGTAGGGTGGGCACAGTCACCCTGATACAGGAAGCCTGGGCTGGCTTTGTGGGTTTCGAGGTCAGAACCTAGAAGAAGGGGTGGTGTGGTGCTGATCCCTCCCTGGTCTCCTCAAGGGGCTGTGGACTGGAAGGGGGCTTGCTGGAGCCTTTGGTTTGGAAGGAGGTTTGTGCCCAGAGGCCCTGGACTGCTTGGCCCCCAGTTCTGTGGCAGTGACAAAGTAGGACTTGGGGTCCTGCGGCGTGGGACCTGGCACGTCCGTGGCCCCTGGGGGTGGGTGGTGTGTGCTCTGACACGTCTGAATGGCAACAACAGCAGGAAGCTTCACCCAGGGGCTTCCTTGGGGTCAGCCCTAGGCAGAGGGTAGCCAGACCAGAGGGCAAAGGACACGATGGTGATCAGTGGTGACCCCAACTGAGAGACTCTTTGGGTAGTGGTGGAAAGAAAAAAGAAACTTGGGAGGGCACTGGATGACCACTCTGAGCCAGCAGACCTCTGGTTTATGCCTAAACCATTTCTACTT
Source organism: Dama dama (assembly GCF_033118175.1). NCBI lineage: Eukaryota > Metazoa > Chordata > Mammalia > Artiodactyla > Cervidae > Dama > Dama dama. Next base: position 500,664 of record NW_026871000.1, on the reverse strand, counting down.
ATGATTGCATTTCTCCTTTCCTTCCTTGCACCCAGGATTCTTATCTCTTAGTGGTAAAATTGATCCCCATCCCTGAGATGGCATGTCCTTTCCTAAAGACTCCTGTTCCATAATCACATTATCTACTAGAGTAGCAATCAACCACATGTGGTTCTTTATAGTTAGCCAGTTAAAATTGAATAGAGCACTTCACTGGAAGTCCAGTGGTTTGGCATCTGCCTGCCAATGCAGAGGACAAGGGTTCGGTCCCTGCTCCAGGAAGAACCCATATGCCATGGAGCAACTAAGCCAGTGTGCCACAACTACTGAGCCCATGCACCCTAGAGCCTATGCTTCACCATGAGAGAAACCACTGCCATGAAAAGGCCACACGCTGCAACTAGACAGTAGTCTCTGCTCGCCACTAGAGAAAGCGTGTGTGCAGCAGTGAAGACCAAGTACAGCCCAAAATAAATAAAATAAATTTAAAAATTCAGTAGAAAATTCAGCTCATTATGTCTATTTCATGGGCTCCACAGCCAAATGGAGCCAACAAATACCATACTGGATGCTGCACATTTTGCATCATTGCACAAAATTCCATCAGACAACACAGGTTCGGAGGGCAAACAAATTCACTGCTGTATTGACAGGTTCAATTAGGGAGGATCTTGCAAGCTGGCCAGGAGACATATCTCCTTTAGCCCAAGCTGTCTTAAAACAGTAAAACATGATTCTGGAACAACTACCATCTCTCTCCCTCACTTCCCCTTCTTCCCTTCTCTCTCTCTCCTTCTCCCTCTTTCTCTGTCTCTCCAGAATTTCTGCTACTTTGAGAATTTACATACTCAAGCAATGCAGGGCTTATATTCCTCTATGCTGACCATCCACAGCCTCAAGCTCCATCTCCACTCCTCCATAACCTCTATTGAGTTTTCCTCACTTTACTTTATCTGGGCCCCCATGGGCATCCTAGTTGGGAGACCCCTGATCCAGAGCAATATCATCAAGATGGGAGGATCCTAGGGCCCACCATCCTAATACATTAACAAGAACTGTACTGAAAAGCCAGTGCTGACTTCAGAGACCCAGGCACTGAGGAAAAATTAATAGCGAATTTTCCCCCAGTTGGTTGCTTTGCCTGAAATTGAAAAACCACTGCCCAGTGGCCCCCAGTCCTCCCGTAAAGCTTTAAAGCTGCTGTAGGGGTTCACCAGGCTCTTAGGCCCCTGGGCAGAGTTCCCTGCACTTTCCCTGACATCAGAGTAAGGCATGTGGGAAGAATCTGGTTTTCTCATCTGCCAGGGGATTGTCGGGGGGTGCTAAAGTGGGACAACAGTAGTGAGCACATTTTGGCTTAATAAAAGACCACAATGCTCAGCTAGACACTACCTCATACTTCGCCAGCTGACCTGAATGGAGTTACCTGCTGAACCGACAGGGAGGGGAGCGGTAGGAGGTGGAGGACACAAGGACACTGGGCCCTGGGGGTGAGGACCCTATGCTTCACAACTCTGCTGCGTGGGGGGAAGCCCTCTCAGGCTGAGGATAACAACTCCTCACTGCCCAAGGTGCTTCTGGCCTTTCTGGACTCAAAGCGTGACTATAATCCTGTCTGTGTGTTAGGGGTGGGGGAGATATGAGGGGGAATGCTTGGCCAAGACAGAGGGTGGTTTTCCTGTAGCCTCACCATTGGTGAGTCACAGTGGTGCTAAGGAATGAACACTTTCTGACCCAGAGAAAAACATACAAACAGTCTTGTGCAAGGAAGCCAGTCATCCCGGTGAGAAAACTGGAAACATCTGTAGTTCCCTCAACTGGGTCATGGAGGAATGAACTGTGGTATATCTATTCAGGGGGCTGCAACCCAGCAGCTCAGAAGGCAGATGGAGATTTTTAAATTAGCACAAACATATCCTGCAGTGCAAAAGCATCAGACTAGAGAATGAGACAGCCAGTATCACAGGGGTCTAAAGTGATTAAAAACCAGTTGAAAACAAAATGAGAATGTACACACAAAAACCGAATATTTCCATACACATAAATTAAAATGGAAAGATCTGGGAGATCATAAATCTGACTGGAATCAGGTACTTATGTCAATGGGAAAGCAAGTCTTGGCAAAGAGCCCTCCTTGCAGCTCCCACCATGACCTAAGCCACAATTACCTCCTACCTACACCCGGGGACAGCAAACTATTACCTGGGGGCAAAATCTGGCTGGCCACCTGTTGTATAAGTAATGTTTTACTGAAACACTGCCATGTTCACTCATTTGCTTATACTCTGTGGCTGATTTTGTCCTACAATGGGAGAACTGAGTAGTTGACACAGTGACAGTCTTGACCCTGAAAAACTTAAAATATCTGGTCTCTGGTTCCTTAGAGAAGCTGTTTGATGACCTCTTCATTTCTACCCTCCCTTCTTCCAGCCTAGTTTTCATCCAGCAGCTAGAGGGATCCTGTTAAACACTAAGTCAGATCCTGGCTCTCCCCTCCTCAAAACCCCACAATGGCTCCCACCTCCCACCACAACTCAGGCCCCACTCTTCTGTGTATGCTTCCACTCAGCACCTTCCACCCCCCTCACCCCCATTCTCCCAATGTACAGCAGACATAGCTTCTGCTAGTCCTTCTACAACCCTCATCCTCTTGCCTCAGGGCCTTTGCATTTGCTGTTCCTTCTGTTCTGAATCCTTCTCTCTTTCCAACTATCTAAAGCCTACAAAGGATTGTTGATGTCACTGCCTTTGTAAAACTGCCCTAAGAATTCTGCCCATTTCAGGACAAATGCGTCTCTGTTTCTGCAATTTGTGGGGCCTGTAGGATTAATCTGGGCCTGACACACTGGCTGATTTCTTTCATCTACTAAACTGGGAAATCAGAAAGGTAGTGTTTTTGTTGTTGTTGTTGTTATTGTTGTTGTTTTGTTTGTTTGTTTTTTACTGGTTTTTGCAAGTGCAGAGAGTACAGCAGAGTCTGGGGTCTGGGTCAAATTCTGACTCTGCTACTGAATAACAGAATGAACTTGGACAAGTATTGAGCTGTAAGGCTTTTTCTGTAATTGAGCTGCAGAATGGTACTTCTCACATAGGGTTTTTTTAAGGATTGAATGAATCAGCACACATGAAGCACTTTTAAAAGTCTCTCGACTATAGAAAATACCACATACATGCTTGCCTTGATTATTGCAAGTATTACTATTGGGAATTCCATTGCCTCAAACTGAGTTGAGTTCACCACTGCAAGAGGTTCATGGATGGTCAGTTCTGTTTATGAAACAATGAAGCAAAGCAGAACACTGTAGTCTTCAGTCCTAATCCCATGGGCACATCAGGATGTTACATGTTAATACGTCTCAGGGAACAGGGAGTGGAAGAGAACTGGAGGAGACACATTCAGTTTCAGGTGGCCTTGACTTTGTAACTGGTCTTCAAAAGCTCATCCCTGGACAACAGTACCAGCCCCGACATTTCCTAGGTGTGTGATCCTGGGCAAATTACTAGATACTTATGAGTCTTCAGTTTCTTGTTGTTGTTTTTAACAAACTTTCCATTTTAGAACAGTTTTAGATTTACAGAAAAATTGTGACTATAGTATAGAGTATTCCCATATGCCACCCAGTTTCCCTTATTGTTAACATCATATATTCAGTTTGCCACAACCGATAAAACAAATATCACTATATTATTATTAGCTAATTTTAATTCTGTTGTTTCCACTACCATCCATTTTCCCTTCCAGGATCCCATCTGTAGTACCACATTATATTTTTTTCATCTTGTCTCTTTGATTCTTCTGGACTGTGATATTTTCTCAGACTTTCCCTGGTTTTGGTTATAGTTGAAAGGAATGCTGGTCAGGCATTTTGCGGACTGTCCCTCAACTGGGATTTATCTGAGGCTTTTCTCATGTTTAGACTGGAGCTAGGCGTTTTGGTGAGGAAGATCACAGAGCTAAAAGTGCCAGTCTCAACACAGCACATCAAGGATACATTCTATCAACACGACTTAACACTGGTGGTGTTGACCTTGATCACCTGGCTCATGTAGTGATCCGTAGGTTTCTCCACTGTAAGGCTGAGTGGAGAAACCTGAGGACCTCCACCTTTCCACATTATTCTCTTTGGAAGGAAGAAATCATGCTAGGCTCACAGTGAAGTGTAGAATATTTACATAAATTATTTTGATTTTTTTCTGTATGAGATTTGTCTCTCCTCCCCTACTTATTTATTTATTCATTTATTGGTGTCAGTATTCAAATAGGTATATCTTTCCTTTTCTCCTTTGCTTTTCGCTTCTCTTCTTTTCACAGCTATTTGTAACACCTCCTCAGACAGCCATTTTGCTTTTTTACATTCCTTTTCCTTGGGGGTGGTCTTGATCCCTGTCTCCTGTACAATGTCACGAATCTCCGTCCATAGTTCATCAGGCACTCTGTCCATCAGATCTAGTCCCTTAAGCCTATTTCTCACTTACACTGTATAATCAAAAGGGATTTGATTTAGGGCATACCTGAATGGACTATTGGTTTCCCCCTCTTTCTTCAATTTAAGTCTGAATTTGGCAATAAGGAGTTCAAAACTGAGCCACAGTCAGCTCCCAGTCTTATTTTTGCTTACTGTATAGTGCTTCTCTATCTTCAGCTGCCAAGATGATGCAGGCTGTGAAAGTGCCACACTAAATATGTCAACAAATCTGGAAAACTCAGCATTGGCCACAGGACCGGAAAAGGTCAGTTTTCATTCCAATCCCAAAGAATGCTCAAACAACCACACAGCTGTACTCATCTCACATGCTAGTAAAGTAATGCTCAAAATTCCCCAGGCAAGGCTTCAGAAATACGTGAACCATGAACTTCCGGGTGTTCAAGCTGGTTTCAGAAAAGGCAGAGGAACCAGAGATCAAATTGCCAACATCCAATGGATCATCAAAAAAGCAAGAGAGTTCCAGAGAAACATCTATGTCTGATTTATTGACTATGCCAAAGCCTTTGACCGTGTGGATCACAATAAACTGTGGAAAATTCTGAAAGAGGTGGGAATACCAGACCACCTGACCTGACTCTTGAGAAACCTGTATGCAGGTCAGGAAGCAACAGTTAGAACTGGACATGGAACAACAGACTGGTTCCAAATAGGAAAAGAAGTAGGTCAAAGCTGTATATTGTCACCCTGCTTATCTAACTTATATGCAGAGTACATCATGAGAAATCCTGGGGTAGACAAAGCACAAGGTGGAATCAAGATTGCTGGGAGAAATTTCAATAACCTCAGATATGCAGATGACACCACCCTTATGGCAGAAAGTGAAGAAGAATTAAAGAGCCTCTTGATGAAAGTGAAAGAGCAAAATGAAAAAGTTGGCTTACAGCTCCACATTCAGAAAACTAAGATCATCGCATCCGGCCCCATTGCCACTGCTGCTAGGTCGCTTCAGTCATGTCCAACTCATAGACGGCAGCCCACCAGGCTCCCCCATCCCTGGGGTTCTCCAGGCAAGAACATTGGAGTGGGTTGCCATTTCCTTCTCCAGTGCGTGAAAGTGAAAATTGAAAATGAAGTTGCTCAGTCGTGTCTGACTCTTAGTGATCCAATGGACCACAGCCTACCAGGTTCCTCCATCCATGGGATTTTCCAGGCAAGTGTACTGGAGTGGGGTGCCACTGCCTTCTCCACCGTTCCCACTGCTTCTTGGCAAATAGATGGGGAAACAGTGGAAACAGTGGCTGACTTTATTTTTGGGGGTGGTCCAAAATCAGTGCTGATGGTGATTGCAGCCATGAAATTAAAAGACGCTTACTCCCTGCAAGGAAAGTTATGACCCACATAGACAGCGTATTAAAAGCTGAGACATTACGTTGTCCACAAAGGTCTGTCTAGTCAAGGGTATGGTTTTTCCAGTAGGCATGTATGGATGTGAGAGTTGGACTATAATGAAAGCTGAGTACTGAAGAATTGATGCTTTTGAACTGTGGTGTTGGAGAAGAGTCTTGAGAGTCCCTTGGACCTAATGGACATCCAACCAGCCCATCCTAATGGAGATCAGTCTTGGGTGTTCATTGAAAGGAGTGATGTTGACGCTGCAATTCCAATCCTTTGGCCACCTGATGTGAAGAGCTGACTCATTCGAAAAGACCCTGATGCTGGGAAAGATTGAGGGCAGGAGGAGAAGGGACCAACAGAGGATGAGATGGTTAGACGGCAACACCATGTCGATGGACATGGGTTTGGGTGGACTCTGGGAGTTGGTGATGGACAGGGAGGCCTGGCATACTGTGTTTCAGGGGTCACAAAGGGTTGGGCATGACTGAGCGACTGAAGTGAAGTGAACTGTGTCAGTATGGACTTGTGGGTATTTACTTTTTGGTTAAGGTTGTGTGTTTCCTTAGTTTCTCAGTCATGTCTGACTCTTTATGATTCCATGGACTGTGGCCTGTCAGGATCTTCTCTCCATAGACCTTTTGAGGCAAGAATACTGGAGTGGGTTGCCATTTCCTACCCTCAGGAACTCTTTCTAACCAAGGGATCGAATCTGCATCTCCTGTGTCTCTGCATCAGCAGGCAGATTCTTTACCACTGTGCCACCTGAAAGCCCATACTTAGGGTTAGATGCTATGCTATTTTAATACTCAAATTGTTCCAGCTCCAACCATTGGGAACTCTTCTGGTCAACTCTTGTATCCCTGTGACAAGAGATGACACATCATCACGGGGTTTTGTGAGTATGTCCTTAGTTTGGGGTACTGTAAGATGTTCCATGTTATGTGTCTTCCCTGTCAAGCCCTAGAATCAGTCACTTATCCAAGGAACCCTGATTCTTTGCACCAGAAAACGATGTTGAGAAGTCAAGATCTGGGTGCTAGCTATGCTAGTTGCTACAGGAGTGTCATTGCTTCTGGACCCTCTTGGACTGTTTCTTCTGGGCCTTCAAGGTCTCCAGGATGTTAAAATCATGATATACTGTTATTGCATCCATTTGTAGATGTGTAGTGTGGCATGTGGCTGGCCTAATAAAGGATATCAATTATAGTCCAGACCCTTTTCTTCACCAGCATGGAAGCTGAAGTTCAGGCAGGATCAGTGGAACTTACATAAAGAGTCACAGGGCCTGGGAAAAGGTGTTACAGGATTGCAGGAGTGCCTCACCTTTCATCATCAATGACAGTGGTGTATCCTTTTGTCTTGTGGTCAAAGTTCAGAGTTAATTTCAGGGTGACATCAATCTCCTCAAATGCATGGGAGAGCATCCCCTTTTTTTCTTTGCTCTGCAATTTGTGGAGAATGGGATTTACTGATCTTTTCCGTGACTGTTTGGTGGAACTCCTATTTAAAACAATCTGGACTTGGTGCCTTTGTAGAAATGTATGTCTTTATCCACAATTTCAGTTTCTCATGGTCATTGATTTACCATATTTTTAAAAGAATTGCCCCTTGGGTTAATTTTTGATAATTTGTACCTTCCTGAAAAGTGTCAACTTCATCCAGGTTTTCAAGTTCACTGGTATAATATTGCTCTTGGCATTCTCCTAATTAGGGCTTTCCTGTTGGCTCAGATAGTAAAGAATCTGCAGGCAATGCAGGAGACCAGGGTTTGATCCCAGGGTGTGGAAGGTCCCCTGAAGAAGAGAATGGCTACACACTCCAGTATTCCTCCCTGGACAATTCCATGTACAGGGGAATCTGATAGCTACAGTCCATGGGGTTGCAAAGAGTTGGACATGACATAGCGACAAATTTCTGAATAGTAAGCCTGCTGACAAATACCCATCAAAATCCTTTCTGATAAAGCTGGTGACAGCTGGGCTCTTCCTGCTGACCTGCTCAGCTGTGGTCCAATCCCATTACTTTTTGTCCTTGGCTGCTCGGAGACACAAATGCAGAAACGAAGTTGTTGACACACTGGCTTTAGAAAAGTGACTCAGAGTGCAGATGGACCCTCTGCTCACTCCTTCTCCTCCAAGGCAGGGATATTTTAGGCGTGGGTTTGCTTAATCCTGCCTATAGATTAGCTAGCAAGAGGCCTGCTTCCTGGGAGGTAAACCAGGGCCATCTTTGTCGTGTTGTCTGCATGCTTAACTTCTCTGAAGAGCATTAAAGAGGCTGTGTCCCATGTTGCATTAACGACCAGTTAGGCAAGACATCTTGGAGAGCAGCTCAGCGCTGACACACTGAAATATTATCCTCCCTGATAGCTTCTGCAGAACTATAAAGCAGTCGCTAAGCAATCAGGCCCATGTGTCAGGTAGGCAGCCTGCCCAGACTCCAACCATTCTGAGTCCGTCCAGCAGGAGCCTTCCCAAAGCTCCAGCAGCATCTAGAAATAGTCTCCCTCTGGCCCACCCACCTGCCTGGCCATGTCTGGGTTGTACCAGGGATACCTTTTGCCAAAACCTTTCAGTTGATCTCGTTTCTTATGAAGGACTCTTTCTTCAATCCACTCTGTGGACCTGTTCTTCTCCAAGACAAGATTCATCTCAAAATTGTATCTCCTATGGAAAAAAAAAAAAAAAAATGTACTAGCCTAGAAGTCAGCTTGGCCTGGAATCAGACCTCCACTGTGTCCTTACTAGCTCTGTGACCCTCGAAAAGTGACCTCTCTGGGTTGCATTCTTCATCCATAAAATAGACTTAAAAAGAAACATCTCCTTTGCATGTTACTTGTGAGATTTCAGTGAGAAAATGCACGTGTGATGCCATTACAGTGTTAGAGCTCAATACAAGTCATCCCTGAGTAAGTTAACCTCTCTATGCTGCAGTCTTCCCACCTCTAAAATGGGGATACAGAGCAGAATCTACTTCTGTGGATGCTGTAAATACAGGCATACAGGTGAGCAGTCAGGACATGTCAGCTGTCACTGTGATTGAGTTTATTATTCCCACCCTACCCAACTCCAACCTCTGTGCCGGTTCTACTTTGTAGAAATGCATTCAAATCCTGTTTATTGCTTTGTTCCCACTGCATGTGTGGGAGGGAGGGAGGGTGCTGTAGTAGCGTGGTGTGGTTTAGGCTGCTGTTATCTGTGTGACTTTTGCATGTACAATGAGAAGATGACATTCTAATTCACAGAGGAGTTTTTCATCTTCACTTTCTTCACTTACACCGGAAATTTATTCTCTTGCTCTCAGTCCTTCCCCAGGCTTTCTGGCTCGTCTATCCTCCCTCTTTTCTTTCTCCCTCGGAACCCACTGTCTACAGCCCTATACAAGTGGAGATTTAATTCTCTGAACCCACTGTCTACAGCCCTGTGCAAGTGGAGAATTAAATCTTTGCTCTCAGCCAGCTGGCAAGTGTTCTCCTGGGAGAGACAGCACAGCACAGCAGATACTTGTAAGGGCTCTGGAGCCAGGCTGCCTGGGTCTGAATACTGCCAGTGCCAACTTTGTGACTTTGGATTATTCACTTCACCTCTCTGTACTTCTGGCCCTTCATTTTTAAAATCCATCTTATGGACTGAATGTTTGTTTCCTCCCCAAATTTCATGTGTTTAAGTGCAAACCTTCAATGTGGCTCTATTTGGAGAGGGGACATCTAAAGAAGTCATTAATGTTAAGAGAGGTCATACGGGTAAGACCCAGACCTGATAGGATTGGTGTGCTCATCAGGGCTTTCCTTGTGGCTCTAGGGTGAAGAATCTGCCTGCCAATGCAAGAGGCACAGGTTCAATCCCTGGGTCAGGAAGATTTCCTGGAAGAAATGGAAACCCACTACAATATTCTTGCCTGGGAAATTCCATGGACAGAGAAACCTGGTGTGCTATAGTCCATGCAGTCACAAAGAGTCAAACAGGACTTAACAACCGGGCACATGCACTCACAACAGTCAAGAAGAGACTCAAAACTGGCTAGCACACACACATACTCTCTCTCTCCCTCTTTTCTCTCTCTGTCTCTCCTGTACACAAATCAAGGAAAGCTCATATGGAGACAGCGAGAAGGTGATCTCTACAAGCCAGGAAAAGACCTTTCACCAGAAAGCACACATGCCAGACTCTTAATCTGGGACTTTTTGCCATCAGAAATGTAAAGCTGCTCAGCAGTCTCTGACCGTGTGACTCCATGGACTGTAGCCTGCCAGGCTCCTCTGTCCATGGGATTCTCCAGGCAAGAACACTGGAGCAGGTTGCCATTCCCTTCTCCAGGGGATCTTACCAACCCAGGGATTGAACCTGGGTCTCCTGCACTGCAGGCAAACCCTTTACCATCTGAGCCATCAGGAAAGACCCAAATTCACTTCTGTTGTGTAAACCATATAGTCTGTGGTGTTTTGCTATGGCAATGTGAACAGACTGAGACAGTAGAGATAAGAATAATGAGAATTAAAGAAGTTAATACATTTAAGCTACACAGAATAGTGCCTGGTACCTAGTAAGTGCTCAGTAAATGCCAGTTATGACTATTGTCGTTATTATTATTATTGTCATCACCATCCTCACTGAAAACGTAGGTCATATCACACATATATAGCACTCCAGAGCCGAACTGTCTCATAGAACTTTCTACAGTGAGCTGTTACTTAGTTGCTAAGTCGCATCTAACTCTTTTTGACCCCATGGACTATAATCTGCCAGGCCCCCCTCTGTTCATAGGATTCTCCAGGCAAGAATACTGAAGTGGCTTGCCATTTCCTACTCCAGGGGATCTCACCCTCCCAGGGATCAAACCTTCATCTCCTGCTGGGGAGGCAGACTTTTACCCACTGAGCGACCATGGAAGCCTAACGTGATGAATATGAGGTAAACGTTCTGTCTCATCCAATATGATAGCCATCAGCTACATGTGGCTTATTACATAAAAACTACTTAAAGTCCATAAAAATCCAGGGCCTCGGTCACACTAGACATATTTCAAGTGCTCAGTAACTTCAGGTAGCCAGTGGCTACTGTGCTGGACAGTGCAGAATAGAACACTGACATTGCTTAGAAAATTCTGTTGGCTGGCACTGCTCTAGAATATTGGTTTTAGCTCGTTTTGACTGGGTTCTTCCATAAGAGATACATTTTCTATCGCACAGAGATTTAGATTACTGAAACAGAACTGATCTCCCTGAAACAATTTCTCAAACAGTATTCACTATCATGATTTGTGATGCCCTCTTACCATACCTCTTTCAGTCAACTCTCCTTTTTAAATGTTTAAAAACCTGGCTTCTAATTACTAGAGAAACACAAATCTAAACTATAATGAGGTATCCTCGGAATGACCATCATTAAAAAGTCCACAAATAACATATGATGGAGAGGTTGTGGAGAAAACCTGCCACACTGGTGGCGAGAATATAAATTGGTGTAGCCACTCTGAAGAACAACTTAGTTGGCATATGCCCGAGCAGTTCCACTCCTGGGCATATGTCAGAGAAAACACTTCTGATTCGGAATGACACTACATCCCATGTTTATTGAAGCACTGTTTTCAATAGCCAAGACACAGAAGCAACCTAAGTGTTCATCAACAGAGGAATGGCTAAATCAGAAGTGGTACATATACACAAAGGAATATTACTCAGCCATGAAAAAGAATCTAATAGCGTCATCTGCGGTAACATGGGTGGACCTAGAGTGAGGTCAGAGAAAGGCAAATAACATATGAAATCACTTCCATGTGGAGTCTAAATTATGATACAAATGAACTTATTTACAAAAGAGAAATGGACTCACAGACGTAAGAAACAAACTTACATCACCAAAGGGGAAAGGGAATTAGGGATGACCAGATACACAACACTATATATAAAACAAACAAAAATTATACTTAGCACAGGGAACTGTATTCAATATCATATAACAAATCATGTGGAAAAGCATATAAAAAATATATGTGTATCACTGAATCACTTTGCTGTATACAAGAGACGAACACAACGTTGTAAGCCAACTATACTTCAATAAAACAAACAATAAATAAAACTTTAGTTTCATTCTAAGCAATAGCACCATGACATCACTGGCATAATATGCTAGTCATTTACCCTCTAAAACATTAGAAAGAAAGAAAAATAAGTCTAACAACAACAAAATTTTTTTCAAGTATAAATAAGTTACATGAATCCCGGGTCATGCTGAACACCAGGTGATTCGTAAATATGGTAGGGTTGACTAGGTGATACATAAATACAAAGGCTCTGGGTAGCATTTCTCAGTGGAGTGTCCCTGGCATTTTGTGTGGAATGGTTCTTCGTTGCATAAGGCTGTCCAAAGTACTGTGTTATGTGGCCTCTATGGCCCCGTCTGCTAGAAGTCAAACATTCTTCCCTTTTGTGTGACAACCTACACTTCCCTCCCATTTCCAAAGTCACTCTCCCCCACTTGACACTTGAGAGCAAAGGAAGGTGAGGAAAGTCAGGATCTGCCTCATTCACCTCTTCACCCAGGGGGTGCATGGAATAAGAACATCACCACCCCGCTGCACACTGAGACCTGAAATCACACCCCAGAGGGCTTGGCATCCAGCCTGCACTCACTGGGATGCAGAGCTGGCTGCCGCCCCCACATGGCAGAAGCACATGTGCAGTTCTGTGAGCCCAGGAGGTTTGACTGCACCAGAGCCGCAGGCATGTGAATTTCAATCGAACCTCCACCCTCGCCTCACAGCCCAGCTGATGTTTCAGGCGAGGGTCCTCTGCCCTGGATTTTACTGCAAAAGAAGTTCTTGCACAAAGGTAAAATGGCCAGGTAATTGTCAAGACATATGCCCAAACTCCAACAACTGGCTGTTATTAACTGAAGTCCAGGTCACCCACCACAGTCATATCTTTGCCATGTCTCTGTATTACATGTTTTGTTACTAGATCGTGGTTAAATCGGGGATTGGGTAAGCTAGTTGTATTTTCTAGCTCATCATACAATATTTATATTTAACAATTATTAATCAATTTGCCCCTGTACCGTGTTACCCCATTCTTGGGTTGTCCCAGGGGGACATGTGGCCCTCTGGTGGGGAGGCCCACCTGTTGGACATGTACATGGGAGTAGGCTCTGTGCCAGTTGCTTCCATATATCTCCCATCATCACCAGAAACCTGGAATGCAGGGCCTTTACAGGTACCCATTTAACAGATGAGAAAACTGGCATTCGAAGAGATGCAGTGACTTGCTCAGGTGACACAGCCAGGAGATGCTGGAGCCAGAAGTCAAAGGCAGACTGGACTGATGAGCAGGTGTTTGCCTTAAAACCAGGAGACACATCCTGAATGTCCTGAGGGAAAGGTGAATTTGGCACCTATTTTGTCTCTGACCACTTCTTCCTCCCCGTGGATTCTCCCCTGGGAGCACTTTCACACTTGAGGCTTGGAATCACTGATTTAATGCAAAAACACTTGCTTCCACCATTGCCCTCATTGGTCTTCACCACCTGGCAGCCAGAGGGCGCCTCTGAACCATGAGTCAGGTCATGTTGCTCCCCTGCTCAAAATCATCCAGTGGCTTCTCATCACCCTCAGGTTGTTATCCGGAGCCTTACCATGGGTCATAGGATCAGTCGTCCCCTCCCCCAAACCGTCCTCCACAATAGTTCCTGCTCTTGCTCTAGCTGCCTTGGCCTCTCCTCCCTATTCTGGAACTTGCTAACTTTGCCCATGCCCCAGGGCCTTTGCACTGCCATTTTCTCTGTCTGGCACTCTTTTTGCTTAGATACACACATGGTCCTCTGTTTCATCTCCTTCAGGCCTCTACTCCGATGTCAGGGAAGACTTATCCGGTTATACCAAGTAAAACAGCTCCTGGGAACATCTCCTCTGACTCTACTACTCTCTCTTTGGAGCACGTTATCTAACATTTTACATTCAATTGTTTATAGTCTGTTTCCCCACTGGAAAGTCAATGACTCCAGGGTGGGGGATCTTGCTGTTTCTTTCTTTCTTTTTATTTTTCCACTGAATTCACAGCACTTAAAAGTAGGGCCTGGTGAATACCAAATTCTTCATAAATCACTGCTGCTTGTGGAAACTGCTGTAAATTAGGAAACCTCCAGACAGTGCTGCAGGCTCAAAACAGAAAGGGATCAGACTTTGTTCCCTAAATGCCATAATTTAACCATCAGCCTAGAAGCCAGGCCTCAGACTGGACTCCTGCAGGCAGCACACCTCTGCCCAGCTTCCCTAGGGAGCTCCATGAGGCTGCTTGTCAGATTTTGACTACCCTCCCTCCCACCCCCAGGCACCAGCAAGCAATATGTTTTCACTTGTGTGAGTCTTAACTTCTCCATCGAGTACCATGCTTTCAATTCTGCCCAGGTGCCTTCAGGGCTTCTGGCACTGGTGACATTTCAGGAAAATAAAAAGTGTAGAGAATTTTAAAAAAAGAAAAGAAAGAAAACACAACCAACTGGCTTCCCTGAGTAGCTCAGCTCAGCTCAGGTAATTAAGATCATTTTCTAAGAGGTGCACCTTTCACTTTGAGGTCAGTGAGGAATAGCAGAGGGGGAAAGGTTCTGAAGTTATGGGCTTGAACTCAAACACAATGGTCCCCCCTAAATACCTGGCTCTGAGTCTCAGGTTCAGCCAAAGTGGACAAGGCCCCCTACTATGTATCTGCATTTCTACTACATAAGAGTTACGAATGCTTATGTATTTGCCTGACAGTTTGGCCTCAGGCTTCCCTGGTGGCTCACACGGTAAAGAATCTGCCTGTAATGGAGGAGACTGGGTTCAATCCCTGGGTTGGGAAGATCCCCTGGAGAAGGGATTGGTTTCCCAGTCCAGTATTCTTGACTGGAGAATCCTATGGACAAAGGACTCTGGTGGGCTACACAGTCCATGGGGCTTGCAAGAGTCAGACATGACCGAAGGACTAACACACTCTTGGTATCGTCGCAGGAGTGTACCAGACATCTCAGACCCCAGACACCCTGGACAGAAGGATGGATTCTTCATCTTCCCTATGTTGCCCATCACAGAGAGCAGCACCATCACCCAGGTCAGACAGAGGCCTGGAGTCTCTCTTGACTCCTCACTCTCCACCTAAGCCCTTGTCCAACCTGTGAGCAAGGCCTCTCAGCTTTACTGCCATCCCTAAGCACACGTCTTCTCATCTCATTCCAACCCATTTTTCTTCTTTTGCTTGGAATTCTTGCCTGGAGAATCCCATGGAGAGAGGAGCCTGGTAGGCTACAGCCCACAGGGTCACAAAGAGGGAGCTACTTCACTCACCTCTGTGTTGGTTCCCCTGTCTCTCCCTTCCCCCTCTTCTTGCCTGTTCTCCAAGCAGCAGCCAGACTTGTCATCGTGACACATAAACCAGGTCACAGGGCTCTTCCTGTTTCATGCTCCCCACCCCATGGTTGTCCACAGCACTTAGAATAAACCCTGATGTTTATGGCTTGTGTCTGGCTCATGCCTGCCTCTCCGGGCTCATCTCTCTCTGCTTTCACTCACCCACTGCAGTCACATGACCTCCTCGCTGATAATACAAGACATCACACTCGTTCTCACCTCAGGGCCTTTGCACTTGGCTGACCTCTGCCATCATTCAGGCCTTAGCTCAAGTGTCATGTCCTCAAGACACCTTCTGTGACTCCCTCGAGAATGAGAATGCTGTTACCTGACCCTACTCCTTCACTATCACACCTAATTGTTGTCTTTTCTTCATATCCTTTTCACCCTCACAAGCATTCTTGTTTATAGATTTGTTGGTTGTTTATTGCCTGGTCCCCAGGGGTTTAGGGTGAATCCTGAAGACAGACATGGTCTCTGCTCTAAGCAAGAGATATTCTAAGCAATTCTAAGGAAGAGATAGCAAGAAATTAAATCTACCATGGACTTTTCAGCTACAAGCACCAGTAGTTTTCATTTTTTGCTGAAGTGACTTGGGTTTTGCTATGTGTGATCAGCTGAGTCTTTACTACATTAGGCACCATAAAACCTGCTGAATTCAATTGTCTTTTTAAAATTCAATTTAAAAATTTAAGCTCTTCCTCTCTCTCTTTTCCCTCTAAGACATGAGAGGGCTTGGTAAAAGGAGCTTGCGTGTTGTTTTCGGCAAGACACATAGTTCTGGCCTTTGATGCTTCTGGCATTTTCCACTACTCCAAAACTCTCTTTCTTTCTCAGCAAGTTTCTATCTCAATCCTCTCTTTCAAAAGAGGTTGGACAGAGAACATCAATTCCATTTCACAAACATGATGACTGAGGTCCAAATGGCTTGTTGAGACTGGGCAGAACACAAGACCTATCATTTCAGCAAGCATTTCCCCTCTGGAACTCTAGGACAGAAGACAGAAAGAAAACTGTATCCTTTCCTGATGTTAAATAGTAGCAATGCTCTGGGCTGGCCAGGACAGATTTGAATTTTGTAGCTTTACTCAGGGAGAAAATTTCTTGATGAGAAAATGTCAGGCCTTTCTTGAGGTACACTGACAATCACTCACACACATATGCACACTGAAGCACACACAGGGAAATACAACCATCAGAATTAATCACTCATCCCACAAATATTTACCAAGCATCTCATGTGAGTCAGGTACTGTGTTACATGTCGGAGACACCACAGAGAGCAAGAAACATCAGGTCTATCCTGATGGCAACTCTCAATAGCAAGGACTCATGTCCTAGCTCAGCAACTTGAAAATGTTGCTGAAGATAAACAAAAGGGTGCATTCTTGAACTCAGGGAAGGAGGTGATTGTGTTATAAAAAGAGACAGTGTTGCTTCTGGCACCTCAGGAAATTGTATACATCTTGCATGGATCTCCTGGCAATCTTGATTCCAGCTTGTGCTTCTTGCAGCCCAGCGTTTCTCATGATGTTCTCTGCATATAAGCTAATAAGCAGGGTGACAATATACAGACTTGATGTACTCCTTTTCCTATTTGGAACCAGTCTGTTGTTCCATGTCCAGTTCTAACTGTTGCTTCCTGACCGGCATATAGGTTTCTCAGCACTTAGCAGGTCTGAAATTCTCAGAGGAAGGAGGGTGGGAACCAGGGAGGGAGGAAATCATGTATCAGGGCTTAACAATCAACTATTATTTTCAACATCCCCCTAATAACAACATCAATTGTGTTACCACTGCTGGACCAGACTTCACAACAAGCTTAGGATCCATCTCTGTGCATCACAGAGGCTACATGGCCCCCTGACTGCTGACTGAGTTCAGCCAATGAGGAGACCTGCAGGGGAGATGGTATGGTACAGGTGTTTATCACTCCACTCCCTGTCAACACATGCCTCACTCTCACTTCTGCATGGAGGGGAGGGGCTGGTTTCAACCATGGGTCCTGTCCTCATCAGGCTCCTAAAACAAACTTTTCTCCTTTACCCCTGCCCCCACCATCAGAAATAGAGCACTTATCAAATTCTGCTCCATTTCACTCTTCTGGACATAGCATCTGTTGCTCACCAGGACTCCAACACCCTAACACACACACACACACACACACACACACACACACAAACATACACACATTTGCACTATTGTCAAATACATCTCACAGAAGAGGCAAATGGGGCTGAAGAAGACTGAATATCTGAGGTGAAGCAAGATGCTGGAGTCTGTCAAGTTTGGATTCCAACTGCAGTCTCACAGGATTCCTATGATGATCGATGAGAATCGTTGGGAACACAGTAAATACTCAGTATGACAGGGGGCTCTCTGTTTTATTCTACAACTATTTAGGGTCCACTTAGTGCCAATTACTAACACAGGTGCCGGGAAGCCCGAGGAGCAAAGCAGAAAAAGCCCCTGCCCTGGAGGAGCTGACATTCAGTGGAGGAAAGAGGCAAGACACAATACAAGGACTTCCCCAGAGTTCCAGTGGTTAGGACTGTGTGCTTCTACTGCAGGGACACAGGTTGGTCTCTGTTGGGGAACAAGATCCTTCAAGTTACACAGAAGGGGCCAAAAAAAGAAAGACACAACACAATATATGATGTAATTTCAACTAATGATCCATGCTCTGATAAACAGTACATAATTCCAACACAGAATAAGAGTGGTGGGGTAGGGTGATAAACTATTTCAGATTGAGGGGTCAAGGAGGGCCTACATGAGAAAGAAGATCAAAGGATGTGAGAGAGGAGATGTGTAGGTGTCTTAGGGGACATGTTCCAGGCACAGACAACAGGCAGTGTAAAGGCCCTGAGGCAGGGTGCAGTTTAGATGCTGTAAGGATAGTGAGGAGCCCAGTGTGGCTACAGAATGAAAAGCCAGAAGAAAAGGCATGAGAAATGATGTCAGAGGGAGAGGTAGTTACAGGGCCTTGATGACTATTGAAAGGATTTTGGATTTTATTCTAAGCATGAAGAAAAACCATTGCCAGACTTCCCTGGTGGTCCCTGGTTGATAAGAATCCACCTGCCAATTCAGGGGACATGGGATTCAACCCTGGTCTGGGGACACTCCGCAAGCCATGGAAAAACTAAGCCTGCCCCCTACAACTACTAGGCCTGCCCACTACAATTACTAAGCCCATGCTCCAGGGCCTGAGAGTCACAACTAATGAAGCCTAAGCATCCTATAGCCTGTTCTCCATAGTAAGAAAACCCACAGAGGTGAGAAGTCCCTGCTTACAAATAGAGAAAGCCCACACAGAGCAACAAAGACTCAGTGCAAGCAAAAATATTGTTTTTATTATTAAGAAAACAAAGGCCATTTCCAAGTTTCAAGCAGAGAAGGGATATTATCATTATTTGACCTTTTAACAGGATGTCTCTTGCTGCTGGCTGGGGGCTGGACAGAGGGAGGGAAACCAAGAAAAATGCGACTGCACTTGTCCAGGAGAAAGAGTAACATACAGTGAGAAAAAGAAAGAAAGGAAGAAAGAAAGAAAGGAGGGAAGAAAGAAAGAAAGAATACTGCTAGGAAAAAAAAAAAAGATTTTCATGTCACTGGAAGTGTCCAGTGGTTGGACAACCTGGCAGGAAACTGCAGACCATATTCAGGCACTGGCCAGGAACCTGGACCAAGGGGAAGCACCAAAATCTCAGTGATCCCCTGCCAGGCAGGTCAGAGATTTTGCAGCAAATTAGGCAGACACTGCTCTGGGCATATTCTTTCCATGTTGCTTGATGACATCATAGATGTACCGTCATGTGAATATTCACAGCTTGTGAGCCTCCTAAACAAGAATGTCAGCTCCATGGATGCAGAGGCCTTGTTCCCACCTGAGTTCCTAAATCAATCACACTGCCTGACATACAGGGACCAAGTGAGTGATGAATCATTGAGTTCTGAATGAGCACATCATGCCCTAGTAACAAAGGAAATAGTTGTCATTGCACAAAGCTACCACCAGATGACGGTGTTTCTCAAAACAAAGCCCGTTCCCCCTTTTCCCAAGTAAAGGAGTTCTAGCCTATCAGCACAGCTGAATAGGGTTTTGCAGTTGCCCTTCCAGCCTTGGGCACCCAAATAACATCATGCAATTCATGCCTGCTGGAGCCAGACTAAACTTCACACAGCCCTTGCATCCTTCTTCCCCGACTCCAACCGACCCAGGCTCATAAGGAAATGCTTTTCTGGACAATCTCAACCCGTTTCTTCTCTGAACTTCACTGCCCACTTCCCTGACCATCCATCCTCCTCACTTCTACCAAAATTTTTTTCTGTAATGCATTTCTGGCCTGTTGCCTGATATTCTTTAGTGGATCCTGTCTCCTATTGATGTGGTTTCACAAAAGGTCTTCTGTGATAGAGAATCAGAAACACCCAGGTCCAGAGGTTGAAAATCAAAGTGTTCTTGCAATGTATCTACACTTAGGCCCTGCTTCCTCCTCCTCCTCTCAGCACACTTTTACTTTGGGTCTTTCCTGCTGGCTCAGATGCTAAAGCATCCACCTGCAATGCAGGAGACCTAAGTTCCATCCCTGGGTTGAGAAGGCCCCCTGGAGGGGGACACTGCAACCCATTCCAATATTCTTGCCTGGAGAATCTCATGGACAGAGGGAGCCTGGTGGACTACAGTCTATGGAGTCACAAGGAGTCAGACAGGACTGAGCAACTAACACTTTCACTTTACTTGAAATGCAGGGGCCCCCACAGAAGTGGGGAGCTGTCATTGCTTCCCCAGCCTCCTCACCCACCCCCCATCTTCTGGTAACATCCCTTTGGCTTGCTTTTGAAGAACCACCCTCTCCACACTCAGTCCACATAGTTTGGACGAACCTGACCTCACATTCTTGTTCCCGGGATTGAGAATGTGACCCAGACATGACCAATTGACATATTCCCTCACCCTAGGGCTGGGATTTGTTGGGTCATGAATGAGCACGCATCCCAAACTGGGCTTATGAGAACTATCCTGAGGGGTTTGACTGGAATAACTAGGAAAATGCCTGCCATTCCACTAGGACACCAATCTGGAGTTACTGAATCCTATTTTTGTCAATACTCAGGTGATTGCATGCATGAGATTCAAGCTAACACAAGTAAAGCTAAAAGATGGGGGGTTCTGCCAACATCCTCGGAGTCCCTGGATCCGGCTGTGTGTGAAGCCAGAACCCATGAATTGTTTTCCGTACCAATACTTTCCTTTCTTAGGAAAGTAATAGAAGTCTATGAACAAAGCTAGTGCAGGCAATGGAACTCCAGTTGAGCTGTTTCAAATTCTTAAAGATGATGCTATGAAAGTGCTGCACTCAACATGCCAGCAAATTTGCAAAACTCAGCAGTGGCCATAGGGCTGGAAAAAAGTCAATTTTCATCACAATCCCAAAGAAAGGTAATCCCAAAAAATGCTCAAATGACTGCACAGTTGCACTCATCTCACACGCTAGCAAAGTAATGCTCAAAATTCTCCAAGCCAGACTTCAGAAATACATGAACTATGAAATTCCAGATGTTCAAGCTGGTTTTAGAAAAGGCAGAGGAACCAGAGATCAAATTGCCAATATCTGCTGGATCATCAAAAAAGCAGCGAGTTCCATAAAGACGTCTATTTCTGCTGTATTTACTATACCAAAGCCTTTGACTGTGTGGATCACAATAAACTGTGGAAAATTCTGAAAGAGGTGGGAATACCAGACCACCTGACCTGACTCTTGAGAAACCTGTATGCAGGTCAGGAATCAACAGTTAGAACTGGACATGGAACAAGAGGCTGCTTCCAAATAGGAAAAGGAGTAGGTCAAGGCTGTATATTGTCACCCTGCTTATTTAACTTATATGCAGAGCACGTCATGAGAAATGCTGGGCTGGATGAAGCACATGGTGGCACCAAGATTGCTGGGAGAAATATAAATAACCTCAGATATACAGATGGCACCACCCTTATGGCACAAAGTGAAGAAGATCTAAAGAGCCTCTTGATGACAATGCAAGAAGGGAGTGAAAAAGTTGGCTTACAGCTCAACATTCAGAACACAAAGATCATGGCATCTTTTCCCTTCACTCCGTTGCAAATAGATGGGGAAATAGTGGAGACAGTGGCTGACTTTATTTTTCTGGGCTCCAAAATCAAATCACTGTGGATGGTGAGTGCAGCCATGAAATTAAAAGATGCTTGCTCCTTGGAAGGAAAGTTATGACCAATCTAGACAGCATATTAAAAAGCAGATACGTTCCTTTGCCAAAAAATGTCTTGTCTAGTCAAGGCTATGGTTTTTCCAGTGGCCATGTAGGGATGTGAATGTTGGACTATAAAGAAAGCTGAGCACAGAAGAATTGATGCTTTTGAACCATGGTGTTGGAGAAGACTCTTGAGAGTCCTTGGAACTGTGAGGAGATCCAACTCATATATCCTAAGGGAGATCAGTCCTGGGTGTTCACTGGAGGGACTGATGTTGAAGCTGCAACTCCAACACTTTGGCCACCTGATGTGGAGAGCTGACTCATTTGAAAAGACCCTGATGCTGGGAAAGATTGAGGGCAGGAGGAGGAGACGCCAGAGGATGAGATGGTTGGATGGTATCACCAACAATGGACGTGGGTTTGGGTGGACTCTGGGCCTTGGTGATGGATAGGGAGGCCTGGCATACTGCAGTTCATGGAGTCGCAACAATTTGGACACGACTGAGTCACTGAGCTGAACTGAATACGAGTCTGTCACAACCCTCAATGTACTGACTAGTACAATGAGAACATTAGTGTGTAAATAGCGGCTTTGATTCTTCCAGGATTGAACTGAGAATTAAAGGGCATAAAATAATTGAAACATTCAGTAGGGAACTTGAAAAATATGTGGCAGTGGGGTCTACCCTTTAAGAATTTACTAGCCACTCCAGCTCCATCCTCTCCTTTCCTCCACCCAAGTCTCACTGATCACTTCCAAGCCTCATTTGCACTGACTGAGATTCTTTGTTTTTCTTCTACTTCCACCCTCTCTCCCAAAAATTAGAATACAAGAAGGGAACCAGAGTCCCCCTCTGACCCTTACTGCTCCCAGCTGAGCTGGGTACACAGCAGGTAGCCAGCAATATAACTGAATCGAAGGTGGGTGATGTCAAGTTCTCCCATTTCACCTGTGGGATCAACTTCCCTGCCTTTATAGATTCAAACCCCTCCCATTCTCAAGCCACCCTATGGTATCATAATCTGGAGCCAGACTGCAAAGGTAAAAGTGAGCGTTAGTTGTTCAGTGGTGTTCCACTATTTGCGATACCATGACTACAGCCCACCAAGCTCCTCTGTCCAAGGGATTCTCCCGGCAAGAATACTGGAACGGGTTGCCATGGCCCTCTCCAGGCAATCTTTCTGACCCAGGCTCTCCTATATTGCAGGCAGATTCTTTACTGTCTGAGCCACTAGTGACTGCCTGGTTTCAAATGCAAGATCTATCTTGCTGCTTCATAGCCAAGCAGGTTGGAACTAGGTATCACCTCTTCTTGTCTGCTTGCCTCATCTATAAAGTTTGCATGATAACACTGCCTACTCCACTGGGCTGTTATAAGGCTTAAAGGAGACAATTACCTTAAACCACCTGAAGTAAAAGTTTTAAAAATTAATTTTAAAACAGGCATGTAAAACAGTTCCTCTGGGCACATAAGCATTCAGTATATGTTACTGGACTTTTAAAGCTGCCCTCAACATCTCTCCTTACCACAACCAGTTGTTGAAGTCAGTCAACCCTATCACCCAAATCACTCAGAAATTATATGTATATACATATATGTATATGTCTTGCCTCCTAACAGGTCCTCATGTCTCCTTTCTGCTCTTCTAGCCCAGGAGGCAGAAAATTGACCTTTCCCTGGGTCTATTCAAGATGCCTTGGCTCGTCTCGTCCTAGACAAGAGGGGAGATCATAGACCTTCTGCCTTTTTGATGCCTTCTGAAAGAAACAGCCGAAGCTTTGAGGCTGCTGGGCTCACCAGCCCGAGCTGTTCATACAGTTGGAACCTCTGGGGAGTTGATAATATCGTGTGATTCCGTGAGCTTGGGTGAAACTGTGGGAAAGTACCATGGGCTGCTCTGCCTATTCCGCTTCCTGAGCCTCGATTCCTGCACTGTGACAGGGTGGTGGGCGGGGCGGGGGGCGCTGTGGATGCAGCTCCACCAAGAACCTCGGTCCCACATTCTGAATGACTTAAAGGCTACAAGTGCTCTCTGCTTGGTAAGCAGACGAATTCAAAAGCATTCCTAACAGAGTCCTGCTGTGAGTTTAATCTGGAGGGATCTCATTTGCCATGATTTAGGAAGACACCACATCCAAAATTGCGCTTCCCAGGTAGCTCCGTGGGTGAAGAATCCGCCTGCAATGTAGGAGCCTCAGGAGACTTGAGTTCAATCCCTGGGTTCGGGGGACCCCCTGGAGAAGGAAGTGACCACCCACTCCAGTATTCCTGCCTGCAGAATCCCATGAACTGAGGACACTGGTGAGCTACATTCCATAGCGTCTCAGAGAGTCAGACGTGACTGAGCACACACGCACATCCAAAATTACTTTTTCCTTTGTGTTACCTGGATTCCCACCATTTGCCACTTAAATTTGTGGCAAGAAGCATGGAGTTAGAAGCGAGGGGATTGCCCATCTCCAAATTCTCCTGGGTCACCTTGGCTGGCCAAAGCCCACACCTCTCTGAGCTATATTCTTCCCATCAGCTGAGCACAGACCTTACTATAGGGCAGAGAACCAGAAATCACACTGAATGAGACACTCAGCTCACAGAGTACACTGGTGCTCAGCAAGTGTTGTTGTTCAGTTGCTCAGATGTATACAAATTTTTACAACTCCATAGACTGTGGCCCATCAGGCTCTGCTGTCCATGTGATTTCCAAGGCAAGAATCCTCGAGTGGGTTGCCATTTCCTCAGAAAATTTTCCTGACCCAAGGATGGAACATGCATCTGCACTACAGGCAGATTCTTTAGCACTGAGCCACCAGGGAAGCCCCAGTAAATGCTAGGTGCCGTCAATTTTTAATTCTTTAATTCTTTAAAGTATAAGTTCCTTAAAGAAGTTCGCCTCGAGACTCCAGGGAGAGGGGTTCAGTCAACTATTCTCAGGACTTTCCAGCTGGCCCAGAGGTAAAGAATCTACCTTACAATGCAAGGGATGTGAGTTCAAACCCTGGTTGGGGAACAAAAGATCCCATATGTCTAGTTGAAACTAACCTACTTACTATAACAAGAGAGCCTGGCTCTGCCCCCATGAATCTTCCCACATAGAAATATTCTAAGAGACACGACAAGGGAGATTCCGCCTCCAGCAACTAAGACCTGTTTAAGATCTGTGTGATCAGTCTCTCAGTCATGTCTGACTCTTTGGAGCCCACATGACTCTTTGGAGCCCACTAGGCTCCTCCACCCATGGAATTTTCTAGGCAAGAATATTGGAATGGGTTTCCATTTCCTCTTCTAGGGGAGCTTTCTGACCTGTGTCTCCAGCATCTCTTGCATTGGCAGGCAGATGCTTTACTACTGCACTCCCTGACACCTGCCACAGTCAAACAAATAAAAAAATCCCTCTTCTCCCTGACAAAGTTAAATCATATCCACTTGACATGGTGACAGAATTTAGATTTTCATTTCCAGTGGGAGACATCCCTGAATATTAATAATCAATATTTAATATTCATTGGAAGGACTGTTGCTGGAGCTTAAGCTCCAATACTTTGGCCATCTGATGTGAAAAGGCTGACTCCTTGGAAAAGACCCTGCTGCTGGGAAAGACTGATAGCAGGAGGAGAAGGGGATGACAGAGGATGAGATGATTTGATGGTATCACCAAGTTGTGGCCATGAACAGCCATGAATTTGGGCAAGCTCTGGGAGATAGCAAAGGACAGTGAAGCCTGGAGGGTTACAGTCTGCAGGTGAGCAAAAAGTCAGAAGCAACTGAACAACGACTACTCCAGTGGGTGTGAAAAGATTGTTCCTAGAATTTAAAAAGGATAGGTGGCTTCCCTAGTGGTCCAGTAGTTAAGAGTCCACCTGCCAGTGAAGTGGACACGGGCCTCACTGTTGCTCAAAGCACTAACTGATAGTGTCGCAACTACTGAAGACCCAGTGCAGCCAGAAATAAATAAATAAAGCACTTTTATAAAAAGATAAAGACAAAAATGGAATCATTTCCACTAGTGTCTGAACAAAACTGGACTCTTAAGTTCAGAACCTGGGGGATACCATGCTTCTGGTGGGGGGTGGGGGGTGTCTGGCTAAAAAGTATGCCCTAGACCCTAGTGCCTATGGCCACAGTCTGGCACTGAGGCCACAGTAATGCATTACCCACCTATGCACCAGGAACTCCCACCCCACAGCCCCACCCACCTGTCCAAGTTTGAGCCTGTTCCTGCCACATCCCCAGCTTTGACTGGGGTAGGGTGCCATTTGTCTAACAAGTAAAAATCCAGGGGCCACCCAGTTGGTGTCCTCTCTCTGGTGTCACTGTACCTCCACTTCAAGCCCTTCCTGTGCTTCTCAACACCCACTCCATTTGCCTTGTAAACCCCCTCCTCCCACCCCGCTCCCGCAACAGTAGCCCATACTCCCTACTCCCACCTCTCATCTCTCCCGCTAGAGCTGCCAGATAAAATTACAGGACACCCAGTTAGACTCTAACTTCAGGAGAATAATCAGAACTTTTTAATATGGGCATGACCCATGCAATACTGGGGACACATGTATGTTTCCTAAGTATTGGTTATTTATCTGAAATTTAACTGGGCATCTTGGATTTTTGTTCCATCTGGCACCCTACCCCAACCAAGCACTTGCTCCTTCCTCACACCCCTCCACACTGCCAGAGCCCCAATGGCTCTATGTACTCTGTTCCCTCTTACCTGGTGTTACTGAGTGTGCCTTCCTTAGCTCCAGCACCTCCACCTCTCTCCCACTATTTCTGTTGGATGTGCTGCATCTCTCAGCCCATCTCAATGCCTGGCTCTCACACCTCCACCCTCGCACTGCCCTCCCGCTTCCATGCAACATTAGGTCTCTTGCACCCTCTCCTCCCAACAGGGGGCCCAGGGTAGTGCTACCACTGTGGTCAGAGCGAGCTTCGGGGGCAGGATAGGTGCCACCCAGCATGGGTCCATAACCTGGGTACGCTGGGAACTTGTGGCCGACAGGCACTGACCCTGAATGATTCCTCTGGTTCTGAGGCAGAAGCTCCTGAGTCGACCTGTCTCCTATCTGCCAGGGAGCTATTATTATCCATCAGCATTCATCCTATCTGGACTTCCATGGTGGCTCAGCCAGTTAAGAATCCACTTTGAAGGCAGGAGACCTCCATTTCATCCCTGTCAGGAAGATCCTGTGGAGAAGGAAATGGAAACCTGCCCTAGTATTCTTGCCTGAAGAATCCCATGGACAGAGGAGACTGGTGGGCTAGAGCCCACTGGGTCACAAAGAGTGACATGTGACTGAGCAAAACAACAACATTCTATCCAAATTTTGCACAACTTATGCCGGTTAAATATTAAGATAACAGTGATAATAATGGCCCAAAAGTTGCATATATAAAATGTTATGTTTCCTAATTTGCCCCAGATGTTTATCTATGACATGCAGAGCATTCTATATGACATTCCCATGAAAATCTTGGTTCTAACCCTTTTATGTGAATAGTGTACACTCTGTATGTTGTAATATGATACGTTGTACCCAAATTCTCCATATAAGACATAGACAAAATTGCATGTGTTATATTTATGAAAAATTGTGACTAGATTATCACATGTAACACAGAGACAACTGTTTATTTCATACATGTGGAAATCACCACCCAGATTGTCATATATGAGTTAGAAAAACTTGTGTCACATATATATATATATGAAAATCTACACCTAGATAACCATAGGTCACACAGAGAAACAAGTGAGATACAAGCAATACTGAGGTTCATCAAAATAATACATTACAAATATTAACAATAATAATAGTATTAGCCAAAGTAATATGCCATAGTTATAGTAGCAAGAAAATCAGCAATAGCTGCCAATACTGTTCAAATGGTAAAATAGGCATAATAATTGCCAGGTATCGAAGCTTGGGAGCAAAACTGTGTACCAGGCTCTTTGTGTATCATT
The DNA here is from genome assembly GCF_033118175.1 of Dama dama. Taxonomy (NCBI): domain Eukaryota; kingdom Metazoa; phylum Chordata; class Mammalia; order Artiodactyla; family Cervidae; genus Dama; species Dama dama. The sequence goes on along the minus strand of NW_026871000.1, from coordinate 473,290 downwards.
GGTAATAACCAAATCTGAGTCCCTTGGCTATAGTTTCTTTTGTTTTGTTACATTCTAACTGTTTTGACTATCATTTCCTAAATATTTCTCTTTAAAGTGACTCATTAAAAAAAAAAAAGTGATTTCTTGTTACAAATCTGTAAGAAGATGAGAAGATAAGCGATAAATTGGGAGAAAATATTTGCAAAAGACAGCCTGATAATGGACTATTATCCAAAACATACAAAGAACTCTCAAAACTCAACAAGAAAACAAGCAATTAAATCTAAAAAATGAACCTAAGAGCTAGACAGACACCGCACCAAAGAACTACAGGTGGCAAAAACACATATAAAGAGATACTCCACATCATGTAATTAGGGAAATGAAAATTAAAACAATGAGCTACCACTACTCTTCTGAATGTTCTTTGGAAGGATTGAAGCTAAAGTTCTAATACTTTGGCCACCTCATGTGAAGAACTGACTCATTGGAAAAGACTCTGATGCTGCGAAAGACTGAGGGCAGGAGAAGGGGATGACAGGATGAGATGATTGGATGGCATCACTGACTTAATGAAAAAGAGTCTGAGCACACTAGGGAGATAGTGAAAGACAGGGAAGCCTGGAGTGTGGCAGTACATGGGGTCACAAAGAGTCAGACATGACCGACTGAGAAACAACTCACAATAAACAAACTAAAAAAAAAAAAAAAAAAAAAACGCTGTTTCAGATATCAGGTATATATCATATTTAATATAATTAAAAATCTGTAACTAGATTTTGATATGTGACACAAAGAAAATTCCATTTTTCAAATATATATAGACATATATGCATCCAAATTATCATAAATGATATAGAGAATATTCTATATCTTATATAGACTATAATATGTAATCTCCATCCAGATTCTCCTGTATAACAGAGAGAAATCTTCACATATCCTATATATGGAAATCTGCACCCAGATACACATATTTAACATGTATAAGATTACATATTTCATGCATATGAAAATGAAGACACAGTATTCAATATGACATCGAGAAATTTTATATTTTCTCTATGTGGAAATATACATGTATTTATTATATGTATACATGTATCATTTATATACATATACATGAAAATATACAGCATTTCTCACATTTGACATAGAAAATTCCATATTTCATATACATGAATCTGAACCCAAACCTCATACGGGTCAAGTACAAAATTCCATATTTCATACAGGTAAATATCTGTGTTCAGATTTCAATATGTGTCTTGGAGAAAAACTTATATCTCATATATATTAAAGTGTGCAATTATATTTTCCTGCCAAGACAGTGTCATTATTATACTATCATCTTGACGTTTCACTGCCATAAGCTGTGCAAATTTTGGATAAAATATTGTTCAGTCACTCAGTCATGTCCTATTCTTTGCGACCCCATGACCTGCCAAGTTCCTCTGCCCTTTGGACTCTCCAGGCAGGAACACTAGAGCAAATCTCCATTCCCTTCTCCAGGGGATCTTCCTGACCCAGGGATCAAATGGAGGTTTCCTGTATTGCCAGTGGTTTCTTTACCAGCTGAACCACCCAAGAAGCTCAGATAAGATAAACGTGGGTGGATAATAATATATATTTTTGTGTATGAGAGAAAATTATGCATTAAACTATATATAAAAATATGAGCTGAGATTTTCATTGGGAATACAGTGAAATTGCATGTTTTGTATGTTATATTAAAATCTTAGCCAATTTTAAGTGTCTAAGAGAAGGGAAATTCCTTATTACACATGTATAAAAATTTGTATCCATATATATCATATGTGTGGAGAAGGAAATGGCAACCCAACCCAGTGTTCTTGCCTAGAGAATCCTGTGGACAGAGGAGCCTGGTGGGCTGCTGTCCATAGGGTCACACAGTCTCGGACACGACTGAAGCGACCTAGCATGCACACATGAATTGGAGAAGGAAAGGGCAACCCACTCCAGGATTCTTGCCTAGAGAATCCTGCGGACAGAGAAGCCTGGTGGGCTGCTGTCCATAGGGTCGCAGAGAGTCAGACACGGCTGAAGCAATATAGCATGCACACATGCATTGGAGAAGGAAATGGAGCCCCACCCCAGCATTCTTGCCTGGAGAACTCCAGGGACAGACCAGCCTGCTGGGCTGCCGTCTATGGTGTCGCACAGAGTCAGACACGACTGAGGCGACTTAGCAGCAGCAGCAGCGTATCACATGTGACATCTAGATAATACCATATTGAAAGTGAAAATGAAAGCCAGTCAGGTGATCAGGACAATAATCAGGACAGTGTTGTATTAGCAAGAGGATAAACAAAGATCAATGAGTGAAAATTGAGAGTCAAAAGTAAACCTTCCCAGTTAACATCAATTGACGTTCTAAGTGAAGTGAAAGTTGCTCAGTTGTGTCTGGCTCTTTGCTACCCCGTAGGTCATAGAGTCCATGGAATTCTGTCAGCCAGAATGCTGGACTGGGTAGCCTTTCCCTTCTCCAGGGGATCTTCACTACCCAGGAATTGAACTCCAACCTCCTGCATTGCAGGCAGGTTCTTTAACAACTGGGCTATTAGGGAAACCCTCAATTCAGTTCAGTTACTCAGTCGTGTCCAACTCTTTGTGACCCCGCGATTCTCAGCACGCCAGGCATCTCTGTCCGTCACCAACTTCTGGAGATTACCCAAACTCATGTCCATTGAGTCAGTGATGCCATCCAGCCATCTCACCCTCTGCCCCCAGTCCCTCCCACCAGCAGGGTCTTTTCCAGTGAGTTAACTCTTCGCATGAGGTGGCCAAAGTATTGGAGTTTCAGCTTCAGCATCAGTCCTTCCAATGAACACCCAGGACTTATCTCCTTTGGGATGGACTGGCTGGATCTCCTTGCAGTCGAAGGGACTCTCCAGGGAAACTCTAATGCCCTACTAAATATATTTAAAATGCTGCACCCATGTTCTAATATCTCACATATAGAAATTTAGTATTTAATATATCTTAAAATTTGTGTTGTGATTTTTATGTGACAAAAAGAAAATTCCATTGTTTCATACACCCAAATATCTGATTCCAGATGCTCATCTGATATAGATAGCATTCTAAATTTCTTGTATATGCAAATCTTTAACCAGATTCTTTTCTCTATCATCTATGGGATAGTCCATATTTTATAGTATAATATTTTGCACTTGGGTTCACATATATAACATATATAAATTTTCATATTTCACATGTCTTAAAATAAACACTCAGATGCTTATATATAAAATAAACATCATATTCTTATAGCTGACACAGAAAAATCACCATGTAAAATGAAAATCTGCACCGTGATTCTTGTAATCATTATAGATAAAACTATATATTTCATATAATGACAACCTTAACCCTGATGTTACTAGAATATGAAAAGTTCGTATTTAATATACGTGAATCAGTTCAGTCCAGTCACTCAGACATGTCCGATTCTTTGCAACCGCATGGCCTGCAGCACCTAGGCCTCCCCGTCCATCACCAACTCCCAGAGTTGACCCAAACTCATGTCCATTGAGTCGGTCATGCCATCCAACCATCTCATCCTCTGTCGTTCCCCTTCTCCTCCTGCCTTCAATCCCTTCAGTCCAAGGGACTCACAAGAGTCTTCTCCAACACCACAGTTCAAAAGCATCAATTCTTCAGTGCTCAGCTTTCTTTACAGCTTACTTTAGAGTCGACAGTTGTCAACTCTCACATCCATACATAACTACTGGAAAAACCATTAGCCTTGACTATCCAGACCTTTGTTGGCAAAGGAGTGTCTGCTTTTAAATATAGTGTCTAGGTTGGTATTAGTTTTCCTGACGGCATATATAGAATCAGTCTACATGTTAATGCTTATGAAATAGAGAATTTCCTCCACGTCACAAATGGAAATCTGAACACAGATTTTTACATGCAAGTCATATGGAATTTTCTCTATGTCACAAACATAATATGGGCCACTGATAATCACATAATAATGTATGGATTTTTCTCTATGACATTTATGACAACTTTAGTATAGATTTTAATATATGATATATGAGGTCTTCTCTGTTACATATGCAAATACATATGTAGATTTTTATTTAAGTGAAAAGATGTAATTTTCACAGTCTTACATTTGACAATCTTTATGCACAAATTTCTTACTTAACATTTGGAGTTTTCGTGTCTCACATACAAGAATATGACAGAGTTTTTCAAATATTTGAAATATTCCCTTTACTCTAGGTAGCATATGAAAATCTGGGCACTGATTTTCACATATATGAAATATCAAATTCTCCCTAAATCAAATATGAGTATCATTGTGCAAATTATCCTATATAAAAATATGGAATTTCTTCTGTGTCATATAAAATAATCTACAGCAGACATTAAGGTATATGAAATATGGAATTTTACCACTTTAGCAATTGAGACTCTGGATGTAAATTTTAATATTATAGATTTTCCTCCTGTCAATGTGAGAAACTAGGGGCATATTTTCATACATACAAAATAGGGAATTTTCCTTATTTCACCTATGAGAGGCACCTAGTGTGTCTTTTCATATATGAAATAGGAAAACGCCTCTAAGTTATATATGGTAATATGATGGCAGATTTTCATTTGTGTGAAATATATACTTGCCTGCATTTGCAATATGAGTATTTCTGCATACATTATATTTATATGAAATATGGAACATTGTATGCCACATATGGGATCTGGATGAAGATTATATATATATATATATGTGTGTGTGTGTGTGTGTGTGTGTATATGTATATATGAGATGGAATATGAAAACCAGGGTGCATATTTCACATATATAACCGAAGGAATATTATCTATGTCCCATATGAGAATTTGACCTAAATTTTTATGTGTAGGTTATATGAGATATTCTCTATGCCATATATGAAATTTGCATGCAGATATATATATAGCTGAGTACCAAAGAATTGATGGCTTTGAACTGTGGTGTTGAAGAAGACCCTTGAGAGTCACTTGGGCTACAAGGAGATCCAGCCAGTCCATCCTAAAGGAGACCAGTCCTGGGTTTTCACTGGAGGGACTGATTGTTGAGGCTGAAACTCCAGTACTTTGGCCACCTGATGAGGAGAGCTGACTCATTTGAAAAGACCCTGATGCTGGGAAAGATTGAAGGTAGGAGGAGAAATGGATGACAGGGGAATGAGATGGTTGGATGGCATCACCGACACAATGGAAGTGGGTTTGGATGGACTCCGGGAGTTGGTGATGGACAGAGAGGCCTGGCATGCTGCGGTTCATGGGGTCGCACAGTCAGACAGGATTCAGCAACTGAACTGAACTGAACGTTAAGAAATATGAAAATTTATATATGCCAAATGTGAAAATCGAAGTGCTGATTATATGTATGAAATGTGGAATTTCCTATATGTCACATAATAGAATCTTGCTTACATATGCAAATCTGGGTGCAGACTCTCAAATAGAGGATATCAAATAGAAGATTCTTTGTGTCACTTGTGAAAACCTCAGCACAGAATCTGGGTGAAGATTATAATACCTATAATGTAAAGAATTTTCTATGTTTAGTATATGTGAATCTAGGTATAAGTTTTCATATACTTGAAACAATGAATTGCCTATCCCATACATGAGAATCTGGCTATACCATTTTAATTACTTTTATATGGAATATACTTGAGTTCACATATGAAAACCTGAGTAGAGAATTTTACATATGTGAAATATGGATTTTCACTATCTTACACACATAATCTGAATGAGAATTTTCATATACATGAATTTGAAATATTGTCTGTCACATACAAAGATCTGGGTACTGATTTTCCTATACGTGAAACAGAGATTTTTCTCTAAGTCATATGAAAGAATGTGATGAAAGTTTCATGTATACGTAATGTGGAATTTTATGTCACCTATCAGAACCTGGGTTCGGATGACAGTATATATTGAATTGAGAATTTCCTCTGTCACACATGAGAAACATGACTCAGACTTTTAAATATATACAATATGGACATACTTACATCATACATGGGAATCTGGGCACAGGTTTTCATAGATGTAAAATGTGATATTTTGTCTCTGTCTTATATGAGATTCTGTGTGCAGGTAATCATGTATATGAAACATTGAATTTCCCTTGAGACATATATCAGAATTTGGGTGCAAATTTTCACACATATGATATATGGAATTTTCCTTCTGACACATAAGAGAATCTGCATACAGATTTTTTAAAGAAAGAGACACGTGCACCCCAATGTTCATCGCAGCACTGTTTATAATAGCCAGGACATGGAAGCAACCTAGATGCCTATCAGCAGATGAATGGATAAGGAAGCTGTGGTACATATACACCATGGAATATTACTCAGCCATTAAAAAGAATTCATTTGGAATTTTCTCAATGTCACACACAGTAATCTGAATGCAGATTTATATTCAGACATGAAATGTGGAATTTTCTCTGTCAAATACGTAAGCCTGGGTAAGGCTTTCACATAAATGAAATATCAAAGTATCTCTGTGACACAGGAATATCTAGACTCTGGATATGAAAAATGGAAACTTTTCTGTCATATATGAAATTAAGACAAAATATTACATATTACTAATATTAATATTATAGAATATATTATAATATACACATAATATAGAAATGCCTCTATAATATGTGAATATCTGGATGCATATTTTCATGCATGTAAAAATCTGCACCCAAATTCTCATACCTGACATTGGGAAAATTCAATACTGAACATAAATGAGATATATGTGTACAGATATTCATTCATATGAAACATGGAATTTTCTAACTGTAAAGTAAGAGAATCTGGGTGCATATTTTTCAGTGTTAAATATGAATTTTATTAATGTTATATACAAAACCCTGGGTTCAAATTTTTATTATATATTTATATGAAAAGAGATTTTCTATATCATCCAGAGAAATTTCTTGCACTTCTAAATCTTTGTCTTCAGGCTATTTATCTGTAGCTCCATTTTGTTTTCAAGATTTTGGATCATTTTTATTATCATTATTCTAAATTCTTTTTCAGGTAGATTCCCTATCTCCTCCTCTTTTGTTTGGCTTGGTGGGCATTTTTCATGTTCTTTTACCTATTGGGTATTTCTCTGCGTTTTCATCTTGTTTAGATTGCTGTGTCTGGAGTGGGCTTTCTGTATTCTGGTGGTCTGTGGTTCCTTTTTATTGTGGAGGTTTCACCCAGTGGGTGGGGTTGGACGATTGGTGTGCCAAGGTTCCCTGGTTAGGGAAGCTTGTGTCGGTGTTCTGGTTCATGGAACTGGATTTCTTCCCTCTGGAGTGCAATGGAGTGTCCAGTAATGAGTTTTGAGATGGGTCTATGTGATAGGTGTGACTTTGGGCAGCCTGTATGTTGACGCTCAGGGCTATGTTCCTGCATTGCTGGAGAATTTGCATGGTATGTCTTGCTCTGGGACTTACTGGCTCTTGGGTGGTGGTTGGTTTCAGTGTAGGTATGGAGGTTTTTGGATAGTCTCTTATTACTTAATGTTTCCTGTAGTCAGGAGTTTTCTGGTGTTCTCGGGTTTTGGGCTTAAGTCTTCTGCCTCTGGATTTCAGTCTTATTCTTCAAGTAGTCTCAAGACTTCTCCAACTATACAGCACTGATAGTAAGACTTCTAGGTTAATGGTGAAAAGATTCTCCACCATGAGGGACAGCCAGAGACGTTTACAGAGTTACATGAAGAAGAGGAGAGGGAGGAGGGAGATAGAGATGAGCAGGAGGAGAAAAGGGGGACTCAAGAGGAGAGAGACAGATCTACACAGCTCTCTGTTCCTGAAGTGTTCTCTGTAGCCCAGACACCCACAGAGATTCACAGAATTGGATTGGGAAGAGAAGGGGGAGGGAGGAAATAGAGGTGATCTGAGGTAGAAAATGGAGAGTCAAAAGTGGGAGAGAGTAATCAACACACTCCTGAGTAAAAATGGGTACTGAATATTGGATTCTTAAATGTCAAAAATTGATATCAAATACTGATAAACAAAGATCAAAAATCTAGAGTAGAGGTTAGACTCTTAAAAATACAATATTAAAAACAAAAACAAAAACACACAAAAATTTTAAAATATATATGAAGCTCAGTTTAAAAATAAGGCTTTTCCTTTTTTTTTCAAGGTTATAGTGAAATAAAAATGAAAATTAAGGAGTAATAGAGGAGTAATAGAGGACTTTAAAAGAAAATAAGAGAAAAGCAATAAAACAAGGAAAAAAATTTCCTAATTAAAAAAATAGTAAAAATATATGAAAATTAAAGTTAAGGAGTAACGGAGGAATAATAGGGAATTTTAAAACAAAATAAAGGAGAAAAATTAGAAAAGTAAAGAAGAAAAAAATTTTTTTTAATTAAGAAAAATAAAGTAAAAATATATCTAGGAATTTTTCTGGAGCAGTTGTGGTCAGTGTGGGTTCAGTTCAGTTTCAGATAGCTCCTCGTTCCAGCTTACACTTCTGGATATCTATAGGCCCCTTCCGGTGTAGTTGGTCTTACCTACAGGGATTTTAATCTGTTGCACTGGTCACTTCTGAAGTGGTTCCCTTTGTTTATTTTGGTTTCTGTTTGGCAGTCTCTTGATTGTCTAATTTCCGCCCTGATCCAGGCAGGCGGAGTCAATCTCTTGTTTAGGTTCACTGGTTCAGTTGTGCTGCGGGAGGGAAGAGCACTGTAAACAAATGTCACTGGCCTGTGTGGGAGGACCCACAGTGTTCTGGCCACATTGGATTTGCCCCTGCTCACGGGTGTGTGCTTTCCCCGTCTACACTGCTCAGGCTCCCGGATGCTCTATATGGAGTGGGCCCTGCGTTGCATTGCAGTTCCAATTTATGGGGTATTCTGTAAAAACACGGACTCGGTTGGGCTTGCATTTTGTGCCTTCCCCGGCCCGAGCAGCTCAGGCAGTCATGAGCTTGATGGGCACACTCTCCCTGGGTGTGGTGTGCCTTATCCCCTCCGTGGTCTCAGCCTGTTTCTGCCCATGCCAGTCGGGTGCAGGCACCTTGTGTCTGGTCTCTGGAACTGGCCTCTGGCCACAACTCTCCCGGCGGATGTCAACCATCCAGAATCTCAGGAAGTCTTTCGTTAGAAACTGGAGGCCTGTTTGCAGTTTGGTAACGGGTGCCATCTCTGGGGCTGAGTTTGCCCCTTTCTCCTCCCCCCTGCCTCCTGCCTCTGGTGGGGGACGGGCTGGTCTGCTGCTGGCTAGCTCTTCTCTGGAATTGCTTAGTCCCTTTGTTCTGCAAATGGCCTGCAGTGTGTTCGGGTCGGTTAATTCTCTCTCTCTTGCTACCCCACAGTTTAAGCTGTTGTCTCATGTTAGCTCCCTCCAATTGCCCTCAGGTCATTTGGGCCTGGTCCTTACCGGAAGTAATGCTGCCCGCTTCTCTCTGTTCTGCCCCCACTTGCTGGTGGTGGATGCGGGTGTCTGGGGTACTTTTCTGCTGGGAGTTGCTTTTAGCCATGTAATCTGTGGGTTTTATTCATTTTTCCTCCCAGTTATGTTGCCCTCCGAGATTCAAAAACTTCCCCCAGACCCACCAGTGAGAGGGTTTCCTGGTGTTTGGAAACTTCCTCTATTACAACTCCCTTCCTGGGATGGGTCTCCGTCCCTTGCTCTTTTATCTCTCTTTTTATCTTTTATATTTTCTTCTACCTCCTTTTGAAGATGATGGGCTGATTTTCTGGGCGCCTGATGTCTTCTGCTAGTGGCCAGAAGTTGTTTTGTGAAGTTTGCTCAGCGTTCAATTGTTCTTTCGATGAATTTGTAGGAGAGAAAGTGGTCTCCCCATCCTATTCCTCCGCCATCTTAACACATGTAAATCCATGGCTGATTCATGTCAATGTATGGCAAAAACCACTACAATATTGTAATTCGCCTCCAACTAATAAAAATAAATGAAAAAAAAAATGAAATAGCTCAACTGGAATTCCATCCCTCCACTAGCTTTGTTTGTAGTGATTATTCCTAAGGCCCACTTGACTTCACTCTCCAGGATATTTGGCACTAGATGAGTTTGAGTGATCACTCCATCCGGATTATCTTGGTCGTGAAGATATTTTTTGTATAGTTCTTCTATGTACTCTTGCCACCTCTTCTTAATAGCTTCTGCTTCTTTTAGGTCCATACGATTTCTATCCTTTCCTGAGCCCATCTTTGCATTAAATGTTCCCTTGTTATCTCTAATTTTCTCGAGGAGATCTCTAGTCTTTACCATTCTATTGTTTTCTTCTATTTCTTTGCATTGGTCACTGAGGAGGGCTTTTTTTTTTTTTTTTTCCCCTCTCCTTGTATTCTTTGGAAGTCTGCATTCAAATGGGTATATATTTCCTTTTCTACATTGCTTTTCACTTCTCTTCTTTTCACACCTTTTTATAAAGCCTCCTCAGACAGGCACTTTGCTTTCTTGCAATTCTTTTTCTTGGGGTGGTCTTGATTCTTGTCTCCTGTACAATGTCACAAACCTCTGACCATAATTCATCAGGCACCCTGTCTATCAGATCTATTCTTAAATACAAATCTATCTTAAATCTATTTCTCCCTGCCACTGTAGAGTCATAAGGGATTGACATAGGTCATACCTGAATGGTCTAGTAGTTTCCCCCTCTTCCTTCTATTAAAGTGTGAATTTGGCAATAAGGAGTTCATGATCTGAGCCACAGTCAGCTCCTGGTCTTTTTTGGCTGATTGTATAGAACTTCTCCATCTTTGGCTGTAAAGAATATAATCAATCTGATTTTGGTGTTGTCCATCTGGAGATGTCCATGTGTAGAGTCTTCTCTTGTGTTGTTGAAAGAGAGTGTTTGCTATGACCACTGCATTCTCTTGGCAGAAATATATTAGCCTTTCCCCAGCTTCATTCTGTACTCCAAGGCCAAATTTACCTATTACTCCAGGTGTTTTTTTGACTTCCTACTTTTGCATTCCAGTGCCCTATAATGAAAAGGACATCTTTTGGAGGTGTTAGTTTCAGAAGGTCTTGTAGGCTTTCAAAGAATCACTCAGCTTCCACTTCTTCAGCATTACTGGCCAGGGCATAGACTTGGATTACCATGATATTGATTGATTTGTCTTAGAAACGAACAGAGTTCACTCTGTCCTGATGCATATTTTCATACATGTAAAAATCTGCACCGAAATTCTCATACATGACATTGGGAAATTGCAATACTGCACATATATGCAATATATGTGTGCAGATATTCATTCATATGAAACATGGAATTTTCTAAATGTAATGTAAGAGAATCTGAGTGCATATTTTTCAGTGTTAAATATGAATTTTACTAATGTTATATATGAAAACCTGGGTTCAAATTTTTATAATATGTTTATATGAAATGAGATTTTCTCTATCATCCAGAGAAATTTAGGTGAAGATTTTCATGTCTAAGAAATATGGAATTTTCTACTTATGATATTTGAGGATATGGGCTTTTACATATTTCACATATAGAATTTTCTCTGTTCTGTATATTAAGGGTGGAATGCAGATTTTCATGTATATTATTTATGGAAATTTATCTATATCCCATAGGAGAATCAGTGTGCATCTTTGCATGATTAAAAACATTGAGTTTTCTCTGGAGACCACTTTCTCTCCTACAAATTCATCGAAAGAATTACTGAACGCACAGCAAACTTCACAAAACAACTTCTGATTGCTAGCTGAGGTCATCAGGCACCCAGAAAAGCAGCCCATTGTCTTCGAAAGGAGGTAGGACAAAATGTAAAAGATAAAAAGTGAGACAAAAGACCTAAGGACGGAGATCCGTCCCGGGAAGTCTTAGGCGTCATTGCTTGGGGTAGGGTCCGGGCCTGAGTGCCCTGAGGACAATCGGAGGGAGCTTCTGTGAGTTCCCAACTTGAACTGTGGGAGACCAAAAGAGAGAGAGTAAATTAACCGGCCTGAACACACTGCCGGCCATTCGCAGAACAGAGACCGAGAAAATCCAGAGAAGAGCTCGCAGGCAGCGGACCGGCCCAGCCCCGCCGGAGGCAGGAGGCAGGGGGGAGGGGAAGGTCGCGGCAAGACACAGGGCGCAGGCACCTGACCTGCGCGGGCGGGGACTGGGGCTGGGGATGCGGTGGGCAGAAGGCGCAGGCACCCGACTGGCGCCAGCGGAAACTGAGACTGAGTCCGTGGAAGGGAGTGGGTGCACCACACCTGGGGAGAGTGCACCCACCAAGCCCCTGGCTCCCTGGACTGCTCTGACGGGGAAGGCACAGAGAGCAGGAGCAGCTTTTCGTTGAGCGTTTTTGTGGAACACCCGGGGGCTGGAACCTCGCGCAGCGCAGGGCACGCTCCATATAGAACAGCCAGGAGCCTGAGCAGCGCAGACGGAGAAAGCAGCATCAGCCCCTCCCGGCAGCAACAGCCTGTCCCCGCGGCGCCAGCCCCTCCCCGCAGAGCGACGGAACTAGCTACCTGAAAAAGAGTCCACCTCCGCCCGCCTGTGTCAGGGCAGAAATGAGGCTCTGAAGAGACCGGCAAACAGAAGCCAAATAAACAAAGGGAACCGCTTCAGAAGGCACTGGTGCAACAGATTAAAATCCCTCTAGAAAACACTGAATACACCGGAAAAGGCCTGTAGACATCGAGAAGTGTAAGCTGGAATGAGGAGCTATCTGAAACAACCAAACCCACACTGACCGCAACAGCTCCAGAGAAACTCCTAGATATAATTTTACTTTTTTCTCTTTTTTTTTCTTTTTTATTTTTTCTCTTTTATTTTCCTTTAAAATCCCTATTACTCCCCCATTACTCCTTAACTTTCATTTCCATAGATTTTTACGATTTTTTTAATTAGGGGGAAAAATTTTTTTTTCTTTCTTTCTTTTTTTTTCTTTTTGTTTTCTTTCCTTTTTCTCTTCTATTTTCTATTTTTCTTTTTCTCTTATTTCTTTTAAAGTCCTCTAGTACTCCTCTACTACTCCTTAATTTTCATTTTCAATATACTATAACCTTACAAAAAAAAAAAAAAAAGAGAGAGAGAAGCCCTATTTTTAAACTGAAGATTATTCTCTCCCAATCTTGACCTTCTGTTTTCTACCTCAGAACACCTGTATTTCCTCCTTTCCTCATCTCTTCCCAATCCAATTCTGTGAATCTTTGTAGGTGACTGGGCTACGGAGAACACTCTGGGAACAGACAGCTGTGTAGATCTGTCTCTCTCCTCTTAAGTCCCCCTTTTTCTCCTCCTGCTCATCTCTATCTTCCTCCTCCCTCTCCTCTTCTTCATGTAACTCTGTGAACCTCTCTGGTTGTCCCTAACGGGGGAGAATCTTTTAGCCATTAACCTAGAAGTTTTCTTATCAGGGCTGTATAGTTGGAGAAGTCCTGAGACTACAGGAAGAATAAAACTGAAATCCAGAGGCAGGAGACTTAAGCCCAAACCTGAGAACACCAGAAAACTCCTGACTACATGGAACTTTAAGTAATAAGTGACTGTCCAAAAGCCTTCATACCTACACTGAAACCAACCACCACCCAAGAGCCAATAAGTTTTAGAGCAAGACATACTACGCAAATTCTCCAGCAACACAGGAACATAGCCCTGAACATCAACATACAGGCTGCCCAAGGTCACACCTAACACATAGACCCATCTCAAAACTCATTACTGGGCACTCCATTGCTCTCCAAAGAGAAGAAATCAAGTTCCATGCACCAGAACACTGACACAAGCTTCCCTAACCAGGAAACCTTGACAAGCCAATCATTTAACCCCACCGACTGGGTTAATCCTCCACAATAAAAAGGAACCACATACCTCCAGAATGCAGAAAGCCCACTCCAGACACAGCAATCTAAACAAGATGAAAAGGCAAAGAAATACCCAACAGGTAAAGGAACATGAAAAATGCCCACCAAGTCAAACAAAAGAGAAGGAGATAGGGAATCTACCTGAAAAAGAATTTAGAATAATGATAATAAAAATGATCCAAAATCTTGAAAACAAAATGGAGTTACAGATAAATAGCCTGGAAACAAAGATTGAAAAGATTCAAGAAATGTTTAATAAAGACCTAGAAGAAATAAAAAAGAGTCAATAAAAATGAATAATGCAATGAATGAGATCAAAAACACTTTGGAGGGAACTTAGAGTAGAATAACGGAGGCAGAAGATAGGATAAGTGAGGTAGAAGATAAAATGGTGGAAATAAATGAAGCAGAGAGGAAAAAAGAAAAAAGGATCAAAAGAAATGAGGACAACCTCAGGGACATCTGAGACACTGTGAAACGCCCCAACATTCGAATCATAGGAGTTTCAGAAGAAGAAGAAATAAAGAAAGGCCATGAGAAAATACTCGAGGAGATAATAGCTGAAAACTTCCCTAAAATGGGGAAGAAAATAGCCACCCAAGTCCAAGAAACCCAGAGAGTCCCAAACAGGATAAACCCAAGGCAAAACACCCCAAGACACATATTAATCAAATTAACAAAGTTCAAACACAAAGAACAAATACTAAAATCAGCAAGGGAGAAACAACAAATAACACACAAAGGGATTCCCATAAGGATAACAGCTGATCTATCAATAGAAACCCTCCAGGCCAGAAGGGAATGGCAGGACGTACTGAAAGTAATGAAAGAGAATAACCTACAACCTAGATTATTGTATCTAGCAAGGATTTCATTCAGATATGAAGGAGAATTAAAAAGCTTTACAGATAAGCAAAAGCTGAGAGAATTCAGCACCAGCAAACCAGCTCTTCAAAAATGCTAAAGGATCTTCTCTAGACAGGAAATGCAGAAAGGTTGTATAAACGTGAACCCAAAACAACAAAGTAAATGGCAACGGGACCACACCTATCAATAATTACCTTAAATGTAAATGGGTTGAATGCCCCAACCAAAAGACAAAGATTGGCTGAATGGATACAAAAACAAGACCCCTATATATGCTGTCTACAAGAGACCCACCTCAAAGCAAGAGACACATTCAGACTAAAAGTGAAGGACTGGAAAAAATATTACTTGCAAATGGAGACCAGAAGAAAGCAGGAGTCGCAATACTCATATCACATAAAATACACTTTCAAATAAAGGATGTGAAAAGAGACAAAGAAGGACACTACATAATGATCAAAGGATCAATCGAAGAAGAAGATATAACAATTAAAAGTATATATGCACCCAACATAGGAGCACTGCAATATGTGCGGCAAACACTAACGAGTATGAAAGAGGAAATTAATAGTAACACAATAATAGTGGGAGACTTTAATACCCCACTCACAACTATGGATTGATCAACTAAACAGAAAATTAACAAGGAAACACAAACCTTAAATGACACAATGGGCCAGCTAGACCGAACTGATATCTATAGGACATTTCACCCAAAAACAATCAACTTCAACTTTTTCTCAAGTGCACACGGAACCTTCTCCAGAATAGATCACATCCTGGGCCATAAATCTGGTCTTGGAAAATTCAAAAAAATTGAAATCATTCCAGTCATCTTTTCTGATCACAGTGCAGTAAAATTAGATCTCAACTACAGGATAAAAATTGTTAAAACTCAAAACATATGGAGGGTAAATAACATGCTTCTGAATAACCAACAAATCATGGAAGAAATCAAAAAAGAAATGAAAATATGTATAGAAATGAATGAAAATGAAAACACAACAACCCAAAACCTATGGGACACTGTAAAAGCAGTGCTAAGGGGAAGGTTCATAGCATTACAGGCTTACATCAAGAAACAAGATAGAAGCCAAATAAATAACCTAACTCTACACCTAAAGCAATTAGAGAAGGAAGAAATGAAGAACCCCAGGGTTAGCAGAAGGAAAGAAATCTTAAAAATCAGGGCAGAAATAAATGCAAAAGAAACTAAAGAGACCATAGCAAAAATCAACAAAGCTAAAAGCTGTTTTTTTAAAAAATAAACAAAAGTGACAAGCCATTAGCAAGACTCATTAAGAAACAAAGAGAGAAGAACCAAATTAACAAAATTAGAAATGAAAATGGAGAGATCACAACAGACAACACAGAAATACAAAGGATCGTAAGAGACTACTACCAGCTCTATGCCAAAAAAAATGGACAACTTGGAAGAATTGGACAAATTCTTAGAAAAGTATAACTTTCCAAAACTGAACCAGGAAGAAATAGAAGATCTTAACAGACCCATCACAAGCAAGGAAATCGAAACTGTAATCAAAAATCTTCCAGCAAACAAAAGCCCAGGACCAGATGGCTTCACAGCTGAATTCTACCAAAAATTTAGAGAAGAGCTAATACCTACCTTACTCAAACTCTTCCAGAAAACTGCAGATGAAGGTAAGCTTCCAAACTCATTCTATGAGGCCACCATCACCCTAATTCCAAAACCAGACAAAGATGCCACATAAAAAAAGAAAACTACAGGCCAATATCACTGATGAACATAGATGCAAAAATCCTTAACAAAATTCTAGCAAACAGAATCCAACAACATATTAAAAAAATCATACAACATGACCAAGTGGGCTTTATCCCAGGAATGCAAGGATTCTTTAATATCCACAAATCAATTAATGTAATACACCACATTAACAAATTGAAAGATAAAAACCATGTGATTATCTCAATAGATGCAGAGAAAGCCTTTGACAAAATTCAACACTCATTTATGATTAAAACTCTCCAAAAAGCAGGAATAGAAGGGACATACCTCAAGATAATAAAAGCTATATATGACAAACCCACAGCAAGCATCACCCTCAATGGTGAAAAATTGAAAGCATTTCCCCTGAAATCAGGAACAAGACAAGGGTGCCCACTCTCACCACTTCTATTCAACATAGTGTTGGAAGTTTTGGCCATAGCAATCAGAGCAGAAAAAGAAGTAAAAGTAATCCAGATAGGAAAAGAAAAAGTAAAACTCTCACTGTTTGCAGATGACATGATCCTCTACATAGAAAACCCTAAAGACTCTACCAGAAAATTACTAGAGCTAATCAATGAATATAGGAAAGTTGCAGGATATAAAATTAACACACAGAAATCCCTTGCATTCCTATATACTAACAATGAAAAAACAGAAAGAGAAATTAAGGAAACAATACCATTCACCATTGCAACAAAAAGAATAAAATACTTAGGAGTATATCTACCTAAAGAAACAAAAGACCTATACATAGAAAACTATAAAACACTGATGAAAGAAATCAAAGAGGACACAAACAGATGGAGAAACATACCGTGTTCATGGATTGGAAGAATCAATATTTTCAAAATGGCTATTCTACCCAAAGCAGTCTATAGATTCAATGCAATCCCTATCAAGCTACCAACGGTATTTTTCACAGAACTAGACCAAAGAATTTCACAATTTGTATGGAAATACAAAAAACCTCAAATAGCCAAAGTACTCTTGAGAAAGAAGAATGGAACTGGAGGAATCAACCTGCCTGACTTCAGACTCGACTACAAAGCCACAGTCATCAAGACAGTATGGTACTGGCACAAAGACAGAAATATAGATCAATGGAACAGAATAGAAAGCCCAGAGGTAAATCCACGAACCTATGGACACCTTATCTTCAACAAAGGAGGCAAGGATATACAATGGAAAAAAGACAACCTCTTTAACAAGTGGTGCTGGGAAAACTGGTCAACCACTTGTAAAAGAATGAAACTAGAACACTTTCTAACACCATACACAGAAATAAATTCTAAGTGGATTAAAGATCTAATGTAAGACCAGAAACTATAAAACTCCTAGAGGAGAACATAGGCAAAACACTCTCCGACATAAATCACAGCAAGATCCTCTATGGCCCACCTCCCAGAATATTGGAAATAAAAGCAAAACTAAACAAATGGGACCTAATGAAACTTAAAAGCTTTTGCACTACAAAGGAAACTATAAGTAAGGTGAAAAGACAGCCGTCAGATTGGGAGAAAATAATAGCAAATGAAGCAACAGACAAAGGATTAATCTCAAAAATATACAAGCAACTTCTGCAACTCAATTCCAGAAAAATAAATGACCCAATCAAAAAATGGGATAAAGAACTAAACAGACCTTTCTCCAAAGAAGACATACAGATGGCTAACAAACACATGAAAAGATGCTCAACATCACTCATTATTAGAGAAATGCAAATCAAAACCACAATGAGATACCATTACACGCCAGTCAGGATGGCTGCTATCCAAAAGTCTACAAGCAATAAATGCTGGAGAGGGTGTGGAGAAAAGGGAACCCTCTTACACTGTTGGTGGGCATGCAAACTAGTACAGCCGCTATGGAAAACAGTGTGGAGATTTCTTAAAAAACTGGAAATAGAACTGCCATATGACCCAGCAATCCCACTTCTATAATAGCCAGGTCATGGAAGCAACCTAGATGCCCATCAGCAGATGAATGGATAAAGAAGCTGGGGTACATATACACCATGGAATATTACTCAGCCATTAAAAAGAATTCATTTGAACCAGTCCTAATGAGATGGATGAAGCTGGAGCCCCTTATACAGAGTGAAGTAAGCCAGAAAGATAAAGAACATTACAGCATACTAACACATGTATATGGAATTTAGAAGGATGGTAACGATAACCCTATATGCAAAACAGAAAAAGAGACACAGAAATACAGAACAGACTTTTGAACCCTGTGGGGGAATGTGAGGGTGGGATATTTGAAAAGAACAGCATGTATATTATCTATGGTGAAACAGATCACCAGCCCAGGTGGGATGCATGAGACAAGTGCTCCAGCCTGGTGCACTGGGAAGACCCAGAGGAATCGGGTGGAGAGGGAGGTGGGAGCGGAGATCGGGATGGAGAATACGTGTAAATCCATGGCTGATTCATATCAATGTATGACAAAACCCACTGAAATCTTGTGAAGTAATTAGCCTCCAACTAATAAAAACATTTGAAACAGGCAAGTTTCTCTGGGTCGGATATGAGACTGTGATTGCAGATTCCCAATATATACTATAATAAAATTTTTCTATGTCACAAACAAACTTGAACAAAGATTTTTCAGATGTACAAAATATGAACTTTTCTCGTCATTCAGGTGAATCTTGGCATATGTGTGTGTGTATATGTTTATATATAATTTTCTCTATGTCACATATGCAAATCTGAAGGCAGATTTGGAAATATTTGAAAGATGCCCTTCTTATTATACTCTATATGAGAATCTGGATGGAGATTATCATATATCCAGAGAAAAGAAAAGAAAATAAACAATTTTCTTTCTCTAAGTCATATATAATAATCTGACTACAGGTCTTCATATACGTAAAATATGGACTTTTCTCTATGTCATATATGAAAAACTAGACACAGATTATAATACATATATATGTATATGATCTAGAACTTCAAGTGTGTCATTATTGATATCTGGTTGCATATATTTAATATATATGAAAAATTAATTTTCCCTATGTCACATATGAGAATCTTGCTGCAGGTAATTAAATATATTAACTATGGTATTTTCCTGATAATTGAAATAGGGATTTTGTACAGATGTAAAAGTTGGACCATAAAGAAGGCTGAGAAATGAAGAACTGATGCTTTTAGATGTGATGCTAGAGAAGACTCAGGAGTCCCTTAGACTGCTAAGAGATTGAGCCAGTCTATTCTAAAGGAAATCGACCCTGAATATTCACTGAAAAGACAGATGTATATGCTGGATGGTTGAATGGCATCACTGAGTCAATTAACATAAGTTTGAGCAAACTGTGGGAGGTAGTGAAGGACTGGGAAGCCTGGGGAGCTGAAGACCACAGGGACACTAAGAGTCAAATGTGATTTACTGACTGAATAACAAGAAGTAAATCTTGATGAAGATTTTCATATATGTGAACTATGCACATTTCTGTATGTTACCTATAAAAACTTGGGCTCACATTTTCATATACATAAAATCAGGAATTTTCTTAGCTTGTATATAGAAATCTCAGTGCTGATACTAGTATATATGAGATACAGTATTTTCTCCTACCAGGTATGGACATTTGAACACAGATTCTGATATAAATGCAATATAAAATTTATTCTATGTCATAGATGAAGATTTGGAAGTAAATCTTTATATATATGAAATATGGGTGTTTCTCAGTGTGTCATGTGAAAATCTGGGTGCAGATTTTCATATATATGAAATCTGCAATTTTTTATATATCTTATGTGAGACTCTAGGTGCAGATTTACCAATATATAGTGTATATGGACTATTTTCTGTATCACATACCAATCTGGCCAAAGATTTTCAGGTATATAGTATAATTTTTTCTCAAATTCAGGTAAGTAAATCTGTATATATATGTGTGTGTGTGTGTGTGTGTGTGTGTGTGTGGAATAGGGAATTTTTCTATGTCACAGAATTTTTTCTATGTCACATGTGAAAACTGTTTCAGATTGACATATATATAAAATGAAATTTTCTCTATTTCACAAGGTATATCTGGTCAAAGATATTTCTATATATAAATGTGTTGTTCTCCCCATTACATATATGTCAATCTATATCTGGATTTAAACACATATGAAATATGTAATTTTCTCTAAATGAAATATAAGTATTTGTGTGCAGATGGACATTACAGAAAATACTGAATTTTCTCTATATCATACATAGTAATCTGTATGATGACCTTAATATATATGAAATACAAAATTTTACTAATTCTGATATGAGAATCTGGATGTTAATTTTCATATGTATTAAATATAGATATTCCCTCTGTCAATATGAGAACCTAGGGCCATATCTTCATACATGTGAAATAGGGAACCTTCCCTATGTTTGCTGAGGGTCTTTGTGTTTACTTTCATGACATATGCAATTTTCTCTGTCATATATGAAATTCTGGCAGCATATATTTATACTATAATATTCATGTATATATGCTTGTTTCAAATTTCACAAGCATAATTTTTGTATAGATATCACATGTTAGAAAGTTCAGTCATTCAGTTTTGTTCGACTCTTTGCAACACGGTGGAGTGCAGCATGCAAGGCTTTCCCATCCATCACCAACTCTCAGGGGTTGCTCAAACTCAACTCCTTGTAAGTTGATGATGATATCCAATATTCTGGTCCTCCATCATAACCTTCTGCCCCAGTCTCCAACCATCCCCAGCATCAGGATATTTTCTAAGGAGTCAGTTTCTCTCATCAGGTGGCCAAAGGATTGGAGCTTAAGCTTCAGCATCAGTCCTTGCAGTGAACGTTCAGATCTGATTTCCATTAGGATAGACTGGTTGGATCCCCTGGCAGTCCAAGGGACTCTCAAGAATCTTCTCCTACACCACTGTTCAAAAGCATCAACTCTTTGGGGAACAGCCTTCATTATAGTCCAGTTTTCACATCCATACATAACTTCTGGAAAAACAATAGCTGTGACTAGATGGACATCTGTCATAAAGTAATGTCACTGCTCTTTAATATGCTGTCTCAGTTCAGTTCAGTTCAGTTAAATCCCTCAGTTATGTCCGACTCTTTGCAACCCCATGGACTGTAGCATGCCAGGCCACCCTGTCCATCACCAACTCCCAGAGTTTACTAAAACTCACGTCCATTGAGTCAGTGATGCCATCCAACCATCTCATCCTCTATTGCCTCCTTTACCTCCTGCTTTCAATCCCTTCAGTCCAAGGGACTCTCAAGAGTCTTCTCCAACAACACAGTTCAAAAGCATCCCTTCTTCAGCACTCAGCTTTCTTTATAGTCCAACTCTCACATCCATACGTGATTACTAGAAAGTACATATCCCTGACGAGACAGACCTTTGTTGACAAAGTAATGTCTCTGCTTTTAAATACCCTGTCTAGGTTGGTCATTAACGTTCCTTCCAAGGAGTAAGTGTCTTTTGATTTCATGGCTGCAGTCACCATCTGCCGGGATTTTGCAGCCCCCCAAATATGAAGTCCGCCACTGTTTTCACTGTTTCTCCATCTATTTGCCATGAAGTGATGGGAACAGCTGTCATGATCTTTGTTTTCTGAATGTTGAGCTTTAAGCCAGTTTTTTTCACTCTCCTCTTGTACTTTCATCAAGAGGCTCTAGTTCTTCACTTTCTGCCATAAGGGTGGTGTCATCTGAGGTTGTTGATATTTCTCCAGGCAGTCTTGATTCCAGATTGTGCTTCATCAAGCCCAGTGTTTCTCATGAATATGAGTTAAATAAGCAAGGTGACAATATACAGACTTGACATCTACTTTGGTCATAACTTTTCTTTCAAGGAGCGAGCGTTTTTTTAACTTCACTAGTGCAATCACAATCTGCCCTGATTTTGGAGCCCTCCAAAATAAGAGTATGCCACTGTTTCCATTGTTTCACCATCTAGTTCCCATGAAATGATGGAACTGGATGCCATGATCTCAGTTTTCTGAATGTTCAGCTTTAAGCCAGGGTTTTCACTCTCTTTCAGCTTCATCAAGAGGCTATTTAGTTCCTTTTGGCTTTTGGCCATAAGGGCATTATCATTGCATATCTGAAGTTATTGATATCTTTTTCCAACCATCTTGATTTCAGCTTGAGCTTCATCCAGCCTGGCATGTCAGGATGCATTGTATATAAGTTAAATCTACAGAGGGACAATATACATCCTGGTTGTTCTCCCTTCCCAATGCTGAAGCAGTCCATTTTCCCATGTCCAGTTCTAACCATTGTTGCTTCTTGACCTGCATACAGATTTCTCAGGAGGCAGGTAAGACGTTCTGGTATTCCCACCTCTTTAAGAATTTTCCACTGTTTTTTGTGATATTGCTTATATGAAATATGAAATTCTATATCATATATGGGATCTGACTGAGGATTTTTGTATATAAAAATGTAAAAGATTTTATGTGTTATATATGAGGCTCTGTGTGCAGGTTTTCACATATATTAAATATGGAATTTTCATTTTATCACATGAAAGAATCTGGGTTAGTGTCATATATATGAAACATGGAATTTTATATATTAACGAGATCAAGGTTCAGATTTTCATTTATAATGCAGCATTAATAAAATATCACAGCATTTTCTATTCATTATATGTGAGAATCTGATCTTTATATCATATATAGCTATTGGAGTACAGAATTTAGGAAATAAGAAAAGTGAAACTTTCCCTATGTGGTATATGAAAATCTCAGCACAGTGTTACATATAACATGGAATTTTCCCATGTCATATATTAAATTCTGGATGCAAATTTTCATATGTATGAAATATGGAATCTTCACTATATCATATATGATTGTCTGGATTCAGATATACGAAATCTGGATTTTCTTTTTCTCACATATCAAAATCACTGACCAAATTTTTGAATGTCTTAAATAAGAAATTTGTTCTATGATAGGTATTAGGACATGTTGTAGATATTTAAATATATTAACATAATATATTACATATAAATATGTATTTATAAACATATTTAAAGTATAACATTAAGTTATAGTATATTTATATAGTGTAAACATATATTTTTAAATATAAATATATAAAATGTATATAACAGGAAAAATATATAAATATATGTTTAAATATATGAAGTATATGGTATTTTATAGATGTCAATATGAAAGTCTGGGTACAAATCTGTATATATATATGAACGAAGGATTTCTTTTTTCACACATGTAAATCTCAAATCAGGTTTTAATATAAATGTGTGAAACATGTAACTTTCTCTGTGTCCCAGATGAAAATCTGGGCTCAAATTTTCATATATATGAAATATGTAAATTTCTCTCTTCATATATGAAAATCTAAGTGCACATTTTAATATATATGAGATATGACTTTTTCTCTCTCACATATGGATATCTGAATGCAGATTTTGACATGTATGAAATATTGAATTTTCTATTTGACTTGTATGTGTCTCTGGGTTCAGATTTTCTGTATGAAATACAGAGCTTTCTTTATTTCCCTGGGTCACCTGTGAGAATCTAGGTGGAGATTACCATACGTGTGAAATATAAGTTTTTCTATATCATACGCAGCAATCAGAGTGCAGATTTCCATATATATTAAATATAAAATTGTGAGTATGCCACATGATAATATAGGCACAATTTTTCTTTTGTAGTAAAGATGGACTTTTATCTGTGTCACTTATGAGAATCTTTTTCAGGTATATACATGTAAGATATAGAGTGTTCTCCTCTCACCTCAGAATTTGGACCAAAATATTCTTTTGTATATAATATGGAATATTCTCCATGTCATATCATGATAGCTTACAGTGAATGTTGTCTAATTTGTGATCTCTGAGAAGAAGATTTAGCTTTGGGAACATGACCAGGCTTGATTACTCAAGAGCTTTTGTGTAGCAGAGGTTTATTAAAGAATAAAAAGGGACAGGCAAAGCCATCAGAAGGGGATCAGAGAGTGCACCCCTTGCTAGTCTTAGCGAGAGCTATATATACTTTTTCAGTTTGTTATTGCACCATATCAGAAGACTGTCTCAAGGTTGTAAAAGTCTTACCAGACTCAGTCCCACAATTTACACTTTAAAATAATGAGATTCGAACTAACAATAGAAAGATCTTACCAGACCCATTCCCGTAATATACATTTAAAGATGACAGGAATAGTCAGAAGGTTTTCAAGAAGGAGAAACATGTCCTCAAGAAGGATACATTGTTGTTAAATAATCATTGGTTCAGACTTTAAGGAGAAATATTTCCTTGAGCAAGATCAGACGTTCCCTGTGCAACCATCAACTCTCACTTAAAGAAAAACAAGTTTATTCTTTTCTCTTTCTTGAGAACTCTAAACCCCTCTCTCTTCCTGGAGGGACCCAGATTCCTTTCTCTTCCTGAAGGCTCTGGACCCCTTCCTCTTTGAGAGCACCAGACTCCTTATCAACCTACCTATAAATTG
The DNA here is from genome assembly GCF_033118175.1 of Dama dama. Classification (NCBI taxonomy): domain Eukaryota; kingdom Metazoa; phylum Chordata; class Mammalia; order Artiodactyla; family Cervidae; genus Dama; species Dama dama. The sequence continues at coordinate 448,399 of NW_026871000.1, read as the reverse complement.
ACTCTCTCAATAGGATAGCTTTTGTGTAAATTTTCAGAAATATGAATTTTAGATTTGTCATATATGAGATTTTAAGTATCTTTGTGCAGATATTAATTCATAGGAAATATGGAAATTTGCCTATGTCACATATAAGAATCTGGATGTAGAGTCTCAGGTATATTAAATAAGAAATGTTCTCCTTATCATATATTGAAATCTAGGTACAGATCATCATATATGTGAAATAAGGAAATTTCTGTATTTCATACTCAAAAATCTGTGCACAATTTCCTATATTGAAGTATGAAATTTTGTCTATGTCATATTTGAAATTCTGGGCACACATATTACTTATGAAATATGTATCTTTGTTTATGTAATAATATTAAAACTACAGAGATATTCATATCAAATGTGAAACTTTTCATGTATCTCAAACTAATATCAAAGCAATGAATGGGTTTTACATGAGATGTGAAATTTTACTATATATTAAATATAAAATTTTCTCTAAATCACATATGCAAAATTAACGCAGATTCATATCACACACACACACACACACACACACACACACACACACACACGTAAAACATAAATTGCTAAGATGATAGAGTTGAAGGATATATGCTCATCTTCCCCTATTAGAACTCCCAAATTTCAACTCGCTGCTGAACGACCATCAACAGGAGAATGTTGGATCCCGCCATATAAATATACCCCAGGTCCACGAGGAAAGGAGAAACCCCATCAATGTGGTGGTATGAGGGGCTAAAATCACATTTAGAGTCAAACCATATCCACCAGAGATGTTCAGAGAGCTCAAACAAAACCTTGTGTGCACCAGGACCTAGAAAACCCACAGAGACTGAACCACAACTGCCTTTGAGTGTCTGTCTCTTGCAAAGGCACAGGTGGCAGTGGTCTGCCATGGAGACCAGAGCTCTTATTGTAGAACACATGGGGTCATGCAGTGTGTGGCATAAGCCCTCATTCAGGAGGTCACTGTTAGCCCAACTACTGAGGCACAGAACAGACGACCCACAAACTGTAGAGCAATTATACCAAGGAAATTCTCACACCATTAAGAAAGCTCAAGGACCAAAAACAGATTTCCCAACCTGGGGATCCAGGAAAGGGATGGAACACCGCCAGGGAATTTGAATTTGGAGGCCAGTGGAATTTAAAAGATTATGGAACTTTTCTGTAATCACCAGGATTATAGAACTTCCACAGGACAGGGGAAACAAACTCTTGGAGAGCACAAACAAAAGCTTGTGTCCACCAGGAACCACGAGAAAGGAGCAGACAACCCACAAAAAACTGACCCAAACTTGCCTGTGAGTGTCCAGAAGTCTCGCTGGTGTGAGTTGACAGTGGCCTGCTGCAGGGTCAGGGACACTGAATACAACAATGTATTCAACAATACATATATTCAAGGCTTTCTGAAGGAGGTTACTATTATAGTAGTGATTTCTACCATAGTTCAACCTCAGGCCAAACAACAGGAGGAGAACACAGCCCTGCCCATCAACAGAAAATTGGACTAAAGATTTACTGAGGTTGGCCACACCCACTGGAACAAGACTGTTTCCCCCAAGTCAGTATTTCCCATAAGGAAGCTTCCAGGAGCCTATCCCTACCCATCAGAAGGCAGACAGAATGAAAATCACAATACAGAAAACTAACCAAATGGATCACTTGGACCACAGCCTTGTTTACATCAATGAAAGTATGAGCCATGCCATACACGGATATCTTAGATGGACGGGTCACAATAGAGAGATTTGACAAAGTGTTCACTGCAGTAAAGGATGGCAAACCACTTCAGTATTCTTGCCTTGAGAACCCCATGAACAGTATGAAAAGGCAAAAAGATATGACACTGAAAGATGAGTGCCCCAGGGCAGTAGGTGCCCAATATAGTGCTGGGTAACAGTGGGGAAGTAACTCCATAAAGAATGAAATTAGTTCGGTCGCTCAGTCGTGTCTGACTCTTTGAGACCCCATGAACTTCAGCACGCCATGCCTCCCTGTCCATCACCAACTCCTGGAGTTTACCCAAACTCACGTCCATTGAGTTAATGATGCCACCTAACCGTCTCATCCTCTGTTGCCCCCTTCTCCTCCTGCCTTCAATCTTCCCCAACATCTCGGTCTTTTCAAATGACTTTTAGATAGCAGCCATTCTGACCAGTGTGAGATGGTACCTCATGGCAATTTTGATTTGCATTTCTCTGATAATGAGTGATGTTGAGCATCTTTTTCATGAGTTTGTTAGACACCTGTATGTCTTCTTTGGAGAAAGGTCTGTTTAGTTCTTTGGCCCATTTTTTGACTGGGTCATTTATTTTTCTGGAATTGAGTTGCAGGTGTTTCTTGTATATTTTTGAGATTAATTCTCTCTCGGTTTCCTCATTTGCTATTATTTCCTCTCATTTTGAATGCTGTCTTTTCACTTTTCTTATTTCTTTCATTGTGTAAAAGCTTGTAAGTTGAATTAGGTCCCATTTGGATATTTTTGGTTTTATTCCAGGTATTCTGGAAAGTGGGTCAGAGAGGATCCTGCTGTGATTTATGTCAGAGAAAGTTTTGCCTATGTTCTCCTCTAGGAGTTTTATAGTTTCTGGTCTTATGAAATATTTAATCCATTTTGAGTTTATTTTTGTACATGGTGTTAGAAAGTGTTCTAGTTTCATTCTTTTACAAGTGGTTGACCAGTTTTACCAGCATCACTTCTTAAAGAGATTGTCTGTTCTCTATTGTATATTCTTGCCTCCTTTGTTAAAGATAAAGTGTCCTTATCTTTGCCTGTGGATTTATCTCTTGGCTGTCTATTTTGTTCCTCTGATCTATATTTCAGTATTTGTGCCAATGCCCTACTTTCTTGATGACTGTAGCTAAGTAGTAGAGCCTGAAGTCAGGCTGGTTGATTCCTCCTGTTCCATTCTTCTTTCTCAAGATTGTTTTGCTTATTTGAGGTTTTTTGTGTTTTCATACAAATTGTGAAATTATTTCTTCTAGTTCTGTGAAAAATATTGTTGGTAGCTTGATAGGGATTGCATTGACTCTATAGACTGCTTTGGGTAGTATACTCATTTTTACTGTATTGATTCTTTCAATCCATGAACGTGTTATATTTCTCAATCTTTTTGTGTCCTGTTTGATTTCTTTCATTAGCTTTTTATAGTTTTATATTTATATGTTTTCTGTTTCTTTAGGTGGATATATTCTCAAGTATTTTATTCTTTTTGTTTTAATGTTGAATGGAATTGTTTCCTAATTTCTCTTTCTGTTTTCTCATTGTTAGTATATAGGACTGCAAGGGATCTCTGTGTGTTAATTTTATATCCTGCAAATTTACTATATTCATTGATAAGCTCTAGTAACTTTCTGGTTGAGTCTTTAGGGTTTTCTATGTAGAGAATCATCTCATCTGCAAACAGTGAGAGTTTTACTTCTTCTTCTCCAACTTGGATTCCTTTTATTGCTTTTTCTTCTCTGATTGCTGTGCCCAAAACTTCTAAAACTATGTTGAAGAGTAGTGGTGAGAGTGGACACCCTTGTCGTGTTCCTGGCCTTAGGGGAAATGCTTTCAGTTTTTCACCTTTGAGGATAATGTTTGCTGTAGAGTTGTCACATATAGCTTTTATTATGTTGAGTTATGTTAATTCTTTCTGGAGGTTTGTTTTTTTAATCATAAATGGATGCTGAATTTTGTCAAAGGCTTTCTCTGTATCTATTGATATAATCATAGGGTTTATCTTTCAGTTTGTTAATTTGTTAATAAATCACAAATAAATGTTGATTTATTTGTGGATATTAAAGAATCCTTGCATTACCAGGATGAAGTCAACTTGTTCGTGATGCATGATCTTCTAAATATGTTGTTTGATTCTGTTTGCTATAATTTTTCAGGATTTTTGCATATATGTTCATCAGTGATATTGGCCTGTAGTTTCTTTGTTTTGTGGCATCTTTTGCTCATTTTGGTATTAGGGTGACAGTGGCCTCATAGAATGAGTTTGGAAGTTAATCTTCCTATGCAATTTTCTAAAAGAGTTTGAGAAGGATAGGTATTAGGTCTTCTGTAAATTTTTGGTGGAATTCAGCTGTGAAGCCGTCTGGTCTTGGGCTTTTTTTTTTTTTTTTTTTTTTTTTTGCTGAAAGAGTTCAGATTACAGTTTCAATTTCCATGCTTGTGATGGGTATGTTAAGGTTTTCTATTTCTTCCTGGTTCAGTTTTGGAAAGTTATACTTTTCTAATAATTGGTCCATTTCCTTCAAGTTGTCCATTTTATTGGCATATAGTTACTGATAGTAATCTCTTATGATCCTTTTTATTTCTGTGTTGTCGTGATTTCTCCATTTTCATTTCTAATTATGTTGATTTATTCTTCTCCTTTTGTTTCTTCATGTGTCTGGATATTGGTTGGTCAATTTTATTTATCTCCTCAAAAAAACAGCTTTTAGTTTAGTTTAATTTTTTAGTATTTTTTTTTGCTATGGTTTCTTTTCTTCCTTTTGAATTTATTTCTGCCCTAATGTTAAATATTTGTTTTTCCTTCAATTAATCTTGGGATTCATTTCTTTCTTTTCTACTTGCTTTAGGTTTAGAGTTAATTTATTTTACTTTATTTCTGTTACTTGATGTAAGCCTGTACTGCTACAAAACTTCTTCTTAGGACTGCCTTTACAGTCATCCATAGGATTTTGGTTTTTCTCCTTTAAATTCATTTGTTTCTATGCATATTATGATTTCTTTTTTTATTTCTTCTATAATTTGTTGTTTATTTAGAAGCAAGTTGTTTAGCTTCCATTCAGTTCAGTGGTTCAGTAATGTCTGACTCTTTGCAACCTCATGAACTGCAGCATGCCAGGCCTCCCAGTCTAACACCAATTTCCAGAGCCTACCCAAAGTCATGTCCATTGACTTGGTGATGCCATACAAACACCTCATCCTCTGTTGTCCCTTTTCCTCCTGCCTCAATCTTTCCCAGCATCAGGGTCTTTTTAAATGAGCCAGCCTGCCAAATGAGTCAGCTTTCAATTGAGTCAGGTTATCAAAGTACTGGAGTTTCAGTTTCAACATCAGTCCTGACAATGAACACCCAGGACTGATCTCCTTTAGGATGGACTGGCTTGCTCTCCTTGTAGTACAAGCGACTCTGAAGAGTCTTCTCCAACACCACAGTTCAAAAGCATCAATTTTCGAGGCTCAGCTTTCTTTATAGTCAAATTCGCTCATCCATACCTGAGTACTGGAAAAAACATAGCCTTGCCTAGATGGACCTTTGTTGACAAAGTCATGTACCTGCTTTTTACTATTCTGTCTAGGTTGGTCATAACTTTCCTTCCAAGGAGTAAGCATCTTTTAATTTCATGCTTGCAATCACCATGTGGGTGATTTTGGAGCCCCCCCAAAATAAAGTCACATTGTTTCTACTGTTTCCCCTCATATTTGTCATGAAGTGATGGGATCAGATGCAATGTTCTTAGTTTTCTGAATGTTGAATTTTAAGTTAACATTTACTCTCTTCTTGCACCTTCATCAAAAGGCTCTTTATTTCTTCTTCACTTTCTACCATGAGGGCAGTATCATTTGCATATCTGAGGTTATTGATATTTCTCCCAGTAATCTTGATTGCAGTTTGTGCTTCCTTCAGCTCAGAATTTTTCATAATAATAAATAATTAACAACAATAAATAATTGAATAACAATTAGTTAATAATATTAACTAGCAATAATTAAAATAAATTATTAACTTATTTAGTTAATTTAATTTAGTTAAACAGTTTAAGTCATTAAACTAACAGATGTTAAATAAGTTAAATAAGCAGGGTGACAACATACAGCATTGACATACTTTTTTCCTATTTTTAAAAGTCTGTTGTTTCATTACCAATTCTAACTGTTGCTTCCTGACCTGCATACAGGTTTCTCAAGAGGGAGGTCAGGTGGTCTGGTATTCCCATCACTCAGAATCTTCCACAGACTTTTGTGATCAACACATTCAAAAGCTTTGACATAGCCAATAAAGCAGAAATAAATGTTTTTCTGGAACTCCCCAGTGGGAACATTTCGTGCAAAACTGGGTTCAATAAAGGACAGAAACGGTAAGAACCTAACAGAAGAAGGAGATATTAAGAGGTGGCAAGAATACACAGAAGAACTGTATGAAAAAGATGACCCAGATAATCACGATGGTGTGATCACTCACCTAGAGCCAGGCATCCTGGAATGTGAAGTCAAGTGGGCCTTAGAAAACATCACTATGAACAAAGCTAGTAGAGGTGATGGAATTCCAGTTGATTTATTTCAAATCCTGAAAGATGATGCTATGAGAGTGCTGCGCTCAATATGCCAGCAAATTTGGAAAACTCAGCAGTGGCCAAAGAACTGGAAAAGGTCAGTTTTCATTCCAATCCCAAAGAAAGGCAATCCCAAAGAATGCTCAACTTACTGCACAATTGCAGTCATCTCATGCTAGTAAAGTACTGCTCAAAATTCTCCAAGCCAGATTTCATTAATACTGGTTTTAGAGAAGGCAGAGGAACCATAGATCAGATTGCCAGCATCCGCCAGATCATTGAAAAAGCAAGACAGTTCCAGAAAAGCATCAATTTCTGCTTTATTGACTTTGCCAAACCTTTTGACTGTGTGTATCACAATCAACTGTGGAAAATTCTGAAAGAGATGGGAATACCAGACCACCTGACCTGCCTCTTGAGAAGCTTATATGCAGTTCAGGAAGAAACAGTAAGAACTGGACATGGAACAACTGACTGGTTCCAAATGGGAAAAGGAGTACGTCAAGGATGTATATTGTTCACCCTGCTTATTAAACTTATATGCAGAGTACATCATGAGAAACACTGGGCTGGAAGAAGCACAAGCTGGAATCAAGATTGCCGGGAAAAAATCAATAACCTCAGATATGCAGATGATACCACCCTTATGGCAGAAAGTGTAGAGGAACTATAAAGTCTCCTCATGAAAATGCAAGAGTGAAAAAGTTGGCTTACAGCTCAACAATCAGAAAACTAAGATCTTGACACCTGGTCCCATCACTTCATGGGAAATAGATGGGGAAACAGTGGAAAGAGTGTCAGGCTATTTTTGATGGCTCAAACATCACTGCAGATGGTGATTGCAGCCATGAAGTTAAAAGATGCTTACTCCTTCGAAGGAAAGTTATGACCAAACTAGATAGCATATTAAGAAGCAGAGACATTACTTTGCCAACAAAGGTCCATCTAGTCAAGGCTATGGTTTTTCCAGTGGTCATGTATGGATGTGAGAGTTGGACTGTGAAGACAGCTGAGTACCGAAAAATTGATTCTTTTGAACTGTGGTGTTGGAGAAGACTCTTGAGAGTCCCTTGGACTGCAAGGAGATCCAACCACTCCATCATAAAGGAGCTCACTCCTGAGTGTTCATTGGAAGGACTGATGGTGAAGCTGAAACCCAATATTTTGGCCACCTCATGTGAAGAGCTGACTCATTGTAAAAGACCCTGTTGTTGGGAGTGATTGCGGTCAAGAGGAGAAGGGAACCTCAGAGGATGAGATGGCTGGATGGCATCACCAACTCGATTGACATGAGTTTCCATACATTTTGGCAGTTGATGATGGACAGGAAGGCCTGGCGTGCTGCAATTCATGGGGTCACAAAGAATCAGACAGAGCAGAGCAACTGAACTGAACTGATGCGGATTTGATTAAGAGAAGACTCTTTTAACCAGTTTTTGCCATCATAGGCTGTCATGGTTATCCCTGCTCCACTCCGTGGAATATCCATAATGGTTCCGAAGGCCTTGAAGTCACTTCCTGCACACACTGCAGTCCCTGAGGGAATGTACTAATACACAACCCATCTTCAATTGATTTTAAATACACAGTGATAGCGCAAAGATTGTCAGAGTAAAGAATTAACATAATGTGCTTTTATTTATGTCTAAATCAGTGAAATAAAATATTCACTGCAAGGTTCAAACTTGAACCTTGAAAAGTATAAAATATCATTTTATTTGAACATACGATATCTTGATAAATTTGAAAATTACATTTTAAAATGAAATTCATTCTTAATCGTCAGTTATTTTGAGACTATGAATAAATGAAAATGAAATTGTGCAGCTAATACTGCAAAGCACATTTTGAAAATGTGTTTTTCTTAAAAGTTCCCTTACAGTTTTACAATCTTAATTAGATATAAAATGATCAATAGATTTTATATCATGTTTAATTTCTGGATTTTTTTTCCTTTAAGAATGTAATCAGAAAATTTTTCTATTGAGTAATTATTAAAAATTGTCTCTCTGTATTGTGTGGAACACACTGTTTACACAATTGTTGGGAGATATTTTATTTCCTAAAATCTTTCATAATTCAGATATAGTGTCTAGGTTTTTTATAATTCAGCTCCACTGTCTAGGCGTTTTGTTTTGCTTTGCTTTGGCTGACAATTTTCTCATCTATTTCTAGTATCTTCAGAGTTTCTGTTAGGAATGTGTATCTGTTGTTATTTAGTTGTTCAGTTGTATCCAACTCTTTGCCACCCCATGGATTGTAAGCCCACCAGTCTCTTCTGTCCACAGGGATTCTTCTGGCAAGAATACTGGGTTGCCATGCTCTCCTGCAGGGGATCTTCCTGACCCAGAGATGGAATTCGAGTCTGCTACAGTTCCTGCATTGCAGGTGGATTCTTTACTGCTGAGCCAAAATATATTTGTATAGACGAAACCCAGATTAATTATGAAGATTCATAATCAGTGAAAAGTAAAGATGCAGAAGCCCAAACAAGCATTTATCTTTTACCAATTACTAATAAGTAAAATCCTTCATTTCAATTTGCTTTCATTTATTTATTTTTTAATTTTCCACTGAAGGATAACTGCTTTTTAGAATTTTGTGGTTTTCTGTTGAACTTCAACATGACACTCTGTCTTACCTCATAGTTCCTCTTCAATATCATCTCATTCTGTGTAAACAACATCTTTTAACATTTCTTACAGACCAGATATCTGCTGAGAATATCTTCCCTAATTTTTGGTTCATAGGAGAATAAACAACTTCTTTACTTTTAAGGATAATATCCTGAACATAGAAGCTATGTTCAGTGGGGAGGAGCCAAGATGCTGGAGGAATAGGACGGGGAGACCACTTTCTCCCCCACAAATTCATTGAAAGAACAATTGAACGCTGAGCATACTTTACAAAACAATTTCTGATCGCTAGCGGAGGACATCAGGCGCCAAGAAAAGCAGCCCATTGTCTTCAAAAGGAGGTAGGGCAAAATATAAAAGATAAAAAGAGGGACAAAAGAGCTAGAGATGGAAACCCATTCTGGGAAGGGAGTCTTAATAGAGGAAGTTTCCAAACACCAGGAAACCCTCGCACTGGTGGGTCTGGGGGAAGTTTTTGAATCTCGGAGGGCGACCTAACTGGGAGGAAAAATAAAGAAAACCCACAGATTACATGCCTAAAAGAAACTCCCAGCAGAAAACTACCCCAGACGCCTGCATCCACCACCAGCAATTGGGGGTGGAACGGAAAAGAGCAGGCGGCATTGCTTTCGGTAAGGACTGGGCCTGAATGCCCTGAGGGCAATTGGAGGGAGCTTTGCGAGATAGCAGCTTAAACTGTGGGATGGCAAGAGAGAGAGATAGAAAATTAACCAACCCAAACACACTGCCAGCTGTTCTCAGAACAAAGGAAGTGAGCAACTGCAGAGAGGAGCTAGCTGGTGGCAGACCCCGCCCATCCCTGCCAGAGGCAGGAGGCAGGGGGGAGGGGAAAGGGGCAAACTCGGCCCCAGAGACAGCACCCCCTACCACACTGCAAACAGGCCTCCAGTTTCCAACCAAAGACTTCCTGAGATTCTGGGTGGTCAACATCCGCTGGGAGGGTCATGGCTAAACACAAGGTGCATGCACCCGACTGGCGCGGGCGTACTGAGGCTGGGACCGCAGAGGGGAGAAGGTGCACTGCACTTGGGGAGAGTGCACCCATCAGGCTCCTGGCTGCCTGAGCTGCTTGGGCCAGGGAAGGCACAAAATGCAGCCACAACCGAGTCCGCGCTTTTGTGCAATACCCGAAAACTGGAACCGCACGCACGCAGGGCACGCTCCATACAGAGCAGCCAGGAGCCTGAGCAGTGTAGATTGGGAAAGCACACACACCCATGAGCGGGGTAAACCCAGTGTGGCCGGAACACTGTGTGTGCTACCCACACACAGTGATATCTCTCTGCAGCGCCTCTTCCTCCCCACAGCAGGACTGAACTAGCAAACCTGAACAAGGGACCACCTCAACCGGCCTGTGTCAGGGTGGAAATTAGACACTGAAGAGACCAGCAAATAGAAGCCAAATAAACAAAGGGATCCGCTTCAGAAGGGACCGGTGCAACAAATTAAAATCCCTGTAGATAACACCAACTACACAAGAAGGGGCCTATAGATATCAAGAAGTGTAAGCTACAATGAGGAGCTATTTGAAACTGAACTGATCCCACATTGACCTCAACAGCTCCAGAGAAATTACGAGATCTATATTCACCTTTTTTTTTTAATTAATTTTTAAATTTTCTTTTCTTTTTTATTTTTTCTTTTATTTTCTTTTAAAATTCCCTATTACTCCCCCATTACTCCTTAACTTTCATTTTCATATATTTTTATGATATATTTAATTAGGAAAATTTTTTTTCTTGTTTTTCTTTTCTTGTTTTTTCTCTTATTTTCTTTTAAAGTCCCCTATTACTCCTCTATTACTCCATAATTTTAATTTTCATTTCACTATAAACTTGCAAGAAAAAAAGAGAGAAGCCCTATTTTTGAATCTAACTTCATATATATTTCTAAAATATTTTGTTTCGATTTTGTTCTTAATATTGTATTTTTAGGAGTCTAACCTCTACTCTGGATTTTTAATATTTGTTTTTCAGTATGTGATATAAGTTTTGGACATTTAAGAATCCAATATTCAGTACCCATTTTTATTCAGGAGTGTGTTGATTACTCTCGCCCACTTTTGACTCTCTATTTTCTACCTCAGAACACCTCTATTTCCTCCCTTCCCCTTCTCTTCCCAGTCCAATTCTGTGAACCTTTGTGGGTGTCTGGGCTACGGAGAACACTTTGGGAACAGAGAACTGCGTAGATCTGTCTCTCTCCTCATGAGTCCCCCTTTTTCTCCTCCTGCTCATCTCTATCTCCCTCCTCCCTCTCCTCTTTTTCATGTAACTCTGTGAAGAGTATCCCATAAGGATAACAGCTGATCTATCAATAGAAACCCTTCAGGCCAGAACAGAATGGCAGGACATACTTAAAGTAATGAAAGAGAATAACCTACAACCTAGATTACTGTACCCAACAAGGATCTCATTCAGATATGTAGGAGAATTCAATTCTCCCTCATGGTGGAGAATCTTTTCACCATTAACCTAGAAGTTTTATTATCAGTGCTGTATAGTTGGAGAAGTCTTGAGACTACTGGAAGAGTAAAACTGAAATCCAGAGGCAGGAGAGTTAAGCCCAAAACCTGAGAACACCAGAGAACTCCTGACTACATGGAACATTAAGTAATAAGATACCATCCAAAACCCTCCATACCTACACTGAAACCAACCACCACCCAAGGGCCAATAAGTTCCAGAGAAAGACATACCATGCAAATTCTCCAGCAACACAGGAACATAGCCCTGAGCGGCAACATAAGGCTGCCCAAAGTCACACCTAACATAGACCCAACTCAAAACTCATTACTGGACACTCCATTGCACTCCAGAGAGAAGAAATCCAGTTCCATGAACCAGAACACCCACACAAACTTCCCTAACCAGGCAACCTTGGCAAACCAATCGTCCAACCCCACCCACTGGGTGAAACCTCCACAATAAAAAGAAACCACAGACCACCAGAATACAGAAAGCCCACTCCAGACACAGCAATCTAAACAAGATGAAAATGCAGAGAAATATCCAATAGGTAAAAGAACATGAAAAAGGCCCACCAAGTCAAACAAAAGAGGAGGAGATAGGGAATCTACCTGAAAAAGAATTTAGAATAGTGATAATAAAAATGATCCAAAATCTTGAAAACAAAATGGAGTTACAGACAAATAGCCTGGAGACAAAGATTGAGAAGATGCAAGAAATGTTTAATAAAGACCTAGAAGAAATAAAAAAGAGTCAATTAAAAATGAATAATGCAATAAATGAGATTAAAAACACTCTGGAGGGAATCAAGAGTAGAATAAAGGAGACAGAAGATAGCATAAGTGAGGTAGAAGATAAAATAGTGGAAATAAAAGAAGCAGAGAGAAAAAAGAAAAAAGAATTAAAAGAAATGAGGACAACCTCAGGGACCTCTGGGACAATGTGAAACACCCCAACATTCGAATCATAGGAGTCCCAGAAGAAGAAGACAAAAATAAAGACCATGAGAAGACACTCGAGGAGATAATAGCTGAAAACTTCCCCCCAAATGGGGAAGGAAATAGCCACCGAAGTCCAAGAAACCCAGAGAGTCCCAAACAGGATAAACCCAAGGCGAAACACCCTAGGACAAATATTAGTCAAATTAACAAAGATCAAACACAAAGAACAAATATTAAAAGCAGCAAGGGAGAAACAACAAATAATACAGAAAGGGATTCCCATAAGGATAGCAGCTGATGTATCAATAGAAACCCTTCAGGCCAGAAGGGAATGGTAGGACATACTTAAAGTAATGAAAGAGAATAACCTACAACCTAGATTACTGTACCCAGCAAAGATCTCATTCAGATATGAAGGAGAATTCAAAAGCTTTACAGACAAGCAAAAGCTGAGAGAATTCAGCACCACCAAACCAGCTTTTCAACAAATGCTAAAAGATCTTCTCTAGACAGGAAACACAGAAAGGTTGTATAAACATGAACCCAGAACAACAAAGTAAATGACAACAGGACCACACCTATCAATAATTACCTTAAATGTAAATGTGTTGAATGCCCCAACCAAAAGACAAAGACTGGCTGAATGGATACAAAAACTGACCCCTATATATGCTGTCTACAAGAGACCCACCTCAAAACAAGGGACACATACAGACTAAAATTGAAGGGCTGGAAAAAAATATTACATGCAAATGGAGACCAAAAGAAAGCAGGAGTCACAATACTCATATCAGATAAAATAGACTTTCAAATAAAGGCTGTGAAAAGAGACAAAGAAGGACACTACACAATGATCAAATGATCAATCAAAGATGAGGATATAACAATTATAAGTATATATGCACCCAACATAGGAGCACCGCAATATGTAAGGCAAAGGTAAAGAGTATGAAAGAGGAAATTAATCATAACACAATAATAGTGGGAGACTTTAATACCCCACTCACAACTATGGATAGATCAACTAAACAGAAAATTAACAAGGAAACGCAAACTTTAAATGACACAATGGACCAGCTAGACCTAATTGATATCTATAGGACATTTCACCCCAAAACAATCAACTTCACCTTTTTCTCAAGTGCACACAGAACCATCTCCAGAATAGATCACATCCTGGGCCATAAATCTAGTCTTGGTAAATTAAAAAAAAAAAAAAAAATTGAAATCATTCCATTCATCTTTTCTGATCACAGTGCAGTAAGATTAGATCTCAACTACAGGAAAAAAATTATTAAAAATTCAAATATATGGAGGCTAAATAACACACTCCTGAATAACCAACAAATCATAGAAGAAATCAGAAAAGAAATCAAAATATGCATAGAAATGAATGAAAATGAAAACACAACAACCCCAAACCCATGGGACACTGTAAAAGCAGTGCTAAGGGGAAGGTTCATAGCATTACAGGCTTACCTCAAGAAACAAGAAAAAAGTCAAATAAATAACCTAACTCTACACCTAAAGCAATTAGAGAAGGAAGAAATGAAGAACCCCAGGGTTAGTAGAAGGAAAGAAATCTTAAAAATTAGGGCAGAAATAAATGCAAAAGAAACTAAAGAGACCATAGCAAAAATCAACCAAGCTAAAAGCTGTTTTTTGAAAAAATAAACAAAATTGACAAACCGTTAGCAAGACTCATTAAGAAACAAAGGGAGAAGAACCAAATTAACAAAATTAGAAATGAAAATGGAGAGATCACAACAAACACTGAAATACAAAGGATCATAAGAGACTACTACCAGCCAATAAGATGGACAACTTGGAACAAATGAACAAGTTCTTAGAAAAGTATAACTCTCCAAAACTGAACCAGAAAGAAATAGATCTTAACAGTCCCATCACAAGCACGAAAATCGAAACTGTAATCAGAAGTCTTCCAGGAAACAAAAGCCCAGGACCAGATGGCTTCAGAACTGAATTCTACCAAAATTTTAGAGAAGAGCTAAAACGGATCTTACTCAAATGCTTCCGGAAAATTGCAGAAAAAGGTAAAGCTCCAAACTCATTCTATGCGGCCACCATCACCGTAATTCCAAAACCAGACAAAGATGCCACAAAAAAAGAAAACTACAGGCCAATATCACTGATGAACATAAATGCAAAAATCCTTAACAAACTTCTAGCAAACAGAATCCAACAACATATTTTAAAAAATCATACACCATGACCAAGTGGCTTTATCCCAGGATTGCAAGAATTCTTTAATATCCACAAATTAATAAATGTAATACACCACATTAACAAATTGAAAGATAAAAACCATATGATTACCTCAAAAGATGCAGAAAAAAACCTTTGACAAAATTTAACACCAATTTATGATTAAAACTCTCGAGAAAGCAGGAATAGAAGGAACACACCTCAACATAGTAAAAGCTATATATGACAAACCCACAGTAAGCATTACCCTCAATGGTGAAAAATTGAAAGCATTTCCCCTGAAATCAGGAACAAGACAAGGGTGCCCACTCTCACCACTACTATTCAGCATAGTTTTGGAAGTTTTCGTTCCAGCAATCAGAGCAGAAAAATAAGTAAAACGAATCCATATAAGAAAAGAAGAAATGAAACTCTTGCTGTTTACAGATGACATGATCCTCTACATAGAAAACCCTAAAGACTCTACCATAAAACTACTAGTGCTAATCAATGAATATAGTAAATTTACAGGATATAAAATTTACACACAGAAATCCCTTGCATTCCTATACACTAACAATGGGAAAACAGAAAGAGAAATTATGGAAACAATACCATGCACCATTGCAACAAAAAGAATAAAATACTTAGGAGTATATCTACCTAAAGAAACAAAAGACCTATACATAGAAAACTATAAAACACTGATGAAAGAAATCAAAGAGGACACAAACAGATGGAGAAACATACCGTGTTCATGGATTGGAAGAATCAATATTTTCAAAATGGCTATTCTACCCAAAGCAGTCTATAGATTCAATGCAATCCCTATCAAGCTACCAACGGTATTTTTCACAGAACTAGACCAAAGAATTTCACAATTTGTATGGAAATACAAAAAACCTCAAATAGCCAAAGTACTCTTGAGAAAGAAGAATGGAACTGGAGGAATCAACCTGCCTGACTTCAGACTCGACTACAAAGCCACAGTCATCAAGACAGTATGGCACTGGCACAAAGACAGAAATATAGATCAATGGAACAGAATAGAAAGCCCAGAGGTAAATCCACGAACCTATGGACACCTTATCTTCAACAAAGGAGGCAAGGATATACAATGGAAAAAAGACAACCTCTTTAACAAGTGGTGCTGGGAAAACTGGTCAACCACTTGTAAAAGAATGAAACTAGAACACTTTCTAACACCATACACAGAAATAAATTCTAAGTGGATTAAAGATCTAATGTAAGACCAGAATCTATAAAACTCCTAGAGGAGAACATAGGTAAAACACTCTCCGACATAAATCACAGCAGGATCCCCTATGACCCACCTCCCAGAATATTGGAAATAAAAGCAAAACTAAACAAATGGGACCTAATGAAACTTAAAAGCTTTTGCACAACAAAGGAAACTATAAGCAAGGTGAAAAGACAGCCGTCAGATTGGGAGAAAATAATAGCAAATGAAACAACAGACAAAGGATTAATATCAAAAATATACAAGCAACTTCTGCAACTCAATTCCAGAAAAATAAATGACCCAATCAAAAAATGGGATAAAGAACTAAACAGACCTTTCTCCAAAGAAGATATACAGATGGCTAACAAACACATGAAAAGATGCTCAACATCACTCATTATCAGAGAAATGCAAATCAAAACCACAATGAGGTACCATTACACGCCAGTCAGGATGGCTGCTATCCAAAAGTCTATGGGCAATAAATGCTGGAGACGTTGTGGAGAAAAGGGAATGCTCTTACACTGTTGGTGGGAATGCAAACTCGTACAACTGCTGTGGAGAACAGTGTGGAGATTTCTTAAAAACCTGGAAATAGAACTGCCATATGACCCAGTAATCCCACTTCTGGGCAGACACACCAAGGAAACCAGATCTGAAAGAGACACATGCACCCCAATGATCATCGCAGCACTGTTTATAATAGCCAGGACATGGAAGCAACCTAGATGCCCATCCGCAGATGAAAGGATAAGGAAGCTGTGGTATATATACACGTGGAATATTACTCAGCCATTAAAAAGAATTCATTTGAATCAGTTCTAATGAGATGGATGAAACTGGAGCCTATTATACAGAATGAAGTAAGCCAGAAAGATAAAGACCATTACAGTATATTAACACATATGTATGGAATTTAGAAAGATATTAACGATAACCCTATATGCAAAACAGAAAAAGAGACACAGATGTACAGAACAGACTTTTGGACTCTGTGGGAGTAGGCGAGGGTGGATGTTTCGAGAGATAAGTATTGATCTATGGTGAAACAGATCACCAACCCAGGTTGGATGCATGAGACAAGTGCTCGGGCCTGTTCACTGGAAAAACCCAGAAGGATCGGGTAGAGAGGGAGGTGGGTGGGGGGATAGGGGTGGGGAATACATGTAAATCCACGGCTGATTCATGTCAATGTTTGACAAAAACCTCTACAATATTGTAAAGTAATTAGCCTCCAACTAATGAAAAAAAAAGAAGTTATGTTCAGTTTTGTTTTAAAAGGCACTTTTTAAATTTATTGACATGTTGCTCATGTATCATGAATTTACCAGTTTACATGTATAATTCATTGATTGTAATTTATTCCCAGGTTGCATAACCATAACCACTGCCACATTCTAGAATATTTTCATGACTCCAATGGGACATTGGACATTTTCCATTTCCCCCTTCATCTGGGTCCTGGCATAGACTTCTCTGTTTTTTGTCTTCAGAGAATTACCTGATCTTTGATATGAATGAAATAATGCAACAGGCAATTTTTTTAATTTAATAATTTAAAAAAATTAATGGCTATTAAATAAAATGGAAATATAATTTTAATGTAATGACTTTACAGAATTTTGTTTTCTGTCAAACCTCAATATGAATCAGTCATAGGTATACATCTATCCCTTTCCTGTTGATCCTTCCTTGCATCTCCCTGCTTATGCCTCCCCTCAATGTTGATACAGAGACCCTGTTTGTGTTTCCTGAGACATACACCACATTTCTGTTTGCTATCTATTTTATATATGGTAATACATAAAATTGGGTCAGTTTTCATGTTACTCTCTCCATACATCTTACCCTCCTTCTGTCTCCCCATGCCCATTATTCTTTTCTCTATGCCCTTTTCTTATTTACAGCTCTGCAAGTAAATTCTTCGGTATCATTTTTCTAGATTCTGTATATATGCATTCGTATATAAAGCATTTAACTTTTGCTTTCTGACATACTTCACTCTGTAATAGACTCTAAATTCATCCACCTCATTAGAACTGACTCAAATTTGTCCCTTTTTATGAATGAGTAATATTCCACTGAAAACTAATCTTTTCCAGTCCCATGGTCAGTTTTCATTCCAGTCCCAAAGAAGGGCAATGCCAAAGAATTTTCAAACCATTGCACAACCACATTCATCTCACACATTACCAAAGTAATGTTCAAAATAAGCAAGGTGTTGAAATACAGCCTTGACATACTCCTTTCCCTATTTACAAACAATCTGTTGTTCCATGTTCAGTTCTAACTGTTGCTTCTTGACCTTCATACAGATTTTTCAGGAGGCAGGTCATGTGGTCTGTTATTCCAAACTCTTGAAAAAATTTTTCACAGTTTGTTGCATTTCACACAAAGCCTTTCACATAGTCAATACAGCAGAAGTAGATGTTTTTCTTTAACTCTCTTGCTTTTTTGATGCTCCAGGAGATGTTGGTAATTTCATTTCTGGTTCCTATGCTTTACTAAATCCAGCTTGTACGTGAGGAGTTTCCAGTTTATGTACTGTGGAAGTCTGGCTTGGAGAATTTTGAGACTCTCTTTGCTAGCTTGTGATATGAGTACAATTGTGCAGCATTTTGAACAATCTTTGGCATTGCCTTTATTTCGGATTGGAATGAAAATTTAGCAGTCCTGTGGCCTCTGTTGTTTTCCAAGTTTGCTGGCAATATAGCAATTTAAGAACATATTCTCTTAGAATTTGAAATAGCTCAACTGGAATTCCATCATGTCCACTAGCTTTGTTCACAGTGATGCTTCCTAATGCCCACTTGACTTTGCACTCCAGGATGCCTGACACTAGGTGAGTGATCACACCATCGTGGTTATCTGGGCCATGAAGATCTGTTTTGTATAGTTCTGTGTATTGTTGCCACCATTGCTTAATGTTTGCTTCCCTTGGGTACATACTTTTTCTATCATTCATTGTGCCCATCTGTACTTGAAATGTTGTTTTGATATTTCTAATTTTCTTGAAGAGCTCTCTATTCTTCCCCATTGTAATAGTTTCCTCTGTTTCTTTGCACTGATCACTGAGGAACTCTTTCTTATCTCTCTTTGCTCTTCTTTGGAACCCTGGATTCAAATGTTTATATCTTTCCTTTTCTCCTTTGCCTTTTGCTTCTCTTTCATTCCCAACTATTTGTAAGTCCTCCCAACACAACCATTTTACATTTTTGCATTTATTTTTCTTGGAGATGGCTTGATCACTCTCTCCTGCTCAATGTGATGAATCTATGTCCATAGTTCATCTGGCACTCTACCAGATCTCTTCCCTTCAATCTGTATAAACATAAGGGATTTGATTTAGTTCATCCCTGAATGATATTGTGGTTTTCCCTACATTCATCACCTTAAGTGTGAATTTCACAATAAGGTGTTCAGTGCACAGGTATTTACAATTGTTATATCTTCCTTTTGGATTGATCAGTTGATCATTATGTCATGTCTCCCTTATCTCCTGTTGTATTCTTATCTTCAGCTCCCCAGAAGAGACACACCTGAGATGCAGCTGGGCAACCAGAAAACAAGCAGCTGAGACCAGGGAAGTGATAAGACACACTTCACCTGGGGAGTGTGAGCTTTCCAAGCACCTGGTTGCCTGAGGGACTCAGACCTGGGAAGGGCACAAAACGCAGGCTCAACTGAGTGTGTGCCTTTGTGGAGTACCTGAGAACTTGAAACTGAGCAACATAAATCTGGGAAGTGTACACAAGCCAGGGTCCGTCTCAGACAGTTTCCTGGAAGAGCAGAGCAACCTGGAGCCTGAGCAGAGTAGACCGGGAAAGCACACACACCATGAGCAGGGGCAAACCCAGTGTGGCTGAGACACTGTGAGCACTCCCCACACCCGCCAGTGATATCTTTTTGCAGTGTTCCTCCCTCCCTGCAGCACAATTGAACAAATGAACCTAAATAAATGACCGCCTTTGCCTCCTTGTGTTGAGGTGGAAGTTAAATACTGAAGAGACTTGCAAACAGAGGAAGCCAAAACAAAGAAATAAACAAAGAAGAGGGAGTGACTCTGGAAGGGTTGCGTGCAACAGAGTAAAATCCTGTAGTTAACACTGACTACATTGGAAGGGACCTATAGAACTTAAGAAGAAGTATAAGGTGGAACAAGAACTCTCTGAAACTGAACTGACCACACATTGCCCTCAACAGCTCCAGAGAAAATCCTAGATATATTATACTATTATTATTTTTAAATGTATTTTTAATTTTTAAAAATTTTAAGTTCTTTATTAATACTTCTTGCTTTTAAAACCTACTATTACCTTGAAAAAAGACCCTATTTTTAAAGCAAATTTCATATTTTTTAAAATATAACTTTTTGGATATTTTTAAATACTTTTATTAAATTTTTATTTATTTAATTTATTAATTAAATTAAATTAAATTTAGTAAATAATTTATTAAAATTTATTAAATTTTAATTTAATATTTTAAAATATTAATACAGTTTAATATTGTATTTTTGAGAGTCTAAACTCTACTGTAAATTTTTAACCTTTGCTTTTTGATATTTGTTATCAATTTTGAACCTAAAAGAATCCCATCTTCAGTATCCATTTTTACTTAGGAGTGTGATTACCAGCTTGATTGTTCTCTCACCTTTTGACTCTCATTCTTCTCCCCCCGGTCACCTGTGACTCCTCCCTCTACCTTCTCTTCTCTACTTAAATTTGTGAATCTCTTTGGATGTTCTGGGCTGTGGAGACAATTTAGGGAACTGATCAGAGGCTAGAGTGGTCTCTTTCCTTTTGACCCCCAGTTCTCTCCTCCTGGTCACCTCTATCTCCTTCCTCCCTTTTCTCTTCTCTATGAAACACCATGAACCTCTCTGAGTATTCCAGACTGTGGACAGTAAATAGGGAACAGGTTACTGGCTAGAGTGCTTGCTCCCATTTTGATTCCCCCTCTTCTCCTCCTGGTTACCTCCATCTCACTCCTCCCTCTTCTCTTCTTCATGTAACTCTGTGAACCTCTCTGGGTGTCACTCGCTTTGGAGAATCTTTACAGCATTAACCTAGATGTTTTGTCATCGGTGCTGTATGGATGGAGAAATCTTCAGGCTACTGCAAGAATAAGACTGAAAGCCAGAGGTAGGAGGCCTAAATCCAAAACTTGAGATCACCAGAAATCTCCTGACTACAAGGACCATTAATTGACAAAAGCTCATCCAAAAGCCTCCATACCTACAATGACACCATGCTACACCCAAGAGCCAAAAAGTTTCAAGGCAAGACATACCAAGTTAATTCTCCAACAAAGCAGGAACATAAACCTGAGCACAAAAATACAGGCAGCCAAAGTAACACCAAACCCCTAAACACCTCAAAACACACTACTGGACACTTTATTGCAGCTCAGAGAGAAGAGATCCAGGTTCACCCACCAGAACACCTATGAAAGCGTCCCTAACCAGGAAACCTTGACAAGCCACTCGTCTAACACCACCCAAAGGGAGGAACCCCCACAATAAAGAAAAATAACAAACTTCCAGCATACAGAAAGGCAAGCCCAAACACAGCAAACTAAACAAGATGAAAAGGCAGAGAAATATTTAGCAGGTATAGGAACATAATAAAAGCCAACCAAACAAAACAAAAAAGGAGGAGACAGGAAGTCTAACTGAAAAAAGAATTCAGAATAATGATAATAAAAATGATCCAAAATCTTGACAACAAAATGGAGTTACAGATAGTCTGGAGACAAGAATTGAGAAGATGCAAGAAATGCTTAACAAGGACCTAGAAGAAACATAAAAGAGGCAATCAATAATGAAGAATGCAATAGCTGAAATCAAAAGCACTCTGGAGGGAAGCAACAATAGAATAACTAAGACACAAGGTAGGATAAGTGAGGTAGAAGATAAAATGGTGGAAATTAACGAAGCTGAGAGGAAAAAAGAAAAAAAAAATAAGAGAAACGAGGACAACTCAGAGACCTCTGGGACAATGTTTAATGCCCAACATTCAAATCATAGGAGTCCCAGAAGAAGAAGACAAAAAGAAAGACCACGAGAAAATACTTGAGGAGATAATAGTTGAAAACTTCCCTAAAATGGGAAAGGAAATAACCACCCAAGTCCAAGAAGTGCAGAAAATCCCAAACAGGATAAACCCAAGGTGAAACACCCCAAGACACATATTTATCAAATTAATGAAGATCAAACACAAAGAACAAATATTAAAACCAGCAAGGGTAAAATAACAATTAACCCACAAGGGGATCCCCATAAGCATAACAGCTGATATTTCAGTAGAAACTCTTCAGACCAGAAGAGAAGGGCAGGACATCCTTAAAACAATGAAAGAGAAAAACCTACACCCAAATTACTGCACCCAGCAAGGATCTCATTCAAATATTAAGGAGAAATCAAAAGCTTTACAGACAAGAAAAAGCTGAGAGAATTCAGAACCAGCAAAGCAGCTCTTCAACAAATACTAGAGATTCTGCTCTAGACAGGAAATGGTTTATAAACTTGAAAGCAAAACAACAAAGTAAATGACAGCGGGATCATACTTATCAATAATCATCTTAAATGTAAATGGGTTGATTGCCCCACCCAAAATACAAAGACTGGCCGATGTATACAAAAATCAAGACCCCATATATATATATGCTGTCTACAAGAGACCCACCTCAAGCCTAGGGACATATACAAACTGAAAGTGAAGGGTTGGAAAAAGGTATTTCACACAAATGGAGACCAAAGAAAGCAGGAATAACAACACTCATATCAGATAAAATAGACTTTGAAATAAAGGCCATGGAAAGAGGCAGAGGACGAAACTACATAATGATCAAAGGATCAATCCAAGAGGATATATCAATTATAAATATATATCCACCCAACATGGGAACACCGAAATATTTAAGGCAAATGCTAACAAGTATGAATGGGGAAATTAACAGTAACACAAAAAATAGTGGGAGAGTTTTGTGAGGCCCTTTAATGGACCAGAACTTGATGGTCCAGAGTTGACAATAAGAAAGTAAAAGCGAGAGTGAAAGAGGCTGTATTCCTTGGTTTATGCAGAAAATCAATAAAGTTCCTGATACAGAGCTTGAACTGCTTCATGTAGGCACCAGGTGCCTTCTCGAGAGGGTGAAGACACATTGTGCCTTCTTGAGAGGGTCTTAGAAGCCTGGGTAAGAAGGTGAGCTCAGCAGGCTTCTGGGCTTCAAAGAATTAGCCTGAGAGAGAGAGAGAGAGAGAGAGAGAGAGAGAGAGAGAGAGAGAGAGGGAAGAAAGACATGGGGACACAAGCTCTGATGGAGCAAAGTGTTCAACATAGTGTGGGTACATATGTCTTACAAGGTAGCTATTTTCAGCAAAGATAAAAATCAAAAGTCAGACTTAAAAATGATCAAGGAGACATAAGACAATCCATATCAAAGAGAGAGGGTTGTAAATAATCTCTTTTACCGTATGGTTCATAAAAAGGAAGAGGGTCTTAAATAGCTACTTCTCACCGTATGGAGAAACTAATTAAGGAAATGCATGCATTTCTCAGTCTTGGGAGCAGCATGCCACTCCTCTGAATTCCTGAATATTCAGGAATTAATAAGGAACAAAGGACTCATGACAGATCCAGAATAGCACACAGGAAGCCTCCTGTTAAATGCTTCCTGACAGAATTTAATACCCCATTTGCACCTACGTACAGATCAACTAAATAGAAAACTAGCAAGAAAACACAAACTTTAAATGATACAATGAACCAGCTAGATCTAATTAATATTGATAGGACATTTCACCTTAAAACAACGAATTTCACCTTTTTCTCAAGGTCACACGAAAACTTCTCCTGGATAGATTACAACATAGGCCATAAATCTAGCCTTGGTAAATTCAAAAAATTTAAGATCATCTTAAGCATGTTTTCTGATCACAATGCGGTAAAATTAGAAGCCAACTGCAGGAATAAAAAGATCTGAAAAATACAAACATATGGAGTCTAAACTACATATATCTGAATAACCAACAAATCACAGAAGAAATTTAAAAAAGAAATCAAAATATGCACAGAAATGAATGAAAAAGAAAGTACAACAACCCACAAGATTCAGCGAAAGCAGTGTTAAAAGGAAGGTTCATAGCAATATAAGCCTACCTCAAGAAAGAAGAGAGAAATCAGATAAATAACCTAACTGTACAGCTAAAGCAACTAGAAAAGGAGGAAATAAGGAACCCCAGAGTTAGTAGAAGGAAAGAAATCACATAAATTAGGGCAGAAATAAATGCAAAAGAAACAAAAGAGATCATAGCAAAACTCAACAAAGCTAAAAGCTGGTTCTTCGAGAAGATAAACAAAATAGAGAAACCATTAACCAGACTGATTAAGAAACAAAAGAAGAATCAAATCAATAAAATTATAAATGAAAATGGAGAAATCACAACAAACAACACAGAAATGCAAAGGATCATAAGAGATTGCTCTCAGCAACTATATGCCAATAAAATGGACAACCTAGAAGAAATGGAAAAATCCTTAGAGGAGCATAACTTTCCGAATCTGAACCCAGAAAATGTTAACAGAACCATCACAACCACAGAAATAAAAACCATAATCAGAAATCTTCCAACAAACAAAAGCCTGGGACCACATGGTTTCACAGCTGAATTCTACCAAAAATTTAGTGAAGAGCTAACGCTTATCTAACTCAAACTCTTACAGAAAATTGCAGAGGAAGGTAAATTTCCAAAGTCATTCTATGAGGCTACCATCACCCTAATACCAAAGCCAAACAAAGATGCCACAGAAAAATAAAACTACAGGGCAAATCACAGATGAACATAAATGCAAAAATCCTTAACAAAATTCTAGCAAACAGAACTCAACAACATATTAAAAAGATCATGCATCATGACCAAGTGGGCTTTATCCTAGGAATTCAAGGATTCTTCAATATTCGCCAATAAATGTGATATGCCGCATAAACAAATTGAAAGATAAAAACCATATGATTATCTCAATAGATGCAGAGAAAGCCTGTGACAAAATTCAACATCTATTTATGATAAAAAATTTTCCAGAAAGGAGGCGTAGAAAGAACATACCTCAACATAATAAAAGGCATGTATGATAAACCCACAGCAAACATTACCCTCAATGGTGAAAAATTTAAAGCATTTCCTCTAAGAACACGACAAGGATGCCCACTCTCACCACTACTATTCAACATAATTTTGGAAGTTTTGGCCACAGCAATCAGAGCAGAAAAAGAAATAAAAGGAATCCAGATTGGAAAATAAGTAAAACTCTCACTGTTGGCACACGACATGATCCTTTATGTAGAAAACCTTAAAGAATCCATCAGATAATTATTAGAACTAATGAATGAATGCAGTAAAATTGCAACATATAAGATTAACACACCAAAATCCCTTGCAACCCTATTCACGAACAATGAGAAAACAGAAAGAGAAATTAAGGAAATAATTCCATTCACCATTGCAATGAAAAGGATAAAATATTTAGAAATAAATCTACCTAAAGAAAAAAAAGACCTATATGTAGAAAACTATAAAACACTGATTAAAAAAAAAATAAAAGATGACACAAATCGATTGGGAAATATATCAGGTTTATGGATTGGAAGAATAAATATACTGAAAATGATTATATTATTCAAAATAATCTACAGATTCCATGCAATCTCTATCAAGCTACCAATGGTATTTTTCAGAGAATTAGAACAAATAATTTCAAAATTTGTATGGGATTACAAAAAGCCTTGAATAGTCAAAACAAGCTGGAGGAAGAAGAATGGAACTGGAGAAATTAACCTGCTTGACTTCAGGCTATAGTACATAGCAACGGTCATCAAGACAGTTTGGTACTGGCACAAAGACAGAAATATACATCAATAGAACAAAATAGAAAAACCAGAGATAAATTGACACACCTATGGACACCTTATTTTTGACAAAGGATGCAAGAATAAACAATGAACGAAAGACAATCTCTTTAACAAGTGGTGCTGGGAAAACTGGTCATCCACGTGTAAAAGAATGAAACTAGAACACTTTCAAACACCATACACGAAAATAAACTCAAAATGGATTAAAGATCAAAATGTAAGACCAGAGACCATGAAATTCCTCAAGGAAAACATAGGCAAAATATCTCTGACATAGTTCATAGCAGGATCCTTATGACAGAACTCCTAGAGTAATGGAAATAAAAGCAAAACTAAATAAATGGAACCCAACTAAACTTAAAATCATTTGTACAATGAAGCAAATTATAAAACAAGGTGAAAAGACAGCCTTCAGAATGAGAGCAACAAATGCAAATGAAGCAACCAACAAAGAATTAATCTCAAAAATATACTAGCAGCTCCTGCAGCTCAATTCCAGAAAAATAAGTGGACCAATCCAAAAATAGGTCAACGAACTAAACAGATATTTCTCCAAAGAAGTCCTACAAGTGAATAACCGACATATGCAGAGACGCTCAACATCACTCATTATCATTGACATGCAAATCAAAACCACAATGAGGTACCATTTCACACCGGTCAGAATGGCTGCTATCAAAAAGTTGACACATAATAAATGCTGGAGGGGGTGCAGAGAAAAAGGAACCTTCTTACACTGTTCGTGGGAATGCAAACTAGTACAACCTCTTTAGAGAATTGTGTGAAGATTCGTTAAAAAGCTGAAAATAGAACAGCCATCTGACCCAGCAATCCCACTGCTGGGCGTACACACGAAGGAAACCAGATTTGAAAGAGACCCGTGTATACCAATGTTCATCACAACACTGTTTACAATAGCCAGGACATGGAAGCAACCTAGATGTCCATTGGCAGGTGAATGGATAAGAAAGCTATGGTACATTTAGATCTTTAATCCATTTTGAGTTTATTTTTGTGTATGGTTTTAGAAAGTGTTCTAGAATGCATTTGAATCAGTTCTAATGAGTTGGATGAAACTTGAGCCTATTATATAGAGTGAACTGAGTCAGAAAGAAAAACACCAATAGAGTATATTAACACATATATTTGGAAATATGAAAGATGGCAATGATGACTCTATATACAAAACAGCAAAAGAGACATCAATGTAAAAACAGATGTTTGGACTCTATGGGAGAAGGCGATGGTGGCATGATTTGAGAGAATAGTATTGAAACATGTATATTATCATATGTGCAATTTATCACCAGTCCAGATCTGACACATGAGGCTGGTACACTGGGATTACCCTGAGAGATGATGGGGAAGAAGGTGGGAGTGAGACTCTGGATGGGGCACACATGAACACCCACAGCTGATTCATAGGAATGTATGGCAAAAACTACCATAATATTGTAACTAGCCTGCAATTAAAATCTTAAAAAAAGAATACAATCAATCTGAAAAAAAAATTGGTAAAAGATAAAGGCTTGTTTGGGCTTCTGTAGCTTTATGTTTCACTGATTATGAATCTTTATTATTAAAGTGAGTTTCATGTACACAAGATATAGTTTGGTTTGGAAGTAAAGAATTCAATTGCAATGCAGGATCCATTCAGTTCAGTTCATTTCAGCCACTCAGTCATGGCTGACTCCTTGTGACCACATGAATCACAGCTCGCCAGGCCTCCCTGTCCATCACCAACTCCTGGAGTTTACCCAGACTTATGTCCATCGAATCATTGATGCCACCCAGCCATCTCATCCTCTGTCATCCCATTCTCCTGCTACCCCCACCCTCCCGGAATCAGGGTCTTTTCCAATGAGTCAACACTTTGCACGAGTCTCACACCCATACATCACCACTGGAAAAAACATAGCCTTGACTAGATGGGCCTTTGTTGGCAAAGTAATGTCTCGGCTTTTTAATATGCTATCTAGGTTGGTCATAACTTTCCTCCCAAGGAATGAGCGTCTTTTAATTTCAAGGCTGCAATCACCATCTGCAGTGACTTTGGAGCTCCCCAAAATAAAGTCTGACACTGTTTACAGTGTTTACCCATCTATTTCCCATAAAGTGATGGGACTAGATGCCATGATCTTAGTTTTCTGAATGTTGAGCTTTAAGGCAACATTTTCACTTTCCTCTTTCACTTTCATCAAGAGGCTTTTTGGTTCCTCTTCATTTTCTGCCATAAGGGTGGTGTCATCTGCATATCTGAGGTTATTGATATACCTCCTGGCAATCTTGATTCCAGTTTGTGCTTCTTCCAGCCCAGCATTTCCCATGATATACTCTGCATACGAGTTAAATAAATAGGGTGACAACATACACCCTTGACATACTTCTTCTCCTGTTTGGAGTCACTCTGTTGTTCCAGGTCCAGTTCTAACTGTTGCTTCCAGACCTGCATATAGGTTTCTCAAGAGACAGGTCAGGAGGTCTGGTATTTCCATCTCTTTCAGAATTTTCCATAGTTTATTGTGATAACAAGATGCAAAATCCGTCTCTGTCTCAGAAAGTTCCCCTCAGGAGACCATGGCAACCCACTCCATTATTCTTGCCTGAAAAACCCCAAAGACAGAGGAGACTGGTGTGCTTACACCCAATGGGGTGGCAAAGAGTTGGATAGGACTGAGCAACTAAACAACAGGCACACATTCCTAACAGAAACTCTGAAGATCCTACAAATAGATGTGAAAAGCCTCAACCTAAACAAAGCAAAACAAAATGCCTAGACAGTAGAGCTGAATTATAAAAAGCTAAATACTAGAGCTGAATAATACATGATTTTAGGCAATAAAAATGTCCCTTACAGTATTGTAAACATTGTGTTCCACATAAGAGAGAGGACTAATAGAATAACTTACTAGATATGTTCATAAATTAAAGGAAATAAAATCGTCCGGAAGTCAACGTAGTATAAAATGTTTTCCGTATTTTATATCTAATTAAGATGAAAACTGGAAAAGAATTTTAAAACAAAGCAGCTACAAAAGATACAGTTTTAGGCTCCCAATTAATGTCATTTTATTTTTATTTTTCCATAGTTCCAAAAATCATTTACAAATAAGAATGAATTTCACTTTAAAACATATTTTTCAAGTTTATCAGGATATTTTATGTTCAAATATAAGAAGATTTTGTATTTTTCAAGCTAAAAATATTTGTACCTTGCAGTGAATTCTTTGTTTCACTGATTTAGTCATAAGTAAAAGCACATTGTATGTCTTTACCTTGATAACCTTGTGGTATCACTGTGTATTTAGAATCAACTGTTTGAACATGGGATATGTATTAGTGGGTTCCCCCAGGGACTGTAGGTTGTGCAAAAAGTGTTTTCAAGGCCTTCCAAGCAATTAAAGAAACTCTATGGAATGGAGCAGTGATATCCATGGCAGCCTGTGTTGGTGACAACTGTTTAAGAGGTTCTTCTCTTAATTAAATTCTTCATGGAAGACAATCTTTAAGGATAAGTAGTAAAACTGTGGCCCTATGAAATTATATGTATAGGTTGACTCCTATATACACATCAGTTCAGTTCAGTCACTCAGTCTTGTCCGACTCCTTGTGATCACATGATTCACATCATGCCAGGCCTCCCTGTCCATCACCAACTCCCGGTGTTTACTGAAACTCATGTGCATCGAGTCGGTGATGTCATCCAGCCATCTCATCCTCTGTCATCCCCTTCTCCTCCTGCCTCCAATCCCTCCCAGCATCAGGGTCTTTTCCAATGAGTCAACTCTTCACTTGAGGTGGCCAAAGTATTGGAGTTTCAGCTTCTTCATCGGTTCTTCCAGTGAACACCCAGTACTGACCTCCTTTATGGATGGTCTGGTTGAATCTCCTTGCAGTCCAAGGGACTCTCAACAGTCTTCTCCAAAACCACAGTTCAAAAGCATCAATTCTTCAGTGCTCAGCTTTCTTCACAGTCCAATTCCCACATCCATACACAAACCCTGGAAAAATCATATACACATAGGTACATGCCTATGTATATCTATCTATCTATCTATCTATCTATCTATCTATCTATCTATATCTATATCTATATCTATCTACCTATCTATCTATCTATCTATCTATCTATCTATCTATCTATCTATATATATATATATATATATATAGCAAAAATTTGTACCTTGTGAATAATAAATTATTAAAACCTGACCTAAATGACAAGAAATTTTTAGAAATTAAACCAACATTTGGATTTACAGGGAAAACATATTCGATTTCTGACATTATTTTAGAATACTGGAGTATGGAGATGGTAATAAAAACAGAACCAGCTTTAACTTGGTTTTATTTTTGTAAAAACCTCTTCGTGGGCAATGCCCCAGTATTTCCTGCACTGGATGTGGGCCACTTCTTCTGCCCCTCATGTGATCGGCATACTGCTCTATTCTAAATTCCTTAGCTAAAAAGTGCTTAATTAATATTGCTTTTGTGACCTCCCAAAACCGTCATTCTTTCCCTTCCTTTCTTTCTCCCTCGTTCTTTCCTTTTTTTTTCTTATTATACAATTGCTTAAGTTTGCTTTACATTTATACTTATTATAAAATACTGGTTCTATTCCCCATTTTGAACAATACATCCTTGAGTTCATGGTACAGTTAATATTTTGTACCTCCCACTCCCCAACCTCTGTATTGCCCCACCCCCTTCTCCCTCCCCAGTAGTAACCAGTAGGTGGTTCTCCAAATCTGTGAGCCTCTCTCTTTCTCATGTTCTCTACTTTGTGGTATTTTAAGATTCTATATGTGACATCATACAGTATTTTTTCTTTCTTGTTATACTTAGTATTTTACCTTCCATGTTACTGCAAACGGCAATATTGCATTCTTTTTATGGCTGAGTATCATCCTATAGATCTTCTTTGGTGACTCAGTGGCAAAGAATCTGCCTGTGAAGCAAAAGATGTGGGTTTAATACCTATATAAGGAAGATACCTTGGAAAAGGAAATGGTAACTCACTGAATTATTCTTGCCTGGAAAATTCCATGGACAGAGGAGCCTGGAGGGATAGAGTCTATAGGGTTGCAAAGAGTGGGATATTACTTAGTGACTGAACAATTACAAGTGTCCCATTGTAGATACAATGACATCTTTATCCATTCATCTACTTTCTGATGGACTTTTATGTTGATTCCATGTCTTGGAGAATGGTGTGCTTCAAGGACATTTGGGCATGTGTGCCTTTTTAAATAACATTGTATTGAGTATTATATATATATATATATATATATATATGTATATATATATATATATATATATATATAGAGAGAGAGAGAGAGAGAGAGAGAGAGACTGTTGTTCCATGTATATATATGTATGTTACATGTATATACATATATACGTGGAGACGCGTATATACAAATATATACATATATATACATGTATACATATATACATACCAGAAAGACACTGGTGGTTCATATGTATTTCTTTGTTTGGTTTTCTGAGAAATTTCCATACTGAAAACCACCATTATTTTACAATATACCAAGGGCTCCCTTTTAGTAAACAAGTTTGAGTATTTGATGTTGTTGGTGGCTAACATCATGTCTTGAAGTGTAATAAACACTACTATGAGTTAGGAGCCTTAGGGTCAACTATTTTTTAAGCCTTCTAACTAATGGCACTGCCACCACACACATGACACAGCTCCGCAGCTATGTTCCCACCTCTGCACTCACACACAGAAACACCAAGTCCTCTTCCTCTTCTCCCATGGGAAGGGTATCGGTTTGGAACCATTTCTTCTCCCTATTTTCTTTCATCCATACTTGAGTGCTTTAAAAAAACATAGCTTTATCTAGATGTGCTTTTGTTGCCAAAGAAATGTCTCTGCTTTTTAATATGCTGTCTAAGTTGGTTATAGTTTTTCTTCCAAGGAGCAATGGCTTTTAATTTCATGGCTGCATTCATCATTTGCAGTGATATTGGAGCCGATGAAAATTAAGTCTGTCACTGTTTCCGCTATTTCCCCATCTATCTGCCCTGAGGTTGTGGGACCAGATTCCTTGAATTTAGTTTTCAAATGTTGAGGTTTAAGCCAGCTTTTTCACTCTCTTAGGTTCTTTATTTCCTTATCATTTTTTCCAATACTGGCGGTGTCAACTGAATTTCTCAGGTTATTGATATTTCTACCAAAAATCTTGATTCCAGTTTGTGCTTCATCCAGCCTGGCATTTCATATGATGTGCTCTGCCTATAAGATAAATGAGCAGGGTGAAAATATACATCCTTGACGTACTCCTTTCCCAATTTGGAAACAGACTGTTGTTCCATGTCTGGTTCTAACAGCTGCTTCTTGATCTGCATACAGATTTCTCAGAAGGCAGGTAAGGTGGCCTGGTCTTCCCATCTCTTGAAGAACTTTCCACAGCTTGCATTGATTCTGGTGTGCTTCAGTCCATGGAGTCAAGAAGAATTGGACATGACTGAGCAACTGAACTGAGCTGAACTGAAAACAGTCAAGGCATTGGCATAATCAATAAAGCAGAAGTAGATGTTTTCCTGGAATTCCCTTGCTTTTTCTATGATCCAACAGACGTTGACAATTTGATCTCTGGTTTCTCTGCCTTTTCTAAATCCAGCTTGAACATCTGGAGTTTCTCTGTTCACATATTGTTAAAGCCTCACTTGGAAAACTTTGAACATTACTTCACTAGCATGTGAGGTGAGTGAAGTTATGCAGTAGTTTGTACATTCTTTGGTATTGCCTTTCTTTGGGAGTGGAGGGAATACTAAAGACAGGATTGGAAAAGTTTTAAATGGAAAGTTTAAAGTGGAAAGTTAAAATGAAGTTGCTCAGTCATGATCAACTCTTTGGTACCCCATGGACTCTAGCCTACTATGCTTCTCTGTCCATGGGATTTTCCAGGTGAGAGTACTGGAGTGGGTTGCCTTTCCTTCTCCAAGGGATATTCCTGGCCTAGGGATTGAACCCATGTCTCCTTCATTGCAGACAGACACTTTACCATCTGAACCACAAGGGAAGTCAATGGAATATTAGTCATAAAAAGGGAAATATTTGAGTCATTTCTAATGAGATGAATGAATCTAGAGCCTATATAGCAGAGTGAAGTACATCAGAAAGCATAACATACAAATTGTATTGCAATGCATATATACAGAATCTGGAAATATGGTACAGAAGAATTTATTTGCAGGAATATTAATGAGAAGGACATAGAGAACAGAAAAATGGACTTGTGGCAAGGGAAGGGGAGGGTGAGTTGTATGGAGAGAGTAGCATGGAAACTTACATTACCATATGTAAAATAGATTTCCAGCAGAAACTTACTGTATGTCTCAGGAAACTCAAACAGGGGCTCTGTATCAACCTAAGGGATCAGGGACATGTGAGGATTATGTAAGAGGGAGGGGATGTATGTATACCTGTATCTGATTCTTATTGAGGTTTGACAGAAAACAACAAAGTTTTGTAAAGCCAGTACATTAAATTTTTATTTACATTTTATTTAATAGCCATACATTAAAAATTTTAAAATTATTAAATAAAAAGTAAATAAAGTGAACATAATATTAAAACAAGAAAAAAGTTGAAATGATTCAAATGTCAATCAACTGGTGATAGAAAAAATAAAACGTGCAGTGTAATATTCTTCATCAAATGAATGTAGTTCTGATACATGCTATAACATGCTATAGCTCTGGAATGATTATGTTAATTAAAATAAATCAGGCCCCAAATGCTGCATATTGCATTACTCTGTTCATATGAATGAATATGCCCCAGATTAGGTAATTATCTTAAGACAGAAAATAGAGATGTGGATGCCAAGTCCCAGATGAAGGGGGAAATGAAAAATGTATGCCAACTGGACAGTGTTTCCCATTGTAGTCATGAAAATATTATAGAATGAAGAAGTGGTTGTGGTTATGCAACCTATGAATCCAAACAATGAATTATACACATTAGCTAGTAAATTCATGGTACATGAACAACATGACAATAAATAAAAAGCTTTTTTTGAAGATAACTACTAACTTATCTTCTATGTCCAGGAAAATAATCTTTCAAACACAAAGCAGAAGGAGATATTCTCAAACAAACAAAAATTTGGGGAACTCATTCTCAGCAGATATCTGGTTTGTAAGAAATGTAAGAAGTAGTTATTTACACAGACTAAGATGATGATAAAGATAAACTATGAGCTAAGAAAGAGTGTCATAAAAATTAAAAGAAACCAAAATAAAATGAAAGTTTCCCTCTTATTAATTGGTGTATGTTTGTTTGGACTTCTCCATCTTTATTTTTCACTGATTATCAATCTTAATAATTAAAGTCAGTTTACTGTGCAAAGATATATTTGGCTAAATGGTAAAGAACCAGCCAGCAATGCTAGAGCTATCGCAGACACAAGTTCCATCCCTGGGTCAGGAAGATCCCCTGGAGGAGCGCGTGACAACCCACTCCAGTATTCTTTCCAGGAAAACTCCCATGGACAGAGGAGCCTGGTAGGCTTATAATCCATGGAGTGGTAAAGAGTTGGGCAAGACTTAGCAACTAAACATCAACATAGAATCATTCCTACAAAGATTCTTAAGATACTAGAAATAGATGAGAAAATTCTGAGCCTAAACAAAGTGAAACAAAATCCTAGACAGTAGAGCTGAATCATGAGAGCTTTTAGGCAATGAAAGTCTCCAACTGTAGTGTAAACATTATGCTTCACAGAATAGAGAGGAATCATTTTTAATAGCCATTCCATAGAACATCTTTCTAGTTACACTCAAAAATTAAAGGAAATAAAAATGTGCAGCAAATAAACATAGTATAAAATTGATTGATCATTTTATATCTAATTATGACTGTAAAAGTGTAAGGGACATTTTAAGAAAAAATAATCTGTGAAAGATACAGTTCAAGCAACCCAAATTAACCGAATTTTATTTTCTTTGGGCCACTGTTTCAAAATAACTGACAATTAAGAGTGAACTTCACTTTAAGACATTTTCAAGTTAAGCAAGATACTTTATCTTCCAATATAAGAAGATTTTGTATTGTTCAGCTAAAAAATCTTGTACTTTGCATGAATACTTTATTTCACTTATCTAGACATAAATAAAGGCACATTGTTTGGTAGTTTATGTCTAAGAATGCTAAAAAATACTCACAGAAAAACATGTTTGTGCTTTATTGACTATGCCAAAGCCTTTGGCTGTGCGGATCACAATAAACTGTGGAAAATTTTGAAAGAGATGGGAATACCAGACGACATGACCTGCCTCTTGAGAAACCTGTATGCAGGTCAGGAAGCAACAGTGAGACCTGGACATGGAACAGCAGACTGGTTCCAAATAGGAAAAGAAGTACATCAAGGTTGTATATTGTCAGCCTGCTTATTTAGCTTACTTGCAGAGTACATCATGAGAAAGGCTGGACTGGAAGAAGCACAAGCTGAAATCAAGATTGCCACGAGAAATATCAGTAACCTCAGATATGCAGATGACACCAATCTTATGGCAGAAAGTGAAGAAGAACTAAGAGGACTAAAGGCGATGACAGAGTGGATGGATGGATGCCATCACTGACTCGATGGACATGAGTTTGAGTAAACTCCAGGAGTTGGTGATGGACAGGGAGGCCTGGCATGCTGCGATTCATGGGGTCGCAGAGTTGGACACTACAGAGCAACTGAACTGAACTGAACTTGCTATTGTGTAAGATGAATGCAATTGTGTGGTAGTTTGAACATTCTTTAGCATTGGCTTTTTTTGTATTGAAATGATAACTGACCTTTTCCAATCCTGTGGGCACTGCTGAGACTTCCAGATTTCCTGGCATATTGAGTGCAGCAGCATTTTAACAGCATCATCTTTTAGGATTTGAAATAGCTCAACTGGAATTCCATCACCTCCACTAGCTTTGCTCAAGGCCCACTTGACTTCACATTCCAGGATGGTTGGATCTAGGCGAGTGATCTGGTCCATGAAGATCTCTCTTTTAGTTCTGTGTATTCTTGCCACTTCTTCTTAATATATTCTGCTTCTGTTAGGTCCATACCATTTCTGTCCTTCATTGTGCTCATCTTTGCATGAAAGTTCCTTGTGATCTCTCATTTTCTTGAAGAGATTGCTAGTCTTTCCCACTCTCTTGTATTCCTCTAATTCTTTGCACTAATCACTGAGGAAAGTTTTCTTATCTCCCCTTGCTATTCTTTGAAACTCTGCATTCAAATGGGTTAATTTGTCTTTTTGTATACACTTTTCATGTTGATGTGCTTAATCACTGCCTCCTATACAATGTCACAAACCTCATAAGTTATCAAGGCATTATTCTCCAAAATGTACAAATAGCTCATGCAGGCCAGTGTTAAAAAAAAAGAAAGAAACACAACTCAATAAAAAATGGGCAGATCTAAATAGACACTTTTCCAAAGAAGACATACAGATGATCATAAAACACATGAAAATATGCTCATCATCATTAATTATTAGCGAAAGGCACATCAGAACTACAATGAGGTAGTTCTGACTTCACTCCAGTCAGAACAGCCAACACCAAAAATTCTACAAACAATATTTTCTGGAGACTGTGTGGAGAAAAGGGAATCCTTTTGCACCACCAGTGGGTATGTAAACCAGTAGAACCACTATTGTGAACAGTAGGTCAGCTCCTTAAAAAAAAACAAAAAAAAAAAACAAAACAAAACAAAAAAAACTAAAAACAGAAATACCATATGATTCAGCAACCCCACTTGGGCATATTCCTGGAGAAAACCTTTACCTCAAACTACATGCACTCCAATCTTCATTGCTGCACTATCTGTTGTAGCCAAACTATTCAACATTTTTTAATCATAACAAAAATGGGGAAAAAAAGAAAATCAAAACCTTGAAGAAAACAAACTCTAAACCAGGGATCAAATTACTAAGTATTTGTAAATGTAAAGACTTAAAGAGAAGCAAAGCAATAAGCAAATTTCAAAACCAAGTTTCATATTAACATTTAATTTGCAGAAAAGATTATTTTATACTAAAAGAGTTAGCATACCCTCATCTCCCCATCCTGGGGACTCAGAATTCTGAGCCAATGGTAAATTGAGATCATGGGTGATTTTTTTTTCTTTGTACTTTTCTAGGAACTTAAATTTTCTGTTATGAGCATGTATCAATTTTTAACACAGCTATACAATATGTTTTCCAACATGAGTAGAATACATTTGGATTTTATAAATTACCTTCATAAGCATTCTTCTATTTCACCATGAGAGGACAGCAAAAGCACAGTAAATATTTACTCATACATGTATATTCATTTGAGAGAATATATCTGGATTTTCTAGTCACTAAGTCATATCCGACTCTTGCGACCCCATGGACTGTAGCCTGCCAGGCTCCTCTGTCCATGGGATTCTCCAGGCAAGAATACTGGAGTGGGTTACCATTTCCTCTCCACATATACTCTGAAGAGTACCTTGGACTGCAAGCAGCTCAAACCAGTCAATCCTAAAGGAAATCAGTCCTGAATAGTCATTGGAAGGACTGATGCTGAAACTGAAACTCCAATACTTTGGCCAATTGATGTGAACAACTGATTCATTAGAAAGACTGGGAAAGACTGTAGGCAGGAGGAGAAGGGGATGGCAGAGGATGAGATGGTTGAATGGCATCACCCAATTGATGGACCTGAGTTTGAGCAAGCTCCAGGAGTTGTTGATGGATAGGGAGGTCTGGCTAAAGCCCATGGGGTTGCAGAGTCAGACAGGACTGAACGACTGAACTGGACTGACATACACATAAAATCATAACACAGCCTCAAAATGGATGTACTATACCAAGAGTACTATACTAAACACATTTTTTCCTTTACTAAACACATTTTAATATATTCACAAAAATTACCACAGATCAATACCTCTGTGTATGGCTAAAAGAATCCTAAAATCTGTACAGCTATAACAATAAGGCCTTTTGAGGCAATGTGCTTTGACAGAGAGATGATCATACTAAATTAAATGAGTCACACAGAGAAAGACAAACACCAAATAACACTTAAATGTGGAATTTAAGATATGACACAAATGAACACCTGTGTGAAACAGAAACAAATTCTTTGGCATAGAGAAGAGTTGTGGCTTCCAAGGCAGAGAGAATTCGTGGAGTAAGAAATTGGGGTTAAGAGATATAAACCGGAGTATCTAGCATGGATAAACTAGCTCCTACTGTAGACCACAGAGAAACATATTCAGCATGAAATGATAAATTATAATGAAATATATATATATATAATTATATTATATGTATATAATTTTATGTATTTGTATATATGTATATCATGTAATTACATATATATAATTTCCCTGGCAGTCCAGTGGTTAAGACTCCACATTTCCAGTTGAAGGGATGCAGGTTCAATAACTGATCAGGGAACTAATCTCACATGCTGCACTGGGTCGCCAAAAAAAAAAAAAAAAAAAAACTGAATGAAATAACATATACCTGTACACAATGTATATATACACATGTATTTGTATAACTGAATCACTTTGCTGTAAATCAGAAATTAACATAATATTGTAAATGAACTCTACTTCAGATAAAAATAACATGATTGGGGAAAAAAGATTGGTATGTTTCATTGTATGTAAAGTTTATCTTGAAAGAAAATTGCTGTAAATAAACACGGCTCACTACTTCATGACAACATTGCTGAAATACTTAAGGAGACACATACTGAAGTTTGCAATTTGCCACAAAATTCACCAAGGAAAAAGATCAATTGATGATAAAGGGATCGACAGGTGACAAAGGAAGAATTGTAAAATGATTACAAAAACAAGACCTCTACATAGGATGTCTACAAGAGACACACCTCAAACCAAGGAATAGTGAAAGTGAAGGACTGGAGAAGTCCTTCATATTTCATGCAAATGAAGACCAAAAGAAAGCAGGAGTAACAATGCTCATATCAAATAAAATAGACTTTGAAATAAACGCCAAGAAAAGAGACAAAGAAGGACACTGTAAAACATTCAAAGGATCAATCCACGAAGAAGATATAACAATTATATATCTATATGCACCCAACATAGGAGCACCTCAACATATAAGGCGAATGTTAACAAGTATGAAATGGGAAACAGTGGGAAAAGTGGCTGATTTAATTTTGGGGGGTTCCAAAATCATGGCAGATAGTGATTGAAGCCATGACCTTCACTCCCAACCCCCACCAGTCACATTTTAAATCGTTGTTATAAATCACTGCTTCTACTTTGGTTTTGCACTTCTTTGGATTTTGTTTTCTCTCTCTCTCTCTCTCTCTTTTTTTTTTTTTTTTTTTTGGTCTTTTTCTAATTTAAAATTTTTAAACCTATTGTTATTTTTTCTACATTTATTACTTCGTTTGCTTTTCTTACTGTTCTTTACCACTTGCAGTTCATCTTTAATGTAGATAAATCTTTATCTACCTCGGTTTAACTTTGTGCATCTATTATTTCTCTCTTTACTTTCTTTCCTTTCCTCTGAACATATTTGTTAGTTTTATTTTCATTGCTTTATTCCCCAATTACAACTTTGCTCTAGTTTTGTTTTCCAGTTTGTGGTTTAGTTAGTTGTGTTCTGGTTGACATAATTTTGGTTTTCTTCGTTTGCCAGATCAATTCTTTGAACTTTATTTTTGTTGGACTGTTGACTTTTCTTATGGGTGTATATGTATAAGTGTATATTTCATTACAGTTTTTATTGCCGTTATAAACTTCTGCCTCTATGTTGGTCTTTTGCCATTCTGTGGAGTGTTCTTTCTTTCTTTTTTACTTTTTTCTTCCATTTTATTTCTCTTTCTTATAAATTTAATTTTTAATTTTTTAAACTTATTGTATTTTTCCACATTTATTCCTTTGTTTGCCTTTCTTACTCTTCTTTTCCCCTTGCAGGTATATATTTCCTCATCTCCTTCTTTTACCATTCCATATCTATTCTTTCTTTTCTTTCTTTCCTTTCCATTCAACATATTTGTAAGGTTTGTTTTCATTGCGTTATTCCCCTTTTAAAAACATGCTCTAACTTTCTTTTCCAATTTGTGCTTTAGTTATTTTAGTTCTGGTACACATACTCTTAACTGGTTAATATAATTTTTATTTATTTTGTTTGCTGGCTCAATCGACAGTTCTTTATTTTTGTTGGAATCTTTTCATTTTGCTCATGGGTGTATATTCATTTATTTTCATTATTATTTGCCCAATTGTGCAAATGCCACTTGTCTGGGCTTCATCTCTGGTTTATATATTTTTTTTATACTTCTTATAATCTCATTTAATGCCATTAAAATGCCTCTTGTGGAATCTTCTTTCCTGACCAGAAATCAAGCCCTGAACCATTGGTGTGAGAGCATAGATTGCAAGATCCTAGACTACCAGAGAATGAACACCAGGCACTATCAAATAGTGAGAACTCACACAATGGAGACCACTTGAATACATGACCTGGCATCACCCAACCACCAGTAGCACTCTGTGCAGGACAACTCATCCAAAAAACAGACAAAACAAAAATAAAATCCCAATCATGCACAGACATGATTACCACCTCACTCAGCTTTGCCTGAAAAAGGAAAAACAAACAAACAAAAAAAAAAACTCAGTACAAATCCTACCCTATATGAAACCCCACTGGACCAACATTAGGACAGCAGAAACCAAAAGGAACAAACAGTTCAACCTTGAATTCAACCTTCAACCTGGGAAAACAGACCACGAACACAATAAGTTAAAAAAAAAAAAAAAAAGACAATGAAAAGGCAGAGAAATACTACACAAATGAAGTAACAAGTTAGAAACACAAAATCCAAATAAATGAAGAGGAAATGAAGAGGTAGTTTACAAAAACTACCTGAAAAAGAATTCAGAATAGTGAAAATAAAGATGATCAAATAGCTTGAAAACAAAATGGAGAAAATGCAACAATCATTGATTAGAAAGCTACACAAATTAAAGAATAAACATACAGGGACAAACAACATAATTACTGAAATTAAAAATACTCTAAAAGAAATCAATAGCATAGAATATCTGAAGCAGAGAACCAAACAGTGAGCTTGAAGATAAAATGGTGGAACTAACTGCTGAAGATCTGAATAAAGGAAACAGAACGACAAGAACAGAGGAAAGTCTCAGAGATCACAGGGACAATATCAAACACACCAACACTCAATTTACTGGGGTCCCAGAAGAAGAGAAGAAGAAAGGCTATGAGAAAAATTTGGAAGATATTATAGTTGAAAATTTCCTGAATAAGGAAAATAAATAGTCATCAAGTTCAAGAGGCACAAAGAGGACAAACCAAGGAGAAACAAGGCAAGACACATGCAAATCAAATTAACAAATACAAAGCACAGAGAAAGAATATTAAAAGCAGCAAAGGTGAAGCACAAAGGAACATAGATGGGAAACGCCATACACTTAACAGCTGTTCTTTCAGCAGAAACTCTAAAGGTCAGAAGTGAAAAGCAGAATGTTTTAAAACTACTGAAAGGAAAAAATATATATACATCCAAGATTACTGTACCTAGGAAGGATCTCATTCAAAATTGATGGAGAAACAAAAGCTGTTCAGAAAAGCATAAGTTAAGACAATTCACTATCACCAAATCTGCTCTACAACAAAGGTTAAAGTGACTTATAAAGTCAAGAAATAGGAAAGAAGAAAAAAGATCTACAAAGTCAACCTCAAACAGTTAAGAAAATGGCAATAGGAACATATATATCAGTAATTACCTTAAATATAAATGGATTAAGTGCTCCAACCAAAAAACACAGACTGGCTGAGTGGATGCAAAAGCAAGACCCATATATATGTTGTTTACAAGAACCAATTTCAGACCTGAAGGCACATGTAGACTGAAAGTGAGAGGATGGAAAAATATATTACAAGTAAAAGGGAAGCAAAGAGAGCTGCAGTTGCAATCTTCATATCAGACAATAGAGACCTTAAATTTAAGATTGTAAGAGATAAGGTAGGACACTACATAATGATCAAGGGATCTATCCAAGATGAAGTGATAACAACTGTAAATATCTTTGAACCCTACATTGGAGCCCCTGAATCCATAAGACAAACCACTAACATATATACAAGGAGAAACTGACAACAAATTCACAGTAGGAAACTTTAACACCCCATTCACACCAATGGACGCATAAGGAAAACAAAATTAGTAAGGAGACACATGTCTTCCATGATATATTAGATGAGTTGGATCTCATTGATATCTTCAGGACACCCCATCCAAATGAAAAAGAACACACCGTCTCAAGAGCATATGGAACATTCTCTAGGATAAACCACACATTGGCCACTAATCAAACCTCAGTAAATTGAAAAAATTGAAATCATATCAAGCATCTTTTCTGACTACAATCCTATGAAACTACATATCAATTACAAGAAACACACTGTAAGAAACAGAAACGCATTCAGGTTAGACAACATGTTTCTAAATAACCACAGGTTACTTTGGAAATAAAAAAAAAAATCATAGAAAAAAATGACAATAAAAACACAACTCAAAACCTATGGGATGCAGCAAAAGCATTTCTAAGTGCAAAGTTTATAGCAATATAAGTCTACCTAGGAAACAATAAAAACTATCTATTGAATAGATAACCTAACTTGACACTTAAAACAACTGGAAAACCAACAACAACAACAACAACAAACAAAAAGCACCAAAATAAGTAGAAGGAAATAAATCATAAAGATCCAAGCAGAAATAGAAGAAAAAGAAACAAAAGAAATAACTGTAAAGACTAATAAAATGAAAGCTGGTTCCTTGAGAAGATAAGCAAAATTGACAAACCATTAACCAGAGTCATCAAGATAAAAAGAGAGAAGAATCACACCAACAAAATTAGAAACAGAAAGGTAGACGTTACAACAGACGGTTCAAAAATACAAAGGATTTTAAGAGATTATTATGAACAATGTTATGGAAATAAAATGGATAATCTGGAAGAAATGGACAGGTTCTTAGAAAAGCTTGATCTTCCAAGGCTGAACCAGGAAGAAGTAGAAATTAAGAAAAATCCAGTTACAAGCTCTAAATAGACGTTGCGACCAAAAAAAAAAAAAAAAAAAAAAAAAACTCCCAAAATACAAAAGCTCAGGAGCAGATGATTTCACATATGAATTCTGAAAAACATTTAGAGATGAACTAATGCCTATACTTCTAAAACTCTATCAGAAAATTGAAGAGGAAGAAACACTTCCAAACTCATTCTCCAAGGCCACCGTCACCCTGATAACAAAATGTAACATACAACACCACAAAAGAAAGCTACAGGCCAATATCACTGATGAATGTAGATGCAAAAATCCTCAAAAAATTTGTATCAAGCAGAATTCAACAACACATCTAAAAGCTCACACACCATGATCAAGATGGGTTTATTCCAAGAATGGATTCTTCGACATAGGCAAATCAATCAATGTGATACACAATATTAACCAATGGAAAGATAAAAACCATATGATCATCTCAATAGATGCAGAAAAAGCCTTTGACAGAATTCAACCACCATTTATGATGAAAACTCTTTAAAAAAAAAGGTGGGGGCTTAGAAGGAATCTACCTTCACATAGTAAAGGCTATATGTGAAAAGATCACAATGAGCATTATTCTTAGTGGTGAAACACAGAAAGCTTTCCCCCTATAATTGTGAACAAGACAAGGGTGTCTGCTTTCACCACTATTATTCCAGATAGTTTTTGAAGTCCTTCCTCAGCAATCAGAGAAGAAAAAGAAATCAGAGAGAGATCGGAAAAGAAGAAGTAAAGCTCTCACTGTTTATAGATGACACAATACTGGAGATGACACAGAAAGCCCTAAATATACTATCAGAGAATTACTAGAGCTAATCAGTGAATTCTGCTAAGTCACAGGATACAAATTCATAACACAGAAATCACTTGCATTCCCATATGCTAACCATGAAAAAATCAGAAATAGAAATTAAGGAATCAATCCCATTCACCATTACAATAAAAAGAATAAAACATCCAGGAAAAACTTACTTAAGAGTTTGGGAGGGGAAAGAACTGCATACAGAAAACTATAAGAAACTGAAGAAAGAAATCAAAGATGACATAAACAGATGGACAGAAATTC
The DNA here is from genome assembly GCF_033118175.1 of Dama dama. Lineage (NCBI taxonomy): Eukaryota > Metazoa > Chordata > Mammalia > Artiodactyla > Cervidae > Dama > Dama dama. The sequence goes on along the minus strand of NW_026871000.1, from coordinate 404,498 downwards.
CATGTTCCTGTGTAGGAAGAATCAATATCATGAAAACTGACTATACTACAAAATGCAGAGTCACTGCGAACTATACCAAATTACCAATGATTTTTTAACAGCACCAGAACAAAACATTTCACAATTCATATGGAAACATAAAACACCCCAAATAACCAAAGCAATCCTGAGACAGAGGAATGGAGCTGGGGGAATCAACCTTCCTGACTTCAGATTATACTACAAAACTGCAGTCATCAAAAAGTATGTTACTGGATGCATGAGACAAGTGCTCGGGCCAGGTGCACTGGGAAGACCCAGAGGAATCAGGTGGAGAGGGAGGTGGGAGGGGGGATCAGGAAGGGGGATACATGTAGCTCCTCGGCTGATTCATGTCACTGTATGACATAACCCACTGAAATGTTTTGAAGTAATTAGCCTCCAACTAATAAAAAAAAAAAAAAAGCACATAAATAAATAAATAAATAAACAAAAAAGTATGTTACTGGAACAGAAACAGAAATCTATGGAACAAGATAGAAAGCATAGAAATAAACCCATGCACCTATGGGTACCTTATTTTTGACAAAGGAGGTTAAGTATATACAATGGGGAAAATACAGCCTTTCAATAAGTGGTTCCAGCAAAACTGGACAGCTACATGTAAAAGAATGAAATTAGAACACTTCCTAACACAGTATATGAAGATCAACTCAAAATAGGCTAAAGACCTAAATGTTAGACCAGAAACTGTAAAACACTTAGAGGAAAACATAAGAAGAAGAGTCAAAGACATAAATAAAAGCAAGATCTACTATGACCCACCTCCTGAAGTAATGGAAATATAAACAAAAGTAAATAAGTGGGACCTAATTAAACTTAAATCCTGCAAGAGAAACCATAAGCAATGTGAAAATACAGTCCTCAGAATGGGAGAAAATAATAGCAATGAAACAACTGACAAAGGATTAATTTCCAAAATATAAAAGCAGCTTATACAATTTAATACCAGGAAAAGAAACAATGCAATCAAATAGTGGGAAAATTAAAAAGTGGGGAAAAAGACATAAAAAGACATTTTTCCAAAGAATACATGTGGATGGCTAATAAAAACATGAAAAGATGCTCAATATCACTCATTATTAGAGAAATACAAATCAAAACTACAACGAGATATCATCCAACACCAGTCAGAATATTCATTATCAAAAAGTCTGCAAACAGTAAGTTCTGGAGAGGTTGTGAAGCAAAGGGAAACCTCTTGAACTGTTGGTGTCAACGTAAACTGATACAGCCACTATGGAAGATGTTATAGAGATTCCTTAAAAAGCTAGAAATAAATATATGAGTCAGAAATCCCACTCCTAGGCATATACCCTAAGGAAACCAAACAGAGAAAGGCACAGGTATGTCATTGTTCATTGCAGTACTACTTATAATTGGTAGAACATGGAAACAACCGAGATGTCTATGGACAGATGAATGGATAAAGAAGTTGTGGTATGTATATACACAATGGAATACTAAGTTCAGGCGCTTAGTCGTGTCTGATTTTGGTGATCCCGTGGACTGCTGTCCCTCAGACTTCCCTGTTCCTGTCCCTCGCCAACTTCTAGAGCTTGCTAAAACTGATATCCATCGAGCCGATGGCGCTAACCAACCATCTCATCCTCTCGTCCCCTGTTACTCTTGCTTTCAGTCTTTTCCAACATCATCAGACTTTTTACCAGTGAGTCAGTTCTTTGCATAAGGTAGCTAAATTACTGGAGTTTCATCTTCAGCATCAGTCCTTTCGATGCATATTCAGATTTTCTATAGGATTGCCTGGTTTACTCTACTTGCAGTCCAAGGTACTATCCAGAGTATATGTGGGTATAAAAAAATATTAATTGTACTTATGCTCCCCTCTCATGGAGAAAGAAAGAATGCTTATGAATGAAATTTATTAAATCCAGATGTAGTCTTTACATGTTGAAAAAGATACTATATAACTTTATTAAAAATTAATATGTGCTCAGAACAGAAAATGTAAATTTGCCAGAAAAATACAAAGAAAAAAATACTACCCATGATTTCATTTTACCTTTAGCTCAGAATTCTTAGTTGCTGAATGGGGAGATAAAAAGATTATAGTGCACTAGTTCTTTTCTGCTGTTAGAATGGTAACAAAGAACTTAGTTTTGATACTTGCTTTGTTTACTTATCTTTAAGCCTATACTTTTACAAATACCTAGGAGTTTGACACCCTGTTTAGAGACTGCTTGCTTCAAGAGGATATTTTTTTCTTTTTGATATTTTCTATGATTAAAAAAAAAGTTAATATGTCTTGGCTATGGTAAATTGTGCTACAGTGAACATTGGGTTGCATGAATCATTTGGAATTAAGGTTTTCTCCAGAAATATGTCCAGGAGTAGGATTGCTGGGACATATGGTAATTCCAGTTTTAGTTTTCAAAAGAGCTGCCATAGTGGCTGTACCAATGTAGATGCCCCCAGACAGTACAGAGGGTCCCCTTTTCTCCACACCCTATACAGGAATTACTGTTTATAGAATTTTTGATGATGACTATTTGGACTGGTGTGAAGTGATACATCACTGTAGTTTTGCATTGCATTTCTCTAATAATTAGTGATGTTGAGTTTCTTTTCATGTGTTTGTTGGTGATCATTATGTCATCTTTGGAGAAGAGTCTATTTAGATGTGCCCATTGTTTTATTTATTTATTTATTCATTTTTATATTGGGCTACATGAGCTGTTTGTATATTTTGGAGAATAGCTTGATAACTATGAAAACCATCTGTGTAGCACAAGGAACTATCCTCAACATTGCAAAAAGGAAAGCTCAGAGATAAATCTATACACCTATGGTCACTTAATCAATAATAAAGAGGGCTAAAATATACAATTGAGAGAAGACTGTCTCTTCAATAAGGTGCCAGGAAAAGTGGACAGCTACATGCCAAAGAATTAAATTAGAACGCTGCTGCTCCTGCTGCTGCTGCTAAGTCACTTCAGTTGGGTCTGACTCTGTGCGACCCCATAGACGGCAGCGCACCAGGCTCCCGTGTCCCTAGGATTCTCCAGGCACAATCACTGGAGTGGCTTGCCATGTCCTTCTCCGAAGCATGAAAGTGAAAAGTGAAAGTGAAGTCCCTCAGTCGTGTGTGACTCTTAGTGACCCCATGGACTGCGGCCTAACAAGCTCCTCCATAAAATTAGAACACTACCTGGTATCAATACCAAAAAACAAACAAACAAAAAAACCTCAAAAAACAAAAACAAAATCAAAACCTCAAAATGGATCAAAGACCTAATGTAAGACCAGACACTTTATAAAAGACTTAGGGAAAAACAGGGAAAACGCTATTTGACCTAAACAACAGATCTTTCTTGAGCCATCTCACAGATCTTTTCTGAGCCATCTCATAGAGAAATGAAAATAAAAGCAAACAAATGGGACATAATTAAACTTCAAAGCTTTGCACAAAGAAGCAAACCATAAACAAAATTACAACACAACCTTCAGAATGGAAGAAATTATTTACATAGTAACAAAGGATTCATCTTCAAAGTATACAAAGAGCTCATGTAGCTCAATATCAAAAAACAAACAAACCAACCAATGAAAAAATGGGTAAGGACACCACTGGTGGTCCAATGGTTAAGAATCCCATTGACAATGCAGGAAACAAGGGTTTGATTCCTGCTTTTTGAAGATTCCACATGCCAAGGATCAGTTAAACCAATGCACCACAACTACTGAGCCCTCACTGTTCAACAACTGAAACCTGTATACCCTAGATCCCTTGCTCTTCAAGAAGAGAAGCCACAACAATGAGAACTCCTCGTACTCAACTAGAAAGTAACCCCCACTCATCACAACTACAGAAAAGCTCATGCATGGCAGGGAGACACAGTGCAGCAAAAAACAAATAAATTTTTTTAAATGGACAGAAGATCTAAATATACATTTCTCCAAGGAAGACATACAGATGGCCAAGAAGTATATGTAAAGATGCTTGGCATCCCTAATTATTAAAGAAATGCAAATCAACACCACAATGAGGTATCATGTCACACCAGCCATAATGGTCACCATCAAAATGTCTGCAAATAACAAAGGCTGGAGAGGATATGGATAAAAGAGAGCCCTCCTACACATTTGGTGGGAACGTAAGGTGGGGCAGCCACTATAGAAAACAGTATGGAAGTTCCTCAGAAAAGTAATACATAGAATTATCATATGATCCATTTGTGGGCATAAACCCTGACAGAACTGTAATCTCAGAGAATACAAGTGCTCTGATGTTCCTAGAAGCACCACTATTCACAAAATCCAAAATATAAACACATCCTAAATATCCACTGACAGATGAATGAATAAAGAAGAAGAGTTGCATATATAAAATGGAATAGTTGTCAGCCATGAAAATTGAAATGATGTTACAAGCAGCAATATGCATGGACTGAGAGTTTATCAAATGAAGTGAAATAAGTCAAGGAAAAATACCAAATTATATTACTTATATGTGAAATCTAAGGATGACACATGAACATATCTATGAAACAGAAACAAATTCATGGAAACAGAAAACAGACCTATGGTTTCCAAGAAGGAGGGGGTTGATGGTTAGGAGGAATGGGAGGTTGGGATTAACAGATGTATACTATTACATATGGAATGCATAAACAACAAGGTCCAACTGTAGAGCACAGAGAATTACACTCAGTATCCTATGATAAACTATATTGGAAGAGAATATTAAAAATTATATATATGGGTCTTCCTTGGTGATCCAGTGATTAAGGCTACAGAGGTTCACTCTCTGGTCAGGGAACCAACTCCACATACTCTTTGCAGAATAGACAAAACAAAACAAAAAAAACTGTAAAGAAAGAAAGAAAATAAAGAAAAAAAAGATTTAAATATATACATATATGTATACATATATATGTGTATATTTATATATGTATATACACACACATACACACCCAAATAATGTATATATACACATATATGTGTATAGATTAATCACTTTGCTGTAAATCAGAAATTACCACAATATTTTATACTTAAATTAAAAATAACATACATGGGAAAAACTGATTAGTATTTTTCATTATATGTAAAGTTTATATCTAAAGAAAAGTGTTGTGAACAAATACAGCTCACTACTTCATGGCAGGCTTGCTGAAATAATTGTGGAGATGCATACTGGTATGTTCAATTTACCACAAAATAGACAAAGGAATAAGATAGATTTATGGATGGATAGAGGGATTGACAATGGATAGACACATGAGAGAAAAAAGTATTGTGAGCTGGTTACAGTAGAATCTAGGTTGTAAGTCTTTGTGTATTAGTTAGAAAAAATTTTCAACTTTGTTCAGTGTTTGAAAAATTTTATCACAAAATATTCAGGAATGTGCAGAGCAAAGAACAATGAAAACTAAAATGCACATGAAATATAATTTCAATTTAAAAACATGAGCTGAAAAAAGATGTGGATCAGATAGGCTAAAATACTGTGTGCTTAGTCAGTCAGGTATGATTCTTTTGCAACCCTATAGACTGTACCCATGAGTCTCCTCTCTCCAGACAAGAATACTGGAGTGGGTTACCAATCCCTTCTCCAAGGTATCTTCCTGACCCCGGGATGTGACCTCTGCATTGGCAGGTGGGTTCTTTACCACTGAGTCACCAAGGAAGCCACAAAATATGAACGATAGTGAAATTGAACCCGGTTTTTATTTACTTTCTCTCCATGCACTTAGTTCTTTTCACAATATCCAAAGACTACATTTCCCATAATAAGAGTAGCATAATTTTTCCTCTGGCCCAAGGGAGACAGGCCTAATGGGTAGCCTCATCACTCTGCTTGTGCTCCCCCCTCCTGGTGATCTTGGTTTTGAGTACCTACTAGGGCTCCCAGAGTCCTCCAATCACAGCTGTAGAGACGTGTCCCCATTGGCTTTCCAGGGCTGACAAAGCCTATGGCTGACTCCTTTCTTTAGAGTCCCAGGGACAGCTCCACCGGTCTTGGCTTCATCATGTCCCTTTGGGGTGCTACCCAACACCACTTCCTTTCTTCTCTCTCTATATATATTTCAGGGTATATTAAATAGTTTATTGAAAAGTACATGTGGAAAGGCACACAGATGAATTCAGAGAGAGTTGTGCTCTCCCAACAATCTTTCAAACTACACCCTCTATCTCCCTGGAGTTTTCATGGTTATTTAAATTTCTTAATTTAAGTGATCTTTGTCAAGTAGCTAAAATGAGAAAACTTTCACTTTGTAGAAAAAGTCCTGCATGGGTAAATACATAATAAACAAGGAATTATAAAATGACAATTGAGAAATATTTTGAAGATAGCTGACAAAGCACACATTTATCTAATTTATGCAGAATTCAAAAGTGAAAATAAGAAAAGAACATGAAAAACATAAAGGGCATAAAGGAAACAAAGAAATGCAACTTACTCAGAAGAAAAGTGACCAGAAAGCAGGAGGGAATGTCAAATGTAATTGGTTATAAAACAAATGCAAACACAAACAATAAAGGAATATGATTTCTCACAATGCAAATTGCCAAAAGTTCAATGAAACCGTTGAGTGATAAAAAAAATATTTCCTCCAAATTGAGGATAAGAGGTTGGAAAATGCGTGCTCATGCATTGTTTTGAAAGAATAAATTGATGCAACTTTCTGAAGGACAGTTTGACTGTTTCTCATAAATTTATAAATGCATGGATCTACTTAGGCTTATTTGCAGTTTACATTGCAGAACTATTTATGCAATTTCACCAAAATTATATATATGATGCTCACTGTAATCTTTCTTTCCTATTATCCTAGAAAATCTCTTGGGTCCCTTTCCAACACTGCTCTTCCCCCATGCAAACCCTTTTCTCAGTTTTATCAGTATAGATTAGTTTTGCCTCTCCTAGAACTTTCTATAAATGGAGCATACATTATGTAAACATGTAATTGCTTTAGAATGTTGTGTTATTTCCTGTTCTACAGCAAAGTAATTCGAGTGTGCATCCTTTTTATGTTTACTTCCATTTAGGTCACCAAAGAGCATTGAGGATAGTTACCTGTGCTATATAGATAGTTCTCATTAGTTATCAAGGCATTAGTCTCCAAAATTTGCAAACAGCACGTGTATCCCAATTTAAGCAAACAAACAAAAATCCTCAATCAATAAATGGGCATATCTAAGTAGGCATTTTTTCCCCAAAGAAGTCATACATATGGCCAACAGACACAGGAAAAGATGCTCAACACCACTAGCTATTAGAGAAATGCAAATCAAAACTACAACAAGGTACTACTTCACACCACTCAAAAGAAACCATCATCAAACATTCTACAAACAATAATTTGGAGACATTGTGGCAAAAAGGGGACCCTCTTGCACTGTCAGTGGGCATGAAAATTGGTACTACCATGATGGTGAACCATATTGAAGCTACTTAAAAAAAGTAAAAATGTAGTCACCATATGACCTACTCCTAGGCATATGACCTACTCCATTCAGTTTTACTTATTTTGTTGCTATATATTCCATTAAATATTCTCCATAGATGTCACTGACAAATGAAAACAGTTTAATTCTTCTTTCACAAACTGCATAACTTCTCTATCATTTTCTAAAATTTCATGGAGAGAAATTCAATATAATGAGACTGGACATCTTTTTGTTAATTCTGATCTTAGAAGTAAAATTCTTATTGTTTTTCCCTAAAGTGTGATGTTAACTATATTGTTTATTACCTTCATCAGGTTGAGGAAGTTTTCTGTTTCTAGTTTGTTAAGAGTTTTCTTTTCATTTTTTCCTTTCCTTTCCTTTTTTTTTTTTTTTTTCTATTTTTACAGAATGTGCTCAGTCACTCAGTTGTGTACAGCTGTTTGTGACCTCATGGAGAATAAGCCTAACAGGCTCCTCTGGCCTTGGGGATTCTCCAGTCAAGAATACTTCGGTGGGATGTCATGCCCTTCTCCAGGGGATATTCCCAACAAAGGAACATAAATTAGATTTCATGAAATTATTTTTTAGCATTTATTGAGATAAGTCTACTGTGTTTCATTTTTAGTTTTTAGTAAGTTGAATTATGTTGTTTGACTTTCAAATGCTTAATCAATGCTGGATTCTTCAGGAGACAAAGATCAATAGATTATGCTGTGTCATACTTTGTGTGTACTGGTGTAGTCTGTGCTTCATTCTGAACACTTTCTCTTGCTGCCTGTGCAAGTGCACAATTTTTTCCTGCTGCCCTGTATAATTTGTTATTTATTGTATGCATTGTGTTTGTCATCTGATTCTGTAGTTTTCATATCTACAAAATGAAAGTGTGTCCTTTTGATGATTTTCGTGTCTCTACTTAACTTTACAACATAACAAACTCAGTTTTTTGAAGATTTCTAATGTTCCTGTTTGCAATTTCTGAAATCTATGCCACTTCTGGATTAGTTTGATTTCTCAAGGGTATTTTAATATGATTTTTCTTACCTTAGTGAGATTAAATATATTTTCAATATTGTTAGTGTCTAGTTCCATATCTCTCTTGTCAATTGGCTGATCATGTCTTTTGAACATCGCTTAACAAAGTGAGCAGCCAATTGTGAAGATGTAGCACTGTTGACTCATGTCTTTTTCACATTTTTCTGTCATGTTTTAGGTTCTTTGTTATAAAAATTTTAAGAGTTATGCTTTGTGTTAATTTATGGTGTGCTTTGTTCTAGCTCATAAACTTTTAAGCAGTGTGATACATCCTGGATGAATAAGCAACCAGTGGACACCAGGATGTAAGCATTTCACAGGAAACCCAGGAAGTCCCACTAAGACAAAAAACTGAGTCCCCAGGGGGCACACCTCAGTCTGGTGGGCCCTGCTTATCAATTAGGAACACAAGAACTCTGGTGAAGCAAGCAGCTCATTCCCTTTTCCTCCAGAGCAAACACAACTATGAGAGGATTTGGGAACTACATGGATATGACATGAATACTTAGTGTTTCCTCCAAGAAGCAGGAAGTTTGTGGTATTTATTCATGGAAATGAATTCTGTCATGGCCTCCACTTCCAGTTGAGGTGCCAGCAGGAAAACAAGATGAGAAAGGAGGTTTGTAAGGGCACGTGTTGAGAAGACCTTTGCAAATGAGGCTCACACACCTCTGGGCAAATTTCAACCCTTCTTGTGGATACAAATGTGTTGCAGGTGGTCATTTGCTTCTTGGAATCACCCAGCACAATTTGAATCATGTATTTATCTGCCTCAACCACATCACTGTGTTAAAACACAAGCCTGTGTACTACACCATGAGTCATAGACTTGAACCAAGACAACTCAAAGTGGAGCAAAGGCAAGTGTATTTAGTGCAGCCTCACAGCCTGAAGACAGGGGTTTCAGACGGGAAAGTAGAAAACTGAGGAGAGTTATGTGAACACTGAGCAAAGGAGGTGGGATGGAAAAAGTTTTTGGTAGATGGCCGCAAATTAGGTGGTCTTTAAGGTGCATTAATAGCACCTTACAGGAGAAAAGTGGAATGATTCTCATTTCCACAGACACTTCAACACAACCAAATTATCATGGATGTATTTTCAGTTCAGTCACTCAGTCGTGTCTGACTCTGTGACCCCACGAATCGCAGCATGCCAGGCCTCCCTATCCATCACAAACTCCTGGAGTTTCCTCAAACTCATGCCCATCGAGTCGGTGATGCCAACCAGCCATCTCATCCTCTGTCATCCCCTTCTCCTCCTGCTCCTAGTTCCTCCCAGCAACAGGGTCTTTTCCAGTGAGTCAACTCTTCACATGAGGTGGCCAAAGTATTGGAGTTTCAACTTCAGGATCAGTCCTTCCAATGAACACCCAGGACTGATCTCCTTTAGGATGGACTGGTTGGATCTCCTTGCAGTCCAAGGGACACTCAAGAGTCTTCTCCAACACCACAGTTCAAAAGCATCAATGTTTCAGTGCTCAGCTTTCTTCACAGTCCAACTCTCACATCCATACATGACCACTGGGAAAACCATAGCCTTGACCAAATGGAACTTGGCTGGCAAAGTAATGTCTGCTTTTTAATGTGCCATCTAGGTTGGTCATAACTTTCCTCCCAAGGAGTAAGTGTCTTATAATTTCATGGCTGCAGTCACCATCTGCAGTGATTTTGGAGCCCCCCAAAATAAAGTCTGACACTGTTTCTAGTGTTTCCCCATCTATTTCTCATGAAGTGATGGGACTAGATGTCATGATCTTACTTTTCTGAATGTTAAGCTTTAAGCCAACTTTTTCACTCTCTTCTTTCACTTTCATCAAGAGGCTTTTTAGTTCCTCTTCACTTTCTGCCATAAGGGTGGTGTCATCTGCATATCTAAAGTTATTGATATTTCTCCTGGTAATCTTGATTCCAGCTTGTACTTCTTCCAGCCCAGCATTTCTCATGAAGTACTCTGCATGTAAGCTAAATAAGCAGGATGACAATATACAGCCTTGAGTACTCTTTGTCCTATTTGGAACAAGTCTGTTGTTCCATGTCCAGTTCTAACTGTTGCTTCCTGACCTGAATACAGGTTTCTCAAGAGGCAGGTCAGGTATTCTGGTATTCCCATCTCTTTCAGAATGTTCCACAGTTTATTGTGATCCACAGAGTTGAAGGCTTTGGCATAGTCAATAAAGCAGAAATAGGTGTTTTTCTGGAATTCTCTTGCTTTTTTGATGATCCAGCAGATGTTGACAATTTGATCTCTGGTTCCTCTGCCTTTTCTAAAACCAGCTTGAACATCTGGAAGTTCTTGGTTCGCGTATTGCTGAAGCCTGTCTTGGAGAATTTTCAGCATTATTTTACTAGCGTGTGAGATGAGTGCAACTGTGCAGTAGTTTGAACCATGTTTGGGATTGCCTTTCTTAGGGACTGGAATGAAAACTGACCTTTTTCCAGCCCTATGGCCACTGCTGAGGTTTCCAAGTTTACTGGCATATTGAGTGTAGCACTTTCACAGCATCATCTTTTAGGATTTGAAATAGCTCAACTGGAATTACATCACATCCACTATCTTTGTTCATAGTGATGCTTTCTAAGGCCCACCCCACTTCACATTCCAGGCTATCTGGCTCTAGGTGAGTGATCACGCCATCATGATTATCTGGGTCATGAAGATCTTTTTTGGAGAGTTCTTTTGTGTATTCTTGCCACCTCTTCTTAATATGTTCTGCTTCTGTTAGGTCCATACCATTTCTCTCCTTTATTGAGCCCATTTTTGCATGAAATATTCCCTCGGTATCTCTAATTTTCCTGAAGAGATCTCTAGTCTTTCCCATTCTACTGTTTTCCTCTATTTCTTTGCATTGATCACTGAGAAAGTCTTTCTTATCTCTCTGTGCTATTCTTTGGGACCCTGCATTCAAATGGGAATATCTTTCTTTTCCCCTTTGTTTTTTGCTTCTCTTCATTTCAGAGCTATTTGTAAGGGTCTCCTGAGACAACCATTTTGCCTTTTTGCATTTCTTTTCCATGGGGATGGCCTTAATCCCTGTCTCCTGTACAATGTCATGAACCTCCGTCCATAGTTGATCAGGCTCTCTGTCTATCAGATGTAGTCCCTTAAATCTATTTCTCACTTTCACTGTATAGTCATAAGGGATTTGATTTCAGTCACACCTGAACGGTCTAGTGGTATTTTAGGCAAGATATTAAAAACTAGGTAATGGTGAAAGGTGAGATATAACAGAATGCAAGCCTGAATACTGTGAATGTGAGGCTATATATTGTCACCCTGATTATCTAACTTATATGCAGAGTGCATAGCTTTTAGAACTTTCAGACAGAGACATTAAAATACTTGGAAGAGTTGTGTTTTGTATGTTCTTTAATAAAGCAGAGACATAGAAATCATAAAAATAGACTCAATTTCATCTTACAGGTATGAAACATATAGTGTCAGATGATGAACACTGCAATATAAATGCCTTATTTCTCTCATCAAATCAAGCGAGCTGCTTCGCATCCTCTCCTAGAGGGGTCAGGATGAGGCTTTGTGGTGTCAAGGACTGCTTATAGGTATGTGGATTATCTCTGGGCTTTCTATTTTGTTCCATTGATGTACATTTCTGTCTTTGTGCAAGTACCATACTGTCTTGATGACCATGGCTTGAAGCCAGGCAGGCTGATTCCTCCACTTCTATTCTTCTTTCTCAAGATCTCTTTGGCTATTTGAGGTCTTTTGTATTTCCATACAAATTGTGAAATTATTTGTTCTAGTTCTGTGAAAAATATTCTTGGTAGCGTGAATGAGACTGCATTGAATCTATAGATTGCTTTGGGTAGTATACTCATTTTAACTATATTGATTCTTTTGATCCATGAACATGGTATATTTCTCCATCTATTTGTGTCCTCTTTGATTTCTTTCATCAGTGTTTCATAGATTTCTATATATAGGTCTTTTGTTTCTTTAGGTAGATATATTCCTAAGTATTTCACTCTTTCCGCTGCAATGGTGAATGGAATTATTTCCTTAATTTCTCTGTCTGTTTTCTCATTGTTGATGTATAGGAATGCAAGGGATTTCTGTGTGTTAATTTGCCTGCATCATTTGAATTAGTTTTATCCTGGAAAATGCCCAGGAGTAGGTCATATGGTGATCTTATTTTTAGGTTTTTAAGGAGCTGCCATACCGTTCACTATAGATATGGTACCGATTTATATGCCCACTGACGGTTCGAGGGTTCCCGTTCCCCACACCCTCTCTCGATTAATGTTTGTAGAGTTTTTGTTGATGGCTATCCATGTTGACGTGAAGTGATTGTAGTTTTGATTTGTGTTTCCTTAATAATTAGAGATTTTGAGCTTCTTTTCACATTCTTGTTGGTCACCTGTATGTCTTCTTTGAAAATAAATCTATTTAGATCTGCCTGTTTTTACTGACTTTTCTTTTTATTGATAACTGGCTATATATGCTCTTTGTGTATTTTGGAGAATAATGCCTTGATAACTAATGAGAACTATCAGTGTAGCACAGGTAGCTGTCCACAATGCTTTTTGGTGAGTGAAGTGGGAAGGAAACTTACTCACAATTGATTTACTTTGCTGTACAGAAGAAAGTCACACAACATTTTAAAGCAACAAGAGGTGAACATCCTCTATGATCCAACTATAGAAAATTCTAGATGAGTCAAAACTAATCTATACTGATAGAACTGAAAACTGGTGTTTCGTGGGTAAAGGGCTGTGTGAGGAAGGGGCCCAAGAGATTTTCTAGGATGATGGCAAAAAATATTGCCATGAACATCATGTATATAATCGTGGTGAAATTGCATATATGCATCTGCAATGAAAATTCCAAACAAGGTCTTGCTAAGTGGCTCCATAAATGTATAAGTTTGCTAGATACTGTCACATTGTCTTTCAGAAAGTTTTATCACTTTATGCTTTCACAACAATGCATGAGGACTCATTTCCTCACCTCTCATCCTCAATTTGTAAGAAAAAGTTGGTATCACTCAATGCTTTATTTGAACTTCTGGCAATTTGCATGGTAAGAAATTGTCTTCCATTATTGTTTTGGTTTCCACTTGTTTTTATTACCAATTAGGTTCAAATTTTCCTCCTGTTTTTTGTTAATTTTGCTTTTTTTTTTTCTGAGTAATTTGTATTTCTTTGTTCCATTTTTTACTGCTTGTTTATCTTCTATCAGGTGTTTCATCTTCTTATTTTTAATTTTGAACTCTGTATAAATTGGGCAAATATGCCCTTTGTCAGCTACCTTCCAAATATTTTTCAATTGTCATTTTATAATTCTTTGTTTATTATTAATTTACCCATGAATGAATTTTTCTACAAAGTGTAAATTTCCCCTTTTTAGCTACTGGAAAAAGATTACTGAAATTAAGAAATTTAAATAACTGAGAAAATCTCCAGGGAACTAGAGGGTATAGGCAAAAATATTGCAAGGAGGGAGGGTCAACTCTCCCAACTGCAAGAGTCAACTCTCTCTGAGTTCACATGTGTGCCTTTTCACATGTACTTTTCAACAAACTATTTACCCTGAAATACATAAAATGGAAACACAGACATAGACTTATGAAAACATTCTTACTCTGATGGACACATACAAGCACAGAGACAATCTTATATGCTTGAAATGCAATTAAGGAAAGGAAAAGAAAATGTAGGGACTCATTGAAGAACACCTATGAAGTGCACAGAAGTTCTCTGCTACTTTTCTCTAGGCCTAATGTTGGAAGTTATTTTGTGGTTGAATGATTTCTCTCTAATGACATTTTAAATCAAAACGTTTTATTTTTTTTTAATTTAGTAATTTTTTTTTTTTTTATTAGTTGGAGGCCAATCACTTCACAACATTTCAGTGGGTTTTGTCATACATTGATATGAATCAGCCATGGATTTACACGTATTCCCCATCCCGATCCCCACTCCCACCTCCTTCTCCACCCGATTCCCCTGGGTCCTCCCAGTGCACCAGGCTGGAGCACTTGTCTCAAGCATCCCACCTGGGCTGGTGATCTGTTTCACCATAGATAGTATACATGCTGTTCTTTTGAAATATCCCACCCTCACCTTCTCCCACAGAGTTCCAAAGTCTGTTCTGTACTTCTGTGTCTCTTTTTCTGTTTTGCATATAGGGTTATCGTTACCACCTTTCTAAATTCCATATATATGTGTTAGTATGCTGTAATGTTCTTTATCTTTCTGGCTTACTTCACTCTGTATAAGGGGCTCCAGCTTCATCCATCTCATTAGGACTGGTTCAAATGAATTCTTTTTAATGGCTGAGTAATATTCCATGGTGTATATGTACCACAGCTTCCTTATCCATTCATCTGCTGATGGGCATCTAGGTTGCTTCCATGTCCTGGCTATTATAAACAGTGCTGCAATGCACATTGGGGTTCATGTGTCTCTTTCAGATCTGATTTCCTTGGTGTGTATGCCCAGAAGTGGGATTGCTGGGTCATATGGCAGTTCTATTTCCAGTTTTTTAAGAAATCTCCACACTGTTTTTCATAGCGGCTGTACTAGTTTGCATGCCCACCAACAGTGTAAGAGGGTTCCCTTTTCTCCACACCCTCTCCAGCATTTATTGCTTGTAGACTTTTGGATAGCAGCCATCCTGACTGGCGTGTAATGGTACCTCATTGTGGTTTTGATTTGCATTTCTCTAATAATGAGTGATGTTGAGCATCTTTTCATGTGTTTGTTAGCCATCTGTACGTCTTCTTTGGAGAAATGTCTGTTTAGTTCTTTGGCCCATTTTTTGATTGGGTCATTTATTTTTCTGGAATTGAGCTGCAGGAGTTGCTTGTATATTTTTGAGATTAATCCTTTGTCTGTTGTTTCATTTGCTATTATTTTCTCCCAATCTGACGGCTGTCTTTTCACCTTACTTATAGTTTCCTTTGTAGTGCAAAAGCTTTTAAGTTTCATTAGGTCCCATTTGTTTAGTTTTGCTTTTATTTCCAATATTCTGGGAGGTGGGTCATAGAGGATCTTGCTGTGATTTATGTCGGAGAGTGTTTTGCCTATGTTCTCCTCTAGGAGTTTTATAGTTTCTGGTCTTATATTTAGATCTTTAATCCATTTTGAGTTTATTTTTGTGTATGGTGTTAGAAAGTGTTCTAGTTTCATTCTTTTACAAGTGGTTGACCAGTTTTCCCAGCACCACTTGTTAAAGAGGTTGTCTTCTTTCCATTGTATATCCTTGCCTCCTTTGTCAAAGATAAGGTGTCCATAGGTTTGTGGATTTATCTCTGGGCTTTCTATTCTGTTCCATTGATCTATATTTCTGTCTTTGTGCCAGTACCATACTGTCTTAATGACTGTGGCTTTGTAATCGAGTCTGAAGTCAGGCAGGTTGATTTCTCCAGTTCCATTCTTCTTTCTCAAGATTACTTTGGCTATTCGATTTTTTTTGTATTTTCATACAAACTGTGAAATTCTTTGGTCTAGTTCTGTGAAAAATACCGTTGGTAGCTTGATAGGGATTGCATTGCATCTATAGACCGCTTTGGGTAGAATAGCCATTTTGACAATATTGATTCTTCCAATCCATGAACACGGTATGTTTCTCCATCTGTTTGTGTCCTCTTTGATTTCTTTCATCAGTGTTTTATAGTTTTCTATGTATAGGTCTTTTGTTTCTTTAGGTAGATATACTCCTAAGTATTTTATTCTTTTTGTTGCAATGGTGAATGGTATTGTTTCCTAATTTCTCTTTCTGTTTTTTCATTGTTAGTATATAGGAATGCAAGGGATTTCTGTATGTTAATTTTATATCCTGCAAATTTACTATATTCATTGATTAGCTCTAGTAATTTTCTGGTAGAGTCTTTAGGGTTTTCTATGTAGAGGATCATGTCATCTGCAAACAGTGAGAGTTTCATTTCTTCTTTTCCTATCTGGATTCCTTTTACTTCTTTTTCTGCTCTGATTGCTGTGGCCAGAACTTCCAACACTATGTTGAATAGTAGTGGTGAGAGTGGGCACCCTTTTCTTGTTCCTGATTTCAGGGGAAATGCTTTCAATTTTTCATCATTGAGGGTGATGCTTGCTGTGGGTTTGTCATATATAGCTTTTATTATGTTGAGGTATGTTCCTTCTATTCCTGATTTTTGGAGAGTTTTAATCATAAATGAGTGTTGAATTTTGTCAAAGGCTTTCTCTGCATCTATTGTGATAATCATATGGTTTTTATCTTTCAATTTGTTAATTTGGTGTATTACATTGATTGATTTGTGGATATTAAAGAATCCTTGCATTCCTGGGATAAAGCCCACTTGGTCATGGTGTATGATTTTTTTAATATGTTGTTGGATTCTGTTTGCTAGAATTTTGTTAAGGATTTTTGCATCTATGTTCATCAGTGATATTGGCCTGTAGTTTTCTTTTTTTGTGGCATCTTTGTCTGGTTTTGGAATTAGGGTGATGGTGGCCTCATAGAATGAGTTTGGAAGCTTACCTTCATCTGCAATTTTCTGGAAGAGTTTGAGTAAGATAGGTGTTAGCTCTTCTCTAAATTTTTGGTAGAATTCAGCTGTGAAGCCATCTGGTCCTGGGCTTTTGTTTGCTGGAAGATTTTTCATTACAGTTTTGATTTCCTTGCTTGTGATGGGTCTGTTAAGATCTTCTATTTCTTCCTGGTTCAGTTTTGGAAAGTTATAGTTTTCTAAGAATTTGTCCATTTCATCCAAGTTGTCCATTTTATTGGCATAGAACTGCTGGTAGTAGTCTCTTATGATCCTTTGTATTTCAGTGTTTGTTGTGATCTCTCCATTTTCATTTCTGATTTTCTTAATTTGGTTCTTCTCTCTTTGTTTCTTAATGAGTCTTGCTAATGGTTTGTCAATTTTGTTTATTTTTTCAAAAAACCAGCTTTTAGCTTTGTTGATTTTTACTATGGTCTCTTTAGTTTCTTTTGCATTTATTTCTGCCCTAATTTTTAAGATTTCTTTCCTTCTGCTAACCCTGGGGTTCTTCATTTCTTCCTTCTCTAATTGCTTTAGGTGTAGAGTTAGGTTATTTATTTGGTTTTTTTCTTGTTTCTTGATGTAAGCCTGTTATACTATGAACCTTGATGGCGGAGGAGTAGGACGGGGAGACCACTTTCTCTCCTACAAATTCATCAAAAGAATAACTGAACGCAGAGCAAACTTCACAAAACAACTTCTGACCGCTAGCTGAGGTCATCAGGTGCCCAGAAAAGCAGCCCATTGTCTTCGAAAGGAGGTAGGAGAAAATATAAAAGATAAAAAGTGAGACAAAAGAGCTAAGGATGGAGATCCGTCCTGGGAAGACTTAGGCGGCATTGCTTGGGGTAGGGTCCGGGCCTGAGTGCCCTGAGGACAATCGGAGGGAGCTTCTGTGAGTTGCCAACTTGAACTGTCGGAGACCAAAAGAGAGAGAGTAAATTAACCGGCCCGAACACACTGCTGGCCATTCGCAGAACAAAGAGACGGAGCAATTCCAGAGAAGAGCTCGCACGCTGTGGACCGGCCCAGCCCCGATGGAGGCAGGAGGCAGGGGGGAGGGGAAGGTCGCGGCGAGACACAGGGCACAGGCACCCGACCGGTGCGGGCTGGGACTCGGGCTGGGGACACGGAAGACAACCTCAGGGACCTCTGGGACACTGTGAAATGCCCCAACATTCGAATCATAGGAGTTTCAGAAGAGGAAGACAAAAAGAAAGGCCATGAGAAAATACACGAGGAAGGAAATAGCCACCCAAGTCCAAGAAACCCAGAGTGTCCCAAACAGGATAAACCCAAGGCAAAACACCCCAAGACACATATTAATCAAATTAACAAAGATCAAACACAAATAACAATTATTAAAAGCAGCAAGGGAAAAACAACAAATAACACACAAAGGGATTCCCATAAGGATAACAGCTGATCTATCAATAGAAACCCTCCAGGCCAGATGGGAATGGCAGGACGTACTGAAAGTAATGAAAGAGAATAACCTACAGCCTAGATTACTGTCTCCAGCAAGGATCTCATTCAGATATGAAGGAGAATTCAAAAGCTTTACAGATAAGCAAAAGCTGAGAGAATTCAGCACCACCAAACCAGCTCTTCAACAAATGCTAAAGGATCTTCTCTAGACAGGAAATGCAGAAAGGTTGTATAAATGTGAACCAAAACAACAAAGTAAATGGCAACAGGACCACACCTATCAATAATTACCCTAAATGTAAATGGGTTGAATGCCCCAACCAAAAGACAAAGTTTGGCTGAATGGATACAAAAACAAGACCCCTATATATGCTGTCTACAAGAGACCCACCTCAAAACAAGAGACACATACAGACTAAAAGTGAAGGGCTGGAAAAAAATATTTCATGCAAACGGAGACCAAAAGAAAGCAGGAGTCACAATACTCATATCAGATAAAATACACTTTCAAATAAAGGATGTGAAAAGAGACAAAGTAGGACACTACATAATCATCAAAGGATCAATCAAAGAAGAAGATATAACAATTATAAATATAATGCACCCAACATAGGAACACCGCAATATGTGTGGCAAACACTAAAGAGTATGAAAGAGGAAATTAATAGTAACACAATAATAGTGGGAGACTTTAATACCCCACTCACAACTATGGATAGATCAACTAAACAGAAAATTAACAAGGAAACACAAACCTTAAATGACACAATGGACCAGCTAGACCTAATTGATATCTATAGGACATTTCACCCCAAAACAATCAACTTCACCTTTTTCTCAAGTGCACACGGAACCTTCTCCAGAATAGATCACATCCTGGGCCATAAATCTGGTCTTGGAAAATTCAAAAAAATTGAAATCATTCCAGTCATCTTTTCTGACCACAGTGCAGTAAGATTAGATCTCAATTACAGGAAAAAAATTGTTAAAACTTCAAACATATGGATGCTAAATAACACGCTTCTGAATAACCAACAAATCATAGAAGAAATCAAAAAAGAAATAAAAATATGTATAGAAATGAATGAAAATGAAAACACAACAACCCAAAACCTATGGGACACTGTAAATCAGAATGCTTTAAAGATATTCCTTTGTTTGGCATCTCAGGAGATCTTATATATTTTGTATGTAAGACTATTCTGTGATTTGCTAAAATAAAAACAATGTTGTACGGTAACAATATTGAAGTCATATTGACCTCTTAGGCTCTGCAGTTACACATTTCCTTGCTAAGCTTTAAACATCTAATTCCATCCTCTGACCTTCTCCCATCAATTTTTCTACCTTTTGCCCCAATCTTCTCCATTTACCTCACTTAAATTTTTGTTTTAACTTTTACTATTTAGGCACCAATTATAAAATAAATAAGTAAAGGAAAGAAAATTGAATTCATGTACAATGATTACTAATGTACTGAGCTATATTCTGTACAATTTTTTGAGAATTAAAGATATTGATTTAATAAAACCATATGGGAATTAATCACCAAGGTAATGTATCATGTAACCAGGCTTCCCTTGGTAAGGCAATGAGGTGCAGTTTAATAATGTTTTTGTTTTTTTTTTTTTTTGCATTAAAACAGTAGTTTTTCAGCATGATATATTGGATGTCCATAACCATACCTTTTCCCAGATATCTCAAAGGAAAAGGGGATTAATCTTGTTCTCTTTGAGAAGTACCTGCCACTTAAAGCAGAATATGAAAATAAGTTAAAAGGGAGTGAGAAAGAATAATCAGTACCTGGCACTTTCAGTTTTCCCTTTCATGTATTGGAGAAGGAAATGGAAACCCACTCCAGTGTTCTTGCCTGGAGAATCTCAGCGACGGTGGAGCCTGTTGGGCAGCCGTCTATGAGGTCGCACAGAGTCAGACACGACTGAAGCGACTTAGAAGTAGCAGCAGCAGCAGCAGCAGCAGCAATGAAATAGAAGATGTAGTTGCCTTTAAGTTGATATTGCTCGAAGCATGCAAATTTGACTACATAGAAAGTAGCAAATTTGACTACATATAAAATGAGGCCATTGAACTTTGGGTTTGAAATTATAGCTAAGGGCAACAATTTTTTTTCTTCTATTTTTATTTGATTAATTAATTTGTTTTAATTGGAGGCTATTTACTTTACAATATTATGTTTGGATTTTTTTTTTCTTTTTCCATACATTAACATGAATCAGCCATGGGTGTACATGTGGTTCCCATCCTGAACCCCTCTTCCACCTCTCTCCCCATTCCATCCCTCAGCATCATCCCAGTGCACCAGCCCTGAGCACCCTCTTTCATACATGGAACCTGGACTGGTAATTTGTTTCGCATATGATAATATACATGTTTCAATGCTGTTCTCTCAATCATCCCACCCTTGCTTTCTCCCACAGAGCTCGAAAGACTGTTACGCATCTCTGTATCTTTTTCTGTCTCCATATAGGGTCATCATTACCGTCTTTCTAAATTCCATATATATACATGTATTACTCTACTGTATTGGTGTCTTTCTCTCTGACTTACTTCACTCTGTATAATAGGTTCCAGTTTCATCCACCTCATTAGGCTGGATTCAAATGCATTCTTTTTAATAGCTGAGTAATATTACATTGTGTATATGTACCCAAGTTTTCTTATCCATTTGTCTGTCTATGGACATCTAGGTTGCTTCCCTGTCCTGGTTATTGTAAACAGTGCTGTGATGAACATTGGGGTACAGGTGTCTCTTGCAGTTCTGTTTTCCTCTGTGTGTATGTCCTTGGGCATTCCACAAAGGCACAAACTCAGTTGGGCCTGCGTTTTGTGCCCTTCCCAGGTCTGCACATCTCAGGCTACAGGGTGCTTAGCAAGCACACTCTTCCCAGCTGGGTAGTGCATCTTATTACCTCCCCCATCCCAGCCACTCAATTTCCTGGGTGTCAGTGGGACTGCCATCTCAGGTGTGCTGTGTGTCTCTCCTGGGGCAATAATCTCTGGCTGAAACCCTCTTGATGGATTTCAATCATCCAGGATCCCAGGAGGACTTGGTGAGCAACGGGGAGCCTGCTCATTTTTGGTAGGGGATGCCATCTCTGGGGCTGAATTTGCCCCTTACTTTTATGCCCTGGCTGTCGCCTGCCTACCTCCCTGCCTCCAGTGGGGGATGGGCTGGTCCACAGCTGGATAAGTCTCCTCTGGTATTCGTTCAGTCCTTTGTTCTGTGAGTGCACCTGGAAGTGACTTAGGTTAGAGGTTTTTGTGGGAAAGTTCTCTCACTCTCTCTTTCCTCCTTTTTAGTTTTTCCTCTCTGGCTATCTCACAGTTTGAGCTAATTCATGTTAGCTCCCTCATATTGCCATCAGGGCATTCAAGCCTGGTCCTTACCATAAGCAATGCAGCCAGTGCTTCCCTGTTCAGCTCCCTCTTGCTGGTAGCAGATGCAAACGTCTGTGCTACTTCTCCAGTGGGAGTTGCAGTTTAGGCACGTAATCTGTGGGTGTTATGGGTGTTATTTATTTATTGTTTCCTCCCGTTTATGTTGCCCTCTGAGATTCCAAAACTCCCCACAGACCCGCTGGTGACAAGGTTTCCTGGTGTTTGGAAATTTCTCTTTTAAGACTCCCTTCTCAGGATGGGTCTCCATCCCTACTCGTTGTATCTCTTTTTATCTTATATATTTTGTCCTACCTCCTTTTGAATAAAATGGGCTGCCTTTCTGGGTACATGGTGTCCTCTCTCAGTGTTCAGAAGTCATTTTGTGGTATTTGCTCAGTGTTCAAATGATCTTTTGATAAATTTGTGGGGGAGCAAGTAGCCTCCCTGTCCTTTTTCTCTGCTATCTTAGGACCCTAATCATCATTAATTCAATTGACATGCATTTGAGCAAATTCTGGAAGACAGTGAAAGAGAGGGAGGTCTGTGCTGCAGTCCAGGAAGTCACAAGAGTTGAACATCACTAGATGACTGAACTATAACAATCAAAGTCTCTAGAGCTACTTCTTAAAATCACTCCAAAATATATTTACTAAAAGAAATAACAACAACAATAACAAAAGTATTATAGTGGTATTTTAGAATTTGGGATAATGGATTTAAAAAATATATGGCAGCTATAGGCTGTCAAAGAGACAAAGCTTAGATTTGAATAGATTTTCAGAATTAGGTTGTAATGAAAATTTTATGCAAGCAATAAACAGCTATAGTGACTATACGACTAGTAGACAAAATGACTTTAAATAAAAAATGGTATGAAACAAATGACATTAAGTATCATTTAGTTCAGTCTCACAATCTTATCTAATTCTTGGCAACCACAAGGACTGCAGCACACCAGGCCTCCCTATCCATCACCAACTCCTGGAGTTTACTCAAACTCCTCTCCGTTGAGTTGGTGAGGCCATCCAACCATTCATCCTCTGTCGTCCCCTTCTCCTCTTGCCTTCAATCTTTCCCAGCAGCAGAATCTTCCCAAATGAGTCAGTTCTTCACATCACGTGACCAAAATATTGGAGTTGTGGCTTCAGCATCAGTCATTCCAATTGTTATATTAATTACATATTTTGTCATATTATTTTTATATTAATGATATAAGGGTATCTCTCTCTCTCTTTCTCTCTCTCTCTCACACACACATAAGTTCACATCATCAAAGAGTTACAGTTACCTAATATTTGAATTGTTTCTCTGCCTTCAGGCTAATATGACATGTAAAAACTGCAAAACATGAGCAAGAAGTCTAGTCCAACAGTAAATATCGAAATAATTCAAGAAGATAAGACCATTGAGGGAAGAGAAAACCTAAACGACAATAAAAACCAGTGGGCCAAACACAAATGTGCAGAACATTCCACCCAAAAGGAACAGAGGAATACACATTTTTGTCAACTACACTTGGAATATTCCCTAATATATTCTCACGAATTGGGTTTATATGAAGCCATGAAAAAACCATAGGTAATTTAAATTATACCAAATATGGTCTCTGGCATCCAAAACATGTAAATTGGAACCAACAACAGGAGAAAAACTTGACACATAATAATGTGTAGAAAATTAAACAACATATTCCAAAGGGATCAATGAGTCAAAGAGTAACTCACAGGGGAAATGAAAATATATTCCAAGGTGAATCAAAATGGAAACATAATGAATCAGGTCATCAGATACAGCAAAAGCAGAATCCTTTTATATTTAAGCTTACATAAAAAGGAAGCCCTCCAATCCTGTGAAGAAGCTAATGACGTCTTCAAAAGTTGGAAAAAAAAAAAAAAAATCTAAATTCACAGCAAGGACAAACAGGAAATCAATAAATATTGATATGGGAATAAAATAATATAAATAGTATGAAAATAGAGAAAACTGAACCAAAGAGCAAAAGAATATTGGGTAAACGGAACAAATAAAAAGAGATTCAGTTACAGAAATAACAATGAATAAGATGTCATTGCTATGAAACATACTAAATAAGGAGGAATGTTAGGTTTTTAGGACAGGAATTTCTCTCAATGAAAGTTTCAATCTATGTGAAGCAATCAAATTGGTAGAATAAGAGTGACTAAAACAATTTGAAAAATCGGAAAAAAAATGAGAAGACTCATAAAAAAGAGGTTGAATTGGCAATCAGTTCAGTTCAGTCGCTCAGATGTGTCCGAATCTTTGTGACCTCATGAACAGCATCAATCCATGCCGCCCTGTCCATCACCAACTCCCAGAGTCCACATAAACTGATATTCATTGAATCAGTGATGTCATCCAACCATCTCATCCTCTGTTGTCCCCTTCTCCTCCTGTACTCAATCTTTCCTAGCATCAGGGTCTTTTCCAATGAGTCAGTTCTTCACATCAAGTGGCCAAAATATTGGAGTTTCAGCCTTGACATCAGTCCTTCCAATGATCACCCAGGACTGATCTTCTTTAGGATGGACTGGTTGTATCTCCTTGCAGCCCAAGGGAATCTCAGGAGTCTTCTCCAACACCATAGTTTAAAAGAATTGATTCATCCATGCTCAGCTTTTTTTATAGTCCAAATCTCACATCCATACATGACCACTGAAAAAACTTTAGCCTTGGCTAGAAGGATTTTTGTTGACAAAGTTATGTCTCTGATTTTTTAATATGCTGTCTACATTGGTCATAACTTTCATTCCAAGGAGTAATCATCTTTTAATTTCATGGCTGCATTCACCATCTGCAGTGATTGTGGAGTCCCTCCAAATAAAGCCATCCACTGTTTCCCCATCTATTTCCCGTGAAGCAATGGGACCATCTGCCATGATCTTAGTTTTCTGAATGTTGAGCTTTAAGCCTACTTTCTCACTCTCCTCTTTCACTTGCACCAAAAGGCTCTTTAGTTATTCTTCACTTTCTTCTTCACTTTCTTGACATTTCTCCCAGCAACCTTGATTCCAGCTTGTGTTTCCTCCAGTCCAGCATTTCTCATGATGTACTTGGCATTTAAGTTAAATAAGCAGGGTGACAATATACAGTCTTGATGTACTCCTTTTCCTATTTGTAATCAGTCTGTTGTTCCATGTCCAGTTCTAACTGTTGCTTCCTGACCTGCATACAGATTTCTCAAGAGGCACAACAGGTGATCTGGTATTCCCATCTCTTTCAGAATTTTCTGTAGTTTATTGTGAGCCACACAAAGGCTTTGGTATAGTTAATAAAGCAGAAATTAATGTTTTTCTGTAACTCTCTTGCTTTTTCAATGATCCAATGGATGCTGCCAATTTGATCTCTGGTTCCTCTGCCTTTTCTAAAGCCAGCTTGAACCTTTCAAATTTCATGATTTCACGTATTTCTGAACTCTGGCTTGGAGAATTTTGAGCATTACTTTACTAGCACGTGAGATGAGTATAATTGTGCCGTAGTTAGAGCACTCTTTGGCTTTGCCTTTCTTTAGGATTGGAAGTAGAAACTGACCTTTTCCAGCCCTGTGGCCACTGCTGAGTTTTCCACATTTGCAAACAGATTGTGTGCAGCACTTTCACAGCATCATCTTTTAGGATTTGAAATAGCTCAACTGGAACTCCAACACCTCCACTAGCTTCGTTCATAGTGATGCTTCTGAGGCTCATTTGACTTCACATTCCTGAACGCCTGGTTCTAGGTGACTGTGAGCGATCACACCATCATGATTATCTTGGTCGTGAAAATCTTTTATGTATAGTTCTTCTGTGTATTATTGCCACCTCTTCTTAATATGTTCTGCTTTTATTAGGTCCATATCTTTTCTGTCCTTTATTGAGCCCATCTTTGCATGAAATATTACCTTGGTATCACTAATTTTCTTGAAGAGATCTCTAGTCTTTCCCATTCTTATGTTTTCATCTATTTCTTCGCATTGATTGCTGGGGAAGGCTTTCTTATCTCTCCGTGTTATTCTTTGGAACTCTGCATTCAAATGGGAATATCTTTCCTTTTCTCCTTTGCTTTTCACTTCTCTTCTTTTCAGTTATTTGTAAGACGTCCTCAGACAGCCATTTTGCTTATGCATATATATGTATACATCTATATTTATACATGCCTATGTATATGTCTAATGTATGGGTACATACTTTTCTTTTGTTTGGGTAGTGATATACATCTCATAGTGGGTATATAATTGCAGGTATATACTTTTGCAGTATCAGGCTGTTTGCTAAAATATGCTTGCACTTACTTTCACCTCAGAGTATTTTTTTTACTCTCCCTATGACTTACACTTTGATTCATTGGTTCTTTAGAAATGTCTTGTTTAATTTTCCGTACATTGACAAATTTGCAAACATGTATCCCATTTTTAACTTTTAGCTCCATTTCTTAGTTTTCAGAGAACTTGGTATGATTTAAAATACTAAGTCTTGTGTTATGTCTTAATCTAAGGTCTATTTTAGAGAATATTTCAGAGAATATTCAGATATATATGGATATATATGTGTTTGTGTATATATATATATATATATATATATATATATGTGTGTGTGTGTGTGTGTGTGTGTGTGTGTGGAGATAAATATATACACAGTGTATGTATACATGTCTATTTGAATATATCAATGTAGGTATATAAATGTAAATATAAATATACGAATGTTGAAAATGCAACACTATCCATCCTCATGTTTACCTTCCTTGATCTTGAAGTGTTTCTGGTCATGTTTTTCAAATTCATATTTTGCTTCCAGTCTCCTCTCTCTTTGGGAACTGTAGTAAACAGTATCAGGAATTTTCGCATTACTTTAGGGCCACTTTAAGTCCTGTTGATGTAGAAGCCTGTAGTCAGTTTCTGTTAGGATACAAGAATCTGTCTAGAGACAGTAACATTTTCTGAGGTTTTAGAGAATAGAGCACACTTTGTACCAAGAATGTTACCAGCCATATCAGTAAACAAAAGATGCTAAAGTCATCAAGTCATAAGCCATTGCAGCCATCACTGAAGGCGAATCAACATTCATCCAGGGGACTCTGGATGAAATCAGGTTGCCCGTTATCAAGTCTTCAGTTATCACAGCTGCTACCAGTGTTGCCCAAATCTGGCTTGAGAAAGAAAGAAGAGATGATAGCTGCAGTTAATGTTCTTTTCAAAGGTATCATTTCAAGGAATCTAGATTCTTGCATCTTCCCATAGGTAGAAAATATCTAAATCCATTCACTTGAGGTATCCAGTTTTTCTTTAATTAACCATAATATTTGGACATTCTGCATATTTGATCATTTTCCCAAAACTTCTGTAAAACCTGGCTCCCCCTATCCTTCTTCACTGCAGTCTTTTTGCAATACTTGAGAAGTTGCTCTGCATGATTAAATCCTTCTTAGGATGAAAACCCCGATGAATAAATCATAATTCTCCACTTTTAGCCTATGTATTTTTCCCAGTCAGTAGCACACATTCTAGAATTGCAAAATAAGGGATTCTTGTGCAGCATCTCAGTTTTAACCTATACTAATTCCTACTTAGCATAGTTCTGAAAGTGAAAAGTTTGTTTTACTTATTAAAACTTGAGGGAATTAATGTTTTCATAAATTGGTGACATCAATTGTTACAGCTTCTTTACTTTTACGAACAATGAAAAATGAGTGACGTGAAAAAAACATTTAAGTCTGAATGTATTCTGGCCAACTCAGCTCTGCATTTTAAGTTGTTGCTTTATCTGTACACACACAAGCAGTCCTTGGTACACATTTTACTGGACACATGCACTGTGATGCTTTTCTTGTCACTTGCACAAGTTGACCATGGACTGATTTTCTTTCTTCTCTTGGAAAAAATGATTAAAATTTGGAGTATAATTGATTGACAATGTTGTGTTAGTTTCTGCTGCATAGCAAGGTAAATCAGTTATTAGTATATATAGCTGAGCCTCCCTTTTGAGCAGTCCTCCCATTTCCCTCTAGAGTCTCCGCTCCCACCCCACAACCCACTCTGCCAGATCAACCCATAGCACTGACCAGGAACTTCTCACTAGCTATCTACTACATACTTAACATCTTACATATGTCAGTGGATCTTGTTCAATTCTTTCCATCTGTCCTTCCCACTCTATGTCCACAAGTCTGTTTTCTATGACTTCATCTCTTCCCTGCCTCCAAATGGGTCCTTCAGTACCTGTTTTCTAGATTCCAGTTATACGCATTAATGTGCAACATTGGTCTTTCCCTTGTTTAATTACTTCACTCTGTATATAATAGGCTCTAGAATGATCTGTAACTGTACAAATAATCCAATTGTTTTCCTTTTAATGGGTGAGTAATTGTCCACTTTATATGTGTACCACAGCTTCTTTATCCATTCTTCATTTGATGGACACTGAGATTTCTTCCTTCTATTGGCTACTGTAAATGGTGTTGCAATGGATAATGGGGTACATATGTCCTTTTCAATTATGGTCTCCTTTTTGTACATGCCAAATAGTGGGATTGTTGGGTTATATGGTAGTTTTATTCCTAGTTATCTAAAGAACTTCAATACTGTTCTGTATCATGGCAGTATTCATTTACATTCCTGACAATAGTGCCAGAGGGCAGGAGGATTCCCTTTTCTCTGCACCATCTCCTTCATATATCATTTTATAATGATATGTATGTGTCTATATATATGCATATATATAATATATAGTATATATATATATATATATATATATATATATATATATTAATGTAATATGTAGTAATAGTATACTATATAGTACAGTTATATATAACTTCTTTATTTGGTTGCCACAGGCCTCAGTTCTTGCATGTTGAATCTAGTTCCATGACCAGGGATAAAACCTGAGACCCCTGCATGGGGATCATGGTGTTAGCCAGTGGACCACCATGGAAGTCCCCTCTTGTAGATGTTTTTTAATAATGGCCATTTGGAATGGGTGAAGTGATACTTCATTGTAGTTTTGATTTGTATGCCTTTGCTAAGTTGAGGTAGTTTTTACTATGCTCAGTATCTAGAAAGTTATTATCAAAGTAAATGTTGAATTATATCAAAGTGTTTTTTTTTTGGCATCTATTGATGTGATCACATGGTTTTAACCCTTCAATTTGTTACAGTGTATCTGATGGATTGATTTTCAACTACTGAAGAATGTTTGCATATCTGGGATAAACCCCATGTAATAATGACATTTGATCGTTTTAAGGTATTGATGGATTTTTTTGCTTGTATTTTGTTAAGGATGTTTACCTCTGTTCATCTATGTGATATTGGTCTCTACCTTTCATTTTCTCTGTTATCTTGGTGTTGGTATCATGGTGATGATGATCTTATAGGATGAGTTTGTGGATTTCCTGTCTACTGTGGTATATTGGAAGAGTTTCAGAACTGCATGTGTTAGCAGTTCTCTGAACGATTCATAAAATTTCCCGATGAAGCCATTTGGCCCTTGAATTCTATTAACTGGAAATTTTTCATCACAGTTACAATATTAGTGCCTGTAATTTCTGTGCTTATATTTTCTGTTTCTTCTTAGTTGAGTTTTGGTGCATTTGTCCTTGGATTTCAAATTTTAAATTTTATTGTCATATAGTTTTTTGTTGTAGTCTCTTATGATTCTTTATTGCTATGGTATCAGTTATATTGTCTCCTTTTCATGTCTAGTTTTATTGATGAGTGTTTTCTCTTTTTAAACTAAATCTGGTGCATGATTTACCTCTTGTTTATGCTCTCCAAGAGCTCCCTTTTAGTGTTATTGATGTTGGCTATTGTTTTCTTCACTTCTTTTTTCTTTTATTTCTGCTCTGTTCTTTATCATTTTCCCCCCTTATCTTCACTTTGGGGAATTATGTTTGCTTTCTCTTTCTCTAAATGCTTTAGATTTAAGGTTAGGTTGATTACTTGAGAGTGCAATGGTGAAATCAGATTGGTTATATTCTTTGTAATCAAAGATGGAGAAGCTCTATGCAGTCAGCAAAAACAAGACTGGGACCTGAAACTGTGGCTCAGATCATGAACTCTTTATTGCCAAATTCAGACTGAAATTGAAGAAAGTGGGGAAAACTACTAGAGAATTCAGGTATGACCTATATCAAATTCCTTATGATTATGCAGTTGAAATGAGAAATAGCTTTAAGGGACTAGATCTCATAGAGTGTCTGATGATCTATGGAAGAAGTTTCGTGACATTGTACAGGAGACAGGTATCAAGACCATCCCCAAGAAAAAGAAATTCAGAAAGCAAAATGGCTGTCTGAGAAGGCCTTACAAATAGCTGTGAAAAGAAGAGAAGCAAAAAGCAAGGAGAAAAGGAAAGATATACCCATTTGAAAGCAGAGTTCCAAAGAATAGCACAGAGAGATAAGAAAGCCTTCCTCAGAGATAAATGAAAAGAAATAAAGGAAAATAATAGAATGGGAAAGACTAGAGATCTCTTCAAGCCAATTAGAGACAGCAACATTGCATGTAGGAACTTTTCAAGCAATGATGGGCACAATAAAGGACAGAAACAGCATGGATCTAACAGAATCAGAGGATATTAAGATGAGTTGGAAAAGGTGCACAGAAAAACTGTACAAATAGGATTTTCATGATTCACATAATCACGATGGTGTGGTCACTCAACTAGAGCCAGACATTCTGGAATGTGAATTCAAGTGGGCCTTAGGAAGCATCACTATGAACAAAGCTAGTGGATGTGATGGTATACCAGTTGAACTGTTTCAAATCCTAAAAGATGATTTTGTGACAGTGCTGCAGTCAGTATGTCTACAAATATGGAAAATTCAGCAGTGGCCACAGGACTAGAAAACGTCAGTTTTCATTCTAATCCCAAAGAAAGGCAATGCCAAAGAGTGATCAAATTACCTCACAACTGCACTCATTTCACACGCTAGTAAAGTAATGCTCAAAATTCTCCAAGCCAGAGTTCAGAAATACGTGAATCAAGAACTTCCAGATGATCAAATCGTTTTAGAAAAGGCAGAGGAACCAGAGATCAAATTGCCAACAACCGCTGGATCATCAAAAAAGCTCAACACTGGGAAGCTCCAGAGGGATGGGATGGACAGAGAGGCAGGAGAGGGGATCGGGATGGGGAACCCATGTAAATCCATGGCTGATTCAGATCAATGTATGGCAAAAACCACTACAATATTGTAAAGTAATTAGCCTTCAAAACAAAACAAACAAACAAACAAATTGCCAACATCCGCTGGATCATCAAAAAAGCAAAAGCACTCCAGAAAAATGTCCAATTCTGCTTTATTGATTATGCTAAAGCCTTTGACTGTGGGTTCACAATAAACTGTGGAAAATTCTGAAAGAGATGGGGAAACCAGACCGCTTGACCTGCGTCTTGAGAAACCTGTATGCATGTCAGGAAGCAAAAGTTAGAACTGGACATGAAACAGCAGACTGGTTCCAAATAGGAAAAGGAGTATGCCAAGGCTGCATATTGTCACCCTGCTTATTTAACTTATGTTCAGAGGACATCATGAGAAATGCTAGGCTGGAAGAGGCACAAGCTGGGATCAAGATTGCTGGGAGAAATATCAATAACCTCAGATATGCAGATGACACCACACTTCTGGCAAAAAGTGAAGAACTAAAGAGCCTCTTGATGAAAGTGAAAGTGGAGAGTGAAAAAGTTGGCTTAAAGCTGAACATTCAGAAAACTCAACATTCATGGAATCCTATCCTATCACTTCATGGCAAATAGATGGGGAAACAGTGGCTGAGTTTATATCCTTGGTTTCCACAATCACTGCAGATGGTGATTTCTGCCATGAAATTTAAAGATTTTACTTTCCTTGGAAGGAAATTTATGACTAACCTAGACAGCATATTGAAAAGCAGAGACATTACTCTGCCAACAAATGTCCATTACTCAAGGCTATGGTTTTTCCAGTTGTCATGCATGACTGTGAGAATTGGACTATAAAGAAAGCTGATTGCTGAAGAATGGATGCTTTTGAACTGTGGTGTTGGAGAAGAATCTTGAGAGTCCCTTGGACTTCAAGGAGATCCAACCAGTCCATCCTGAAGGAGATCAGTCTTGGACGTTCATTGGAAAGACTGATGTTGAAGCTGAAGTTCCAATACTTTGGCCACCTGATGCAAAAAGCTGACTCATTTGAACAGACCCTGATGCTGGAAAAGATTGAGGGCAGGAGAAGGGGATGACAGAGGATGAGACGGTTGGATGGCATCATCTATTCAATGGACATGGGTGGGTTTGGGTGGGCTTTGGGAATTGGTTTTAGACAGGGAGGCCTAGTGCCCTGCAGTTCATGGGGTTGCAAAGAGTCGGACATGACTGAGTGACTGAACTGAACTTGCTCAATTCATTCCATTCTCTATACCTCAGTGTCCACAAGTCTGTTTTCTACCTCTGCATTTCTTTTCCCCCTTTCCAAATGCATCTTCAGTACTATTTTTCTAGATTCCACTTATGTACATTAATGTAGAATATTGACCTTTGTCTTTTTAAATTACTTCCCTGTATTACAGGGTCTAGGTGTAGCTGTGTCTCTACAAATCATCCAATTTTGTTACTACTATGGGTGGGAAATTTCCCATCTTATGCTGCTGCTGCTGCTAAGTTGCTTCAGTCATGTCCGACTCTGTGCGACCCCATAGATGGCAGCCCATGAGGCTCCCCCATCCCTGGAATTCTTCAGGCAAGAACACCAGAGTGGGTTGCCATTCCCTTCTCCAATGCAAGAATGTGTAAAGTGAAAGTGAAAACGCTTGGTCGTGTCTGACTCTTAGTGACCTCATGAACTGCAGCCTACCAGGCTCCTCAATCCATGGGATTTTCCAGGCAAGAGTACTGGAGTAGGTTGCCATTACCTTCTCCGTTCCTATCCTATACATGTACTACAAATTCTTCATCCATTCCATGGTTGATGGACACCTAGGTTGCCTCCATATCTTTGCTACCAGTAAATGGCATTTCAATGGACCCTGGGGGTACATATGTCTTTCAATTGTGGTTTCCTTTGGCTATATTCCAAATAGTGGTTTTCTTGTGTCATGTGGTAGTTTTATTCCTAAGTTTCCAAAGAACTTGCTTAGTGTTCTGCATCCTGTAGCATTTATTTACATTCCTAACAACAGTGCAGATGATTACCTTTTCTCCACACCATCTACTTCATTTATGGATGTAAGATTATACATTTCTTTGCCTGGTTGCACCAGGACTCTTTTGTCACATGTGGTATCCAGTTCACTGATTGGGAATCAAACCTGGGATCCATGCATTGGGATCATGGGGTCTTAGACACTGGATCAGCAGGGAAGACACTCTTGTTGATTTTTATAATGGTGGCCATTCAGAAAGGTGTGAGGTGATACTTCATTGTATTTTTGATTTGTGTACCTTTATTACAATGAGGTAGTTTTAGCTATGCTGTTTCAGAGAGTGTTTTTTTTTTTTTTTTCTTAAAACCAAAAATGCTTGCTGAATTTTATAAAAGGCTTTTTTTTTTTTTTTTTTTTTTTTTTTTAGCATCTATTGAGGTGAATATATTTTGGTACTCCTTCAATATGTATTGATTATGCAGCTACTGAAGAATGTTTGTAAATCTGGAATAAACCCAACTTAATAATGATGTTTGATCCTTTTAATGTGTTGTTGAATTGCTCTTGCTAGCATTTTGTTGAGGATTTTTGCATCTATGTTCATTCATGTGATATTGATCTGCGATTTTAATTTTCTCTGCTATCTGTGGTTTTGGTACCAAGTGATGGTGATGTTGTAGGATGAGTTTAGGTTTTCCCTCCACTGCAATGTTTTCAAAGTGCTTCAGATGTAGAGGTGTTAACACTTCTTTGATTTGTAAAACTTGCCTGTGAAGCCAGCTGGCCCTTTAGTTTTGTTACCTAAACATTTTCCAACACAGTTTCAGTATTACTGTTTATAATTTCTGTCTTCAAATTTTCTCTTTCTTCTTAGTTGAGTTTCTAAGAATTTGTCCATGGATTCCAGGTTCTACATTTTTTTTTTTGGATTATAGTTTTTGTTTGTTTTTTTAATCTGCTAAGTTCCTTTGATATTTCTGTGGTATCAGTTATCCATTTTCATACCTAATTTTATTGATACAGGTGTTCTCCCTTTTTTCTTGATGAGTCTGGCTCATGATTTATCTGTTTTGTTTATGATCTCCAAATGTTCCCCTTTAGTGTTACTGAACTTTGCTGTTGTTTTCATCATTTTTTTTCCTTTTATTTCTGCTCTATACTTTGTGATTTTTTTCTCATGTGAATATTGGGGAATTTGTTTGTTTTTCTTTCTCTAATTGATTTAGCTCTAAGGTTAGGATGATTACTTCAGACATTTCTTATTTATAAACTTACCTCTTACTGCTTTAGCCCTCTTCCATATGTTTTGGGTAACGTGTTTCAATTGTCATTTATTTTAAATTTTCTGTCTAATATCTTCAGTGATTTCTTGGACGTGTAGAAATGTATCCATTATCCTCCACTTCTTCAAGTTTTCTACAGTTTTATTTTTTTTCTCCCCCAATTATTGCATGGTAATCAGAGGACCATGGTCAGAAAAAACAAAACAAAATAAAACAAAATGTTTGATATAATTTCCATTATCCTAAATTTGCCAACTTGCTTGTGATCCAGATTTATCCTTGAGATATTTCATTTGCCCTTAAGAAGAAAGTGTATTCCCCTGGTTTTGGATGGAAAATCCTAAAAATATCAATTAAGTTCTTCAGGCTTGATGTGTCATTTAAGGCCTGTGCATCCTTTTAAGATTCATTTTAAACTGGAGGGCAATCAAATTTTAATGTTGTTTTGGCTTCTACTGTACATGAACATGAATCAGTCTACAGTATACATATGACAGCTATTGTGTTGTTAATAATTTGTTGTTGCTCCAGGCCCTTCTAAATCATTTCTTGTATGTTCTCCATTCTATTTTTGAGTTATTTGATCATCTTTAGTAAGTATATCTCTTTTTTTTTTTTTCAGGGGCAGTACCTATTTCCTCTTTCATTTTGTTTTGTGGATTTTTACCTTGTTCCTTTGCCTGAAACATATTTCTCTATCTGAAAAAACAAACAAACAAACAACAACAACAACAAAAAAAAACAGTGAACTGACAACAGAATAAATCAAAATATCATAAGAATAATTAATGTTTCCTAGGATCTCAGCTGTCAGTTCCCTGGCCCCTGAAATGAGCCACAACACAACTCTACCTCTTCAGATAGTTCATCCATGCTGGGGAGAACTGGCTTCTGGATCTGCTGTAGGGATGGCTAAGATTCTTATCTGGTATAACTCCCCTGTCTTCTTACACATGCCTCCCCAAGAGTATTTTCTTTCATGATAACACTGAATGTGATTTTATATATTCCATAAACACAGAGTCTGCATAGTTGACCATGCAGATTTAATCTTCAGCTTTCTCAGCTGTTGGGAAAGTTTTCCATCCTCTTCATTATTGGTTCTGCTCCTTGACCCAAATGTATTTTTATCACTACCTCTCCAAGTGGTCACAAGAGGAGTCTGCCCCAAGACTCTTGTGGAACACTTGGGTCTGCTTTGGTGAACACAAGAGGTGATACCGCTACTTGGACTTTAGGAAACTCAGTGATTCCAGTTATGTAGAGGAGCCAGCAGCCATGGGTGGAAAAGTTCTGGCCCTAATGGTATCCTTTTCTACCCTGTGGTGGTAGGAGTGTGAATACTAGTTCTGGCAAGTCTTTTTCTATGGCCTGGTATAAGGTGTTAGCATGTGGGAAGAGGGGGGCTGTAATGGTGTCTCCACCTCCTGTGTGTGACTCACCACTAAGGTCCTGATTGTTTTCCAGTTTGGGATACCTCAAAAGGAATTCCCTTCTACACACTATCTCCTCTCTGCCTCATCAGGCCATCTCCATGGCCATCCCCACATAGCCAATCTCAGTGTTCTCTCAGAATAGCTCTCTAAATGCTATATTCCAGCTTCCAGGCCCCATGCACACTGATTACTCTGAATTGCAGGTAGGGGAATGTAGGGCTACTGACATATTCTCTGTGTGATTCCTACTCTATAAAAACTATATTTAACCAGCTTCTTTCCTTGCTTCCATTCTGTCAAAGTATTTCACACTGTAGTGAGGGGGCTTACCTATATCCTAAATTCTTCCCTGTTTCTCCATCTCCCACCCCAGGGCCCAGTTTTGGCCTTACTTCCTCTTTGCCTTTTTCCTCTATATAACTTCCATTCTACCCAGTTATATCTGTAATCCACATAGGACTCTTTGATGACCAAGATCTTCTGAGAGTTTTCTACTGAAACTCTGGGAGAACTGTTGCCAGTTCTAACTGTTGTAGAAGTATTTGTGATGCATTCATGTAGAGAGATAAACTCCATATACTCCTGCTATTCAGCCATCTCAGAACTTCTGATTTTTTTCAGGCAAGCTCTATATTTCCCTTTTGCATGACAGTGAAGTACCAGGCATTAGCTGATATGAATTAATCTGCTTGTTGGGAGGCTCTATACATACACACATAACTAGTACTTCTTTGACTTCCAACATACAATTAAGCATATATTGTATTTCACCCAAAATTATGCTAATGAGAAATTATCAACAGCATGAAGTAATGCAGTTCTTTTCAAGATAAGTGGTCATACAGGAATTGGGCTCAAAATGTCATTCTTGAAAATATCTAGATATTTGTAAAACTGTTCTAACATTTTCCCAGAGCACAGATACCTCATTTCAACTCTCAAAAATTGTATCTTTTCAGTGGGTGTCAAAGGTCAAGGAATGGCATGGAAATAACTTAATTCTTTTAGAAGTAGATGGCAAATGCCCAGGAAAGTACCAGTCTGTAGTTGATTACTTGAAAAAGAGAGAAATAGAAAAATAAAGAATATATACAGGTCTGTGTAGTTTGTGAACTAATCTTAGTAGGTAAGCCTTAATTGGTGCTGGGACTCATAGAAGAAGTAAGAGAATTCCATAAAACAAAGCTATATCTGCTTCATTTTGTATGCAAATGTCTTGGACTCTGAGGATCACAAAACAAGTGGAAAGCTCTTAAAGAGATAGGAATACCAGACCACATCACCTGTCTCCTGGGAAACGTATATGCAGGCCAAGATACAGCAGTTAGAACTGGAGACAGAACAATGAAGTGGTTCAAAGTTGTAAACAAATACAATAAGCTATATGTTGTCACCCAGCTTACTTAACTTCTTTGCAAAGTGCATCATGGAAAGTAACATGCTGGATTAATGTAAAGTTAGAAAGAAAATTAATGTGAGAAATGCGAAACAACTTAGTTTTACTGATGACACCACAAAATGGCAAAAAGACAATACGAGATAAAGAGCTTATTGATAAAGGTGATAGAGGGGGTAGGAAAAACTGGATTAAATCTTAATATTAAAAAAAATAAGATCATTAGGCTCCATAATTTCCAAGCATATTGATAGAGATAAAACGGAATCAGTGACAGATTTTACTTCCTTGACCTCTGATAACACTGTGGGTGGTGACTGCAGCCATGAAATTAAAAGACACTTGCTCCTTGGAGAAAAAGCTATGGCCAATCTAGTCACTTTATTCAAAAGCAGGGACATGACTAGTAAAGATACAAATTATTAAAGCTATGGATTTTCCAGGAGTCATGTCTGAATGTGAGAGAGAGACCGTAAGAACTGAGTACCACAGCACTGATGCTTTCCCGAAGGAAATCAATCCTGAATATCCACAAAACTTATCCTGAACCTCAAGACCCAACAATTTGACAAGCTGAGGCCCAAAGACAAATCACTGGAAAGACACTGATGCTGGGAAAGAATTAGTGCAGGAGGAGAAGGGAAGGACTGAGGATGAGACAGTTGCAAAACATCACAGACTCATTTGATATGTGTTTGAGGAAACTCTGGGTGATTTGAAGCACAGTGCTGCCCAGTGAGTCCTGCTCTACATGGAGCTGCAGAGTCAGACAAATGTGAGTGAATGAACATTAGAAATTGGTGTTGGCATGGCTTGGGAGATGGTTCAGATTGCATGTTAAATCTGTTACTGTACATGGGATGATAAGTGAGATTGAGGACAACTTGAAAGCATACAGCTCTTGTCTGTTTCCTTCGTTTCTTCCCCCAAAATGTCAAAATGTGTTTTGAGAGCTTTCCAGTGAGGGAGAACTTCTGAGGAGTCATGTGGTATCCTAAGATATAAACCTTACCCCACATACCACTTGGATCTTAAACCTTGGTCTGATGCAGCAGCAGTCAGGAGCAGTCACTGTCTTTAAATGTCTGCTAGACCTGCCCATCTTCTGACCTATTAACAAGCCTGGTATGTGATTTTAGGAAGAGGGTGAGAGGTAATACAAAATTAAAGCTTCTCCATCAAGCTCTGTAATCCTGGGAACATCATCTTTGACTTGTGCATCATAGTAGCTCTTAGGAATACTTACAAGGGGTTTAAAATACTGAGTACAAAATGAGGTAGTCTACTGGCTCCATTTTGACTTTGACAATTGCCTTCTCTTTGAATAGGTCATTTTCTCCTGTTAATGTCTTAATGTCACAGTTTTTATCTTCAGATGAAGGTTGATGATTGGGGAAATGTGAGTTAGTGCCCATGAAAATTCTATAAAACTGAAGACATGGTGTACACGTTTTACATTTTAAGTCATGTCTCAAGACTAGTGGACATTTTAGATATGCACTGTCAATGTGTCTCAGAATATTATACTCATAAAGTTCCTATTGGCTGCTTGCCACACAGAGCTAAAGCCAGCTGTCCTGGATAGTCAACAGTAACATTAGCAGTGGAATGAGGCATGGACACTGAAGTTATTAGGTAAGAAGAATGTGGACCATGTTATAACTTTCTTCTATTTTAATTGCCTATCTGATACACTTTCACAAGTGGGAGGTGTATTCCATACATGTGGGAATAAAATTCCTAATTTCATCCTTAGTTTCATTTGGTTCTCAAGATTCTTTTTAATTGTTTTTGTTAGTGCAGCCTCCTTGGTGCCCATTATTTCTTACATGTACCTTACTGTTTAGGATGGTAGGAAGTATCTCATTTCAGGAAGGCCTGGTTGAAACTCCAGGCATCTATGTAGGCTTATCTGGAACTGCCGTATTAGAGGGTAGATGTTTTGTTATTTTTGGATATAATAGAGATCTGAGGTCCCACTTAACTTTTGTTGGGCTGACTGGGAGTGCACCACAATTTTAAGCTGTGTTTGGCTGAAATAGCTTGGTTAATATCTAAATGATTTCAATCTTTGTAACTCACCACTTTATCTTTCACTTTGAATAGAGAAAGTAGACTTTTGTAAGGACATTTTAATTAGTACCTATTTATATTTGTGCTTAACCATTTCATCAGGCTGAACTCTTTAATATGCAAGGCAAAACAAAAGCCCAGAAATACACTTCACAAGCACATACTTACTCCAATGACACACACAAGCACAGTCACAATCTTACATGCCCAAATCACAAATAACAAAAGGAAAAGATAAGCCAAGAGACTTTTATTAACTCCATAGTAGTACTCTAGTTCTACTCTAGTTGTTTCTGGGCCAAATGTTGGAAGCTATTTTTTGCAGTTGAATCATTTCACCCTCGTGACATCCTAAATAAGAATGCTTTAAATGATATACCTTTGACCTACGTCTCAGAGGGTCTTAGAATATTTTGCATGTAAGACTATTCTGTGAATTGTTTAAATTTAAACCATGTTGTAGGGAAACAGTCTTGAAGTCATACTGGCCTCTTCTTGTCCTGCATTTAGCCATTGGCCTGTTACACTTTAAACATCTGATTTCATCCTCTGAACTTCTCCCTTCATTTTTTATATCTTTTTGCTCCAATCTTCTGCATTTTTCTCACTTAAATTTTTTATATCACTGTTACTATCTTAGGCACCAATGTTAAAAAAATGAAATTGAACTCATTAAAAATGTTTAACTATTGTGTTGAGCTACATTCTTCATATAATTTTGAGAATTTAAAGTACTGATATGTTAAAATCATATGGGAATAAATCACCATTGTAACTTGTCATGTAACCAGGGTTCTCTGCACAGAGAAAGTGAGCCATAATTTGATAATATGTTAATAGGAAGGAACAAAAGAGTAGTTTGGCAAAATGAGATATCTGCAAGTCCATATTCACACACTTTACAGGTTATCTTAGAATGAACTGGATTAATTATGTTCTATTTGGGAAAATCTTGCCACTAAAGGCAGAACATGAAAAGGTGTTAAAAGGGAGTCAGAAGGAATAAAAAGCACATGGCAATAAAATAGAAGGTGTAAGCACCTTTAAGGTGTTATTGCTCCAAGCATGAAAAATTGCCTACATAGAAAGACGGCTGAAATCTAGAATGAAGCCATTGAACTTAGTGCTTGAAGTGATAAATAAGGACACCAATTTCAGTAACTCTCAAAATTGCTGCAAATGCTTATCTCTTACTTAAAATACATCCTTTGGCAAGCACTAAGTCTTGGCTGTTGTAAAAGTTACACAAGAAAAAGTGGTTAGACCCAAAACATCTAGAAGACCCGATATCTGTGCTTAAGTCGGTAAACAGAGTTTCGTTCGAACTCTATGAGAGAACTGAGTGAAACTTGTGAGATGGAGCTGACCATGACTGAAAGAAATTTGCCTGGTTGTAGCTCCAGAAGAAGAGTGAAACATGAAGATAATGAAGCTACTATGAGAATTAGATATCATGTCTTTCAAGAGCATGTTAGCCATGCTGAGGTGCTGCGTTCCCTACTAGGATTTATGTCTGTCATGGTTAGAATAGGAAAACAACATCAGAATATGCAAGAGGAAATATAGGATGGAGTCAGGAAGCATTAAACAGGAGGCTTCCTGTGTGCTGTTTTGGATCTGTCAGGAATCCTCTGGTCCTGATTGATTCCTGAATATTCAGGAATTAAGACGAGAGGCACACCTTTCCCCTGGCTGAGGAATCCAGGCATTTTCTTCATTTGTTTTTCAATAGAGTGATACATATCCTCTTCCTTCTTATGAAGCATATGGTAAAAAGTGATTATTTACAACTCTCTGTCTTTAATAGGGATCACCTTATGTTTTGTAAGTCTGGAATTTCAATCTTTGTCTTTGTTGAGAATAACTACCTTGTAAGACAGTAAATATGCCCACACCATGCTGATTAAAACACCTTTGCTCCATCAGAGCTTTAGTCCCCATGTCTTTCTTTCTTCTCTCTCTTTATATCTCTATTTCTGGCTGATTCCCTGGCACGTGAAAGCCGGCTGTGTAACTCAGGGAATATTAGCCTCTTTCCTTCATTCACTTTCTCATCCTCAAATCCGGACCACCAGGTTCTGGCCCATTAAAGGATCAACAGAATGGAATCTGGGTGGGAGGAAATAATGGCATGCCTTAAGAACAGCAGAGCAAAAGTGACCTTTAATAATACCACTTGCAAAATACCTATCTTGTGGTGACTGTGGTACAATATTTAATTATGTCTTTGATTATATATATTTAATCTTTGACTATATCATGTTACCTATAGTATCCCAGTGATGGTGTGATGATCATCATGATTACTGGGCAGGTTACAACACCTATATTTTCAAGTATGAAACAGTTTTTAATGGAGTCAACCTGCTGTCTAACCTCTTAGATTCTCTCTGATAACTGATTGAATAGGAAGCAAGTGAGAAAGTGCTAAAGTACACATTGTGCATTTGATTTTTTTTAAATTTGATTTGGGTCTGTTCCTTTTCCCATACCATCCTTATTTAGACATCCATTCAACTCAGCTTTCATGATTTCCGATGTCTATTTACTTCCAACTTTTTTATTTTTGTTCTCATTTTCTTTTCTTTTAGTTTACCTAGGGTACTTACCAAATGTTTCCTTGAACTGAAGAGTTTTATAAAAGTACAATATAAGATCCAGGAATAGAAAGAAAGCCTCAATTTACTCTTAATTATTTCAGAATAGAAAATGAAACTATGAAGATGAACATGAAATTTTATTGCTCAAATGAGAGAAATATAGGAATTTGTTGACATCAGCCAATATAAATTTTAATCTTCATTATCCTGCATAATCTGGCACCTGTTTGGTACATCAGTTGTAATTAGGATGATTTTCATATAATGAAGATAGCTGATGAGTTAACCTTAAAAGAGAAGTAGCAGATGCATCACTGATCACTTTCACTTATAATCACATATTGCCTACCTGTTGCAGGTTAGAGAAAGTAACTTCATGGGCTGACATACCGCCGTACCTAACTGGGAAGGTAGAAGACTTGACCATCACTCTAAAATAACTTCTCTGTAATGGAGATACTATGTGGTACTGAGAAATAGAAGTAACCATAGTAGCAAAATTCTCAATGTGGCCATTTGCTTGAGTGTAGCTGCTCTGTGAGTGCCAATGAAAAAAGGTCAATTGTGTAAACATAGGGTTGATCTATCACAATTTTCTCTTTCGGTCTAACTGACATTGACAATTATGAAAAAAATACCCTCGAGTTGGGGTTCATGTATTAGCAACTATGTGACTAGTAGAAGACTTTCATATGAAAAGCACACTTAAACTTGTAGAGTGGAAATACACTCTATTCTCTAGATTCAGGAAGAAACCCAGGATTCAGGAAGAAATCCACATTACCCCTTGCTTAACACACTTATTCGTGTAATCTCAGACGAATGAAGATAATAGAAAATTTTAATTCCAACTCTTATTTTCATTCTTGCTCAAAGTAGAGGATAGCATCACTTAAAATTTGGATTATGATAGAACTGCAACTAAAACCAAGGAAGAAAATTATTTAGTGCCTTTTAAATAAAGGGAAAATAGAAAACCAAAACTCTAAATATTGACTCCTTTAAGCATACAAAGTTAATAGCATTAAATAGTACACCTGCATTAGTAGTTTTAAATATTTGCCTATTAGAATAAAGTATGCTCCTCATAGGAAAATCTATTGTATATGTACACTAAATACCCCTTTAAGGAGATTCAGGACTTGTATCTGGTTCAAAGTAGCTAGGAAAATATGTTAAACCTCAAATGTTTTAATATCCAGCTGTTCTCAACTTGAAAAATAGAAATTTTTTTTCAGTAGTGTGTTATCTGAAGTTTAAAGTCAGTTTTAACTACCTATGTTAAGATACTTAATGTTCACAGGATTAAAACATATATTCCCTAAAATAAGTGAAAATTTTGGAATACCTTGCTCAAAACAGACACTTCTTTTTCTTCTGTTGGGAAAACAGTTAGTGAAGCAGATCTTTGAAACTTTTGTCACATTTAACTAAACACATAAATGTTAAGCTATCAAACTAAACTTTTTAACTTTAGTTTAAAAAAAAAATTCTAAATGGGGCCTTTTGTCCCAAGACTACTTTCCTGAGGAGTTCTTCCTTAATCACTGTAGAAGTGCCACTTTCATACCACCAAATAGATTTAAGCTGATACTTTCAAATATATTCCTGTTTCTGAGGAAAAGTAAGTGAAAGAAAATCATTCAATTCTTCTGGTTTAAAGACAGAAAATGTGTAACATGGTCTTTTGATCACAGATTCTGCATACAAAGCCTGAAAAGCATCATCTTGAGTCATATCTTTCAAGACCGAGTCCCCAGTAAGTGTGTAATCACACGAAGGAGGTCTAATGGGGGTTTCTGAACCAACTGACTCATCTTTAGGATATACACCTTGGATTTCTGAAGAAATATGTGCCATATCAAATAAATCTTTCTTCAGCGACTTCCCCCATTTGTCAGATTTTACACACTGCAACTTCAACTCCTGCTTGGCTCACCTACACAAATAAACTGTATAGACCATCACAGTGGTTTTCAAACTGAGTGATATCACAAAATCACTGGTTTCATTGAAATTAAATGGTAACATTCGACCAGTTTTTATTTCTCAATGAAGAAAGCTGTATCGATTTAAAATATAGGTTACTCACTCTATAATAACCAGACATGAAACGTGCAAAATCTCATTCCTAAAGAATATTTTACACAAACAAATCACATCAGT
Organism: Dama dama; assembly: GCF_033118175.1. Taxonomy (NCBI): domain Eukaryota; kingdom Metazoa; phylum Chordata; class Mammalia; order Artiodactyla; family Cervidae; genus Dama; species Dama dama. Next base: position 360,629 of record NW_026871000.1, on the reverse strand, counting down.
AAATATACTTGTTTCCTGAAATAAAAGTGATTTTTCTCCCTTAAATACACACACTTATACACACCCTCTTAGTTGTCAGTACTGATACCAAACCAAATTTGGGTCTGCTCACTTTTGTGCAATAAAGTCAATCAACTGATTGTGGGTTGTGGTGAAGACAGGTGAAGTCTTTATTGCAGGATTAAGTAAGGAGTCCAAGCAGCTAATGCTTAAAAGGTCCAGACACCTTAAAGGCTTTCAGGGAAAGGCTTTTAAAGGTAGAGTGGCGATGGGCCATTGTGTCTGTGTGTGATCAGTTTTAGAACATGCTTCTAATGGGCTGTTACTGAGGAAATTGAGAGACAACATCATCAGCCATCTGGCTCCAACTACCTTGGTGTCTGTGTACTTAATGTTTTCAGCATGGCTGGGGTTTCAACATCTATAAGACTGCTCACAGGATATGGCTCAGAATATTATCCATAGCCCTTGAGGAGGAACTAAGAGTCCTTGACTTTGCATGATAGCTAAACCATTATTATTTTGCATTGCTTGACAATTTTCCTTTGTTTCTGTCTTTTTTCCCTTCTCTGATTAAAGCTACTCTTGGAATTTGGTGAATTCTGAAATCCCACCCCCCTCTCACTTTTCATCTTTGCCAATCTGATGCAGGGACTGCTTTGAACAAGAAAGGGAATGAAGTTTGAAATGAGAGGTTGCTAACAAATGTGGCATAAAATCTCACTTGCAGGATTAATTTATGTTTCACATGTCTCTAGGTCCTGGAGGGATTGAGTCAACAAAAACTTTGGATATTCCCTGTTGAAAAGAGTTGGAAATAATCCTGTGATCTGAGCTTGGCATCACTATTTTGTGTTAAGCCAACATTATAGCTCTCTTTGTTTTGTCATGAAACCTGGACAAACATTAGAAAGTTAATAGACAGAAGGAGGAGAGTGATACAAAACAGTCCTCATGTTTTAGATGCAATCAAGAAAATAAAATGTCAAGCATTACCTCTTTTCATATACTCAACAACCAAGCAGGTTTTGAATCATTCTATTCTGTCTTAAATTTTTCCATTGATGTTAAAGATAACAGGAATTGAACACCAGTATACATGCCTCTCTATATATAGCCAACATATAAATTAAGCAACTTTTTTGACTTGGCCAAACAGTTTGCACACTTTCAAGAGAGTAAGTGAGCTTTTTGGGCAAACCTATATTGGTTAATCACTTTCTTTCTGAATAATTTAGCTCCTTTTCCTGAAAGGCTATAATTTAATCTGGCTCATCCTCTACTATTCTTTCTACAACTAGAGATGAGTTTCATCTCTACTTATGATGGGACCTTGAGCCCATAAAGCTGAAACTATCAGTTGTTTAAATGTATTGAACTATGAAAGCTGTTGCTCTCCTGACATTGGATAAATTTTTAATCATTCAATGGGTAAGAAAGCTATGGTACTTATTCACAGTGGAATATTACTCAGCCATTAAAAAGAATTCATTTGAATCAGTTCTAATGAGATGGATGAAACTGGAGCCCATTATACAGAGTGAAGTAAGCCAGGAAGATAAACATCAATACAATATACTAATGCATATATATGGAAATTTTAAAAGATGGTAATGATAACCCAATATGCAAAACAGAAAAAGAGACACAGATGTACAGAACAGACTTTGGGACTCTGTGGGAGAAGGCAAGGGTGGGATGTTCTGAGAGAATAGCATTGAAACAAGTATACTATCAAGGGTGAAACATACCACCAGCCCAGGTTGGATGCATGGTGCACTGGGAAGACCCAGAAGGATGGGATGGGGAGGGAGGTGGGAGGGGGGGATCGGGATGGGGTACACATGTAAATCCATGGCTGATTCATGTCAATGTATGGCAAAAACCACTACAATATTGTAAAGTAATTAGCCTCTAACAAATTAAAATAACTAAATAAATAAAGACTGTAAAAAATAAATAAATAAAAATTTAAAAAAAATATTAACCATTCAAGTTCACAGTAACATAGAGACATACCTCAACCACATCTATAATGGTCACTTAGCTGAAATCAAAATAACAGCTACCCCATTTCTCTTTTAAATGTATTCCATTTTAATGGGTGGAATACAGTGCATAGATCTTAATAAGGCTCTTCTGGTTAGCCTACCATTCAAATTAACTGATGTATAAAAAATAATCAGTTCCCCATAACCCAGGAAGTAAAATTTTACTTCATCACTTTAAAGTTTTTGGTTCCAACTATTTCAGTAGAAAGCGCTGATTGTCAATATTCCTATCCCTTCATGCCACGGTGGTTTATCTGTCACCTCCTCTCCACATCGTACCTCTTGATGCTTGTTCAGTTCAGCCCTTCAGTCGTGTCTGACTCTTTGCAGCCCCATGAACCACAGCCTGCCAGGGCCCCCTGTCCATCACCAACTCCTGGAGTCTACCTAAATTCATGTCCACTGAGTTGGTGATGACATCCGACCATCTCATCCTCTTTCGTCCCCTTCTCCTCCTGCCCTCAATCTTTCCTCAACATGAGGGCCTTTTCAAATGAGTCAGTGCTTCACATCAGATGGCCAAAGCATTGGAGTTTCAGCTTCAACATCAGTGCTTCCAATGAACACCCAGGACTGATCTCCTTTAGGACAGACTGGTTGGATCTCCTTGCAGTCCAAGCTTGTACTCTTTTGTAATTGCCTAGTTTCCACACTAGGGAAGATTAACTAGATATGCATTGCCTCAATACATTGTGCTAATGGGGAAATGTTTCATAGGCTGGGTATTTTATAAAAATTTCACCCAGTTGTCACAGAAGTACAGCACAAATGCTTCCAGTAGGAAATTTACACCAACAGTACTATATATAATGAATCACTGAAGTCTTTGAAAAAATTGAGAGCATAATTTCTTATGCTAAAGACGGAGAGAAAACAAAGTATAAGAAAACAATAATTGCCAATTATGATATGGAAACATTTGGTAAACAGCATGTTGCATTCTCAAAATTGCAAAAAGTAAGATCATGGAATCTGGTCCCACCACTGCGTGGAAAATAGAAGGGAAAAAGGCAGAAGCAGTGACAGATTTCCTCTTTTGTGTCTCTAAGTTCACTGCAGATGTTGACAGCAACCATAGATTTTGAATATGATTTCTTCTCAACAGAAAAGCTATGACAAATCTAGAAATTGTTTTAGAAAACAAAGACATGACTTGGCCAATAGAAGTCCATAGTGTCTCAACTATGGTCTTTCCCAAAGACACAGACAGGTGTGGAAAGACCAAATAATTGGTCGGTTTGGATTGCTATGCAGTGGATGATTTGTGAGAGTGCCATGGACTACAGAAAGATAAAACCACTCAATCTTAAGGAAATCAACCCTGAAAATTCATTGGAAGGTCTGATGCTGAAGCTGAGGCCCCAAACCTTTGGTCACCTGAGGTTCCAAAGCTATGACCATGATGAGCTGGCTCATTAGAGAAGAGCCTGATCCTTAGGAAAACTATAAGAGACATAGAGAGAGATAAAGTATTTAGGGATTGAGAACCGTCTTGGAGAGGGTATCATAAAGGAGAAGTTTACACAACATAGGAAACCCTCTCTCATCAGGGTCAGTGGGGACCTCTGGGATTGTTGAGAGCAACATAACTAGGGAATAGGAAAAAAAAAAAAAAAAAGCAAAAACACATATGCCTAACTGAAATTACTAGTAGCAAAGGAGTTCAGACGCTCCTGTCCTCCATGACTGAGTGGAGCCTCGAAGGGAAGCCCAGGCTGTATCATCCACTCTGTGCTAAAGACCAGCCATTAATGCCCTGAGGACAATCAGGGAAAGCTAAGGTGACAAAGTTGCCTAAAACATGGGAGCATCATAGACAAAAATTTACAAAAGGAACTTGCCTGAGAAATGGCTCTAAGCCTACATAGTGAACCCTGGGATGCTCACAGAACAAAAGATTGCACACTAGAAAATAACAAAGTAGACCAGCCAGCTACCATTTATGGCCCTTTCCTCTACGGAGGCAGAGAGAATGTGTGTGACAGCCTGAGGTAGAAGGGAAGGGGCTACTGTTATCTCAGCAAAAGAGATGACATCTCCCACCAAGCTCTAAGCATGCTGCCAGTTTCTAACCATGACATCCTGAGTTCATGAAGAGTTCACATAGGCCAGGAGAGTCACAGCCTGAGATCAACTCTCCTGAGGAGACACAAGGCACACGTGAGACAGTGCCCTCTGGTGCAGCCAGCAAACCAAGTTGCTGGGATAAGAGAGGTACGTAAGATGCGTGGCTCATCTGGGATAGTGCCTTGCCCACTGAGGCAAACGGAGTTGTTTTTACCTGGAAAGGGCACAAAGTGATAGCCAATAATTGCCAGTGCTCTTGCAGAGCAGCTGAGATCCTGAGTGGCTTACACATGGGAAGAGCATGAAACACAAGGCCCACTTGGGATTGTACATCACAGAACAAGCAGCAGGGAGGGTTAACAGGGTGAACCCAGAAAGTACATGCCACTTTTGTCAGTGCCAAGCCCACTGCGGTCCATCCTGCTCAAGAACCCCCATGTTTCCCCACTTTCAGTGTTCCCACCCTTCCAATGGCACCACTAAGCAGTTGAGCTTGAATAAGAGGCTGCCACACACTTACTTCAGAATGAAAACTGGACATGGAAGAAACTTGCATACAGAGAAATTAACAATAAGTCAAGAAGAGTGAACTGCCCCAGAAGGGACATAGGCAGAACAATAAAACCCTGCAGTTAATGGGGACACTGTGCAATCAATGAACAATATTAGCCTTTGACAACAAGATCAAATTTGAACAAGAGATTATCTGACACTTAACTGACACCACAAAGCACACAACTTCAGAGAAATTCCTAGATCTATTTCCTAATTCTGATTTAAAATATTTTCAAAAAAATTTTTGTTCCTTATTAATCCCTTAATTTAATTTCTATACATTACTGTTACCTTTTTTAAAAAAAGAAATGAAAATCTATTTTTAAAACAAATTACTTTATAAGTATATTTGGATTCTATTTTTGCTTGTTTGTTTTATAGTATTGAGAGGCATCTAACCTCTGTTCTGGGTTTTTAACCCTTGATTTTGGAAACTTGTTTTCAATGATACAGCATTAGGAATCTAATCTTTGGGATGTATTTTCACTAAGCGATTTGATTCCTGTGTTTTTTGTCTCTTCCCTTTTGAACTCTTCTTTTTCTTCTTCTAGGCACCTCTATCTCCTTCCTCCATTTTTTCTGCCCTTTATAGCTCTTTGAATACCTGTGGCTGTTTCTGGCTGTGAAGAGTTCTTTAACTATTAATCTTGGGGTTTGATCTTTTATGCTGTGAGGATGTGGAATTCTTGGAGCTACGGTAACAGGGGGCTGAAATCCAGAGTCCAGAAAGCCAACATCAGAACTATGGATCATCCTCATAGTCCTGACTCCAGGGAATATTAAAACACAAGCAAACACCCAAAATGTTAATGTCTACACAGAAACCAAGCTTCACGTGTGAGCCAGCAAGTTCAGTGCAAGACAACCCACACCTATTGCCCAGCAAAAGAGGAACACAATATTGAACATTAAAAACTGCTGCCCAAAGCCAAACCAAATCCATAGACACCCCAGAGTGCATTATGGACACTTCATTGCTCTCCAGAGAGAAGAGATACAGCTCCAGCTGCCAAAACATAGACAAAAGTTCCCCAAATTATTCAATCTTGACAAGTCACTGTTCCAAACCCACCTACAAAAGCAAACCCCACAATGAAGAGAAGACAAGACCCTCCAGACTGCAGAATAGGGAACATAACCACAGCAATCTAAGCAAAATGAAAGACAGAAAATACGCAGTAGGTGAAAGTACATAAGAGGCACTGAGAGAGGGCATCAGATGGTAGACAGAATGAAACCAGAATCACAGACACCTAGTCAATCTGATCACACGGACAACAGCTTGTCTAACGCAATGAAACTAAGCCATGCCGTGTGGGGCCACCCAAGACAGTCGGGTCATGGTGGAGAGGTCTGACAGAATGTGGTCCACTGGAGAAGGGAATGGCAAACCACTTCAGTATTCTTGCCTTGAGAACCCCATGAACAGTATGAGAAGGCAAAAACATAGGACACTGAAAGATGAACTCCCCAGGTCGGTAGGTGCCCAATTATGCTACTGGAGATCAGTGGAGAAACTACTCCAGAAAGAATGAAGGGATGGGGCCAAAGCAAAAACAAAACCCAGTTGTGGATTGTAATGGTGATAGAGGCAAGGTTCAATGCTATAAGAGGAATATTGCATAGGAACCTGAAATGTTAGATCCATGAATCAAAGCAAATGGGAAGTGGTCAAACGGGAGATGAGAAGAGTGAACATCGATGTTATAGGAATCAGTGAACTAAGATGGACTGGAATGTATTAATTTAACTCAGATGACCACTATATCTACTCCTGTGGGCAGGACTCCCTTGGGAGACATGGAGTAGCCATCATGGTCAACAAAAGAGCCTGAAATGCAGTACTTGGATGCAGTCTCCAAAACAACAGAATGATCTCTGTCCGTTTCTAAGGTAAACCATTCAATATCACAGTAATCCAAGTCTATGCCCTGACCAGTAACGCTGAAGAAGCTGAAGTTGAACAGTTCTATGAAGACCTACATAACCTTCGAAAATCAACACCCAGAAAAGATGTCCTTTTCATTATAAGGGACTGGAATGCAAAAGTAGGAAGTCAAGAAACACCTGGAGTAAAAGGCAAATTTGGTCTTGCGATACAGAATGAAACATGGCAAAGGCTAATAGAGTTCTGCCAAGAGAATGCACTGGTCATAGCAAACACCCTCTTCCAACAACACAAGAGAAAACCCTACACATGGACATCACCAGGTGGTCAACCCTGAAATTAGATTGATTATATTCTTTGCAGCCAAAGATGGAGAAGCTCTATACAGTCAACAACAACAACAAAAAAAAAAAGACAGGGAGCTGATTGTGGCTCATATCATGAACTCATTGCCACATTGAGACTGAAATTGAAGAAAGTCGAGAAAACCACTAGATCACTCAGGTATGAGCTAAAGCAAATTCCTCATGACTATGCAGTTTAAGTAAGAAATAGATTTAAGGAACTAGATCTGATGGACAGAGTGCCTGAGGAACTATGGGTGGAGTTTTGTGACACTGTACATCAGACAGGAATCAAGACCATCCCCAAGAAAAACAAATGCAAAAAACACAATGTCCGTCAGAGGAAGCCTTACAAATAGCTGTGAAAAGAAGGGAAGTGAAGAGCAAAGGAGAAAAGGAAAGATATACCCATTTGAATGCAGAGTTTCAAAGAAGAGCAAGAGATAAGAAAGCTTTCCTCAGTGATCACTGCACAGAAATAAAGGAAAACAATGGAGTGGGAAGGACTAGAGATCTCTTCAAGAAAATTAGAGATACCAAGGGAATATTTCATGCAAAGACGGGCTCAATAAAAGACAGAAATCGTATGGACCTAACAGAAGCAGAAGATAAGAAGAGGTGGCAAGCATACACAGATAAATTGTACAAAAAAGATCTTCACAACCCAGATAATCACAATGGTGTGATCACTCACCTAGAGCCAGACATCCTGGAATGTGAAGTCAAGTGGGCCTTAGGCAACATCACTATGAACAAAGCTGCTGCTACTGCTGCTGCTAAGTCGCTTCCATTGTGTCCAAATCTGTGCGATCACATAGACTGCAGGCCTCCAGGCTCTGCTGTCCCCAGGACTCCCCAGGCAGGAAAACAGGAGTGGGATGTCATATCCATCTCCAATGCATGGAAGTAAAAAATGAAAGTGAAGTTGCTCAGTCATGTCCGACTCTTCACGAGCCCATGGACTGCAGACTACCAGGCTCCTCTGACCATGGGATTTTCCAGGCAAAAGTATTGGAGTGGGTTGCAATTGCCTTCTCCAATGAACAAAACTAGAGAGGTGATGGAATCCCAGTTGAAGTATTTCAAATTCTGAAAGGTGATGCTGTGAAAATGCTGCACTCAAAATGCCAGCAAATTTGGAAAACTCAGCAGTGGCCACAGGACTGGAAAAGGTCAGTTTTCATTCCAATTCCAAAGAAATGCAATGCCAAAGCATGCTCAAACTACTGAACAATTGCACTCATCTCACAAGCTAGTAAAGTACTACTTAAAATTCTCCAAGCCAGGTTTCAGCAACATGTGAACAATAAACTTCCAGATTTTCAAGCTTGTTTAAGAAAAGGCCAGAGGAACCAGAGATCAAATTGCCAACATCTGCTGGATCATTCAAAAAGCAAGAGAGTTCCAGAAAAACATCTATTTCTGCTTTATTGACTATGTCAAAACCATTGACTCTGTGGATCACCATAAACTGTGAAAAATTTTGAAAGAGATGGGCATACCAGACCACCTGATCTGCCTCTTGAGATATCTGTTTGCAGGTCAGGAAGCAGCAGTTAGAACTGGACATGGAACAGCAGACTGGTTCCACATAGCTAAAGGAGTACATCAAGGCTATATATTGTCTTTCTGCTTATTTAGCTTACATGCAGAGTAAGTCATGAGAAACAGTGGGCTGGAGGAAGTCCAAGCTGGAATCAAGATTGCTGGGAGAAATATCAATAACCTCAGATATGCAGATAGATACCACCCTTATGGCAGAAAGTAAAGAACTAAAGAGTCTCAATGAAAGTGAAAGAGAGAGTGAAAAAAATGGCTTAAAGCTCAACATTCAGAAAGCTAAGATCATGGCATCTGGTCCCATCACTTCATGGGAAATAGAAGGGAAAAAGGCAGAAGCAGTGACAGATGTTGATTGCAGCCATGAAATTAAAAGATACACCTTGGAAGGAAAGTTATGATCAAGCTAAACAGCATATTAAAAAGCAGAGACATTATTTTGTCAACACAGGTCTTCTAGTGTACCTATGGTTTTTCCAGTGGTCATGTATGGATGTGAGGGTTGGACTATAAAGCAAGCTGATCACCAAAGAATTGATGCTTTTGAACTGTGGTGTTGGAGAAAACTCTTGAGAGTCTCTTGGACTGCAAGGAAATCCAACCAGTCCATCCTAAAGGAGATCTGTCCCGGGTGTTCATTGAAAGGACTGATGTTGAAGCTGAAACTCCAATACCTTGGCCTCCTGATGCCAAAGCTGACTCATTTGAAAAGACCCTGATGCTGGGAAAGATTGAGGGCAGGAGGAGAAGGGGATGACAGAGGATGGGATGGTTGGATGGCATCACCGACATAGGTTTGGGTGGACTCCCGGAGTTGGTGATGGACAGGGTGGCCTGGAGTACTGAGATTGAGTGACTTAACTGAAATGAACTTTCTTCCTTGCTAAAAGTTTGAGATAGCCTCATTTAAAGCAAGGAATATGACGGAAGTGAAACTAAAATCAAAGGAGAGAATTATTTAGTGACATTTTAAAACCAGGTAAATTAGAAAAACAAAGCTAAACCATAAAAAAATTATTTTAGTCATATGATTTTAATAGCATCAAATAATCCATTTCCATTAGTAGCTTTAAAAACTTACATATTAATAAAAATTATGCCTTGCAAGTAAAGATATGAATATAAAAATAAAACAGAATATAATAAAATATGAATATGATATTTAACACATTAATACAATATGTTATATTTTATATTATATGCTATGATTAGATAATAAAATAAAATATAATAAAATATAAAATATTTTAATTTTCTAAAGAAAATAAAAAATAATATAGAAGATACGACTTTAAGGGACTTATGGACTTGCATCGGTATCCAAGTTTTTTTTTTTTTTTTAAACAAAATATATTTTAAAGAATCTTTAGTATGCTGGCCAAACAATCTGCACTCCCCAAGAGCATAAATGAACATTCGGACAACTCAAAATTTGTTAATAGCTTTCTGGCTTAACAATATAGGTACTTTTGCGTAAAGTCTATACCATTATCTGGCTCATCTTCCACTATTCTTTCTCTAATAAGAGACAGTTTCCTACTTCTGCAGAGAACTCGAGCACATAAAGTTGCAACTGCCAGTTACTTAAAGATGTTCTTCAAAGAAATCTATTCTTAGATTGCATATAATTTTAAACACTCAAGTTACACTAACATGGGAACATATCTGATCCACATCCCCAATTGTCACCTAGTTGCATTGGGATAACAACTACACCATTTTTAGAAAATATATTTCCCTTTAATGGGTAAAACAAATGCACAGTGCACAATGCATAGAATATGATCACACTCTTATGGATAACCTAACAGTGAAATGAAATGATGTATAAATCAGAATCACTTCTCCATATCTCAGTATGTAAAATTTACTTTCATCAATAACTTTTTGTTCCAAATATTACAATAGAAAGCATTGATGAACCAAACCTTTCTATCCCTTCATGCCACGGTGGTTCAGCTGCCTGCCGCCTCTCCACATGTTTTACAAGGTGTTCCTCAAAGCAATACGAAAAACCACAGACACCACAAAGTGCATTACAGGACAATTCATTGCACTCCAGAGAGAAGTGATCCAGCTCCACACAATAGAGCACAGACACAAGTTCCCTCAAGCATTCAACCTTGACAAGTTATTTGTCAAACCCCACAAACAAAGAGCAAACTCCACAATGAAGAATATCCATATCACTCCAGCCTGCAGAAAGTAGACCCTAACTACAGCAATCTAAACGAAATGAAAAGGAAGACAAACATGCAGCAGGTGAAGGTAGGTTGTCAGGGAGTGTTTAACAGGAAGATTCCTACGTGCTGTCTCTCATGATTCCTTTGTCCCTCTTCAAGAGGAACAGCACGCTGCTCCTAGGAATTGAGGCCATTGTGTGAGACAGGCTTGCGTCTCCTTTAGTAAACATTCTCTTTATGACAAAACTGCTTAGACTCACTCCCCTTTCTTGAGATATGGATTGTCTCCTGATCTTGTGTCCATTATTATCCCTTGTTCCCTTGGTAACGGTTGCTGTACATTTGGTTTTCTGATCTCTATCATTGTAGAAGGAAATTTCGTGTACCACAGCCTATATATACTCACAGAAAAATCATTAAAGCACCTTTGCTCCATCATAGCTTAGGTCCCCGTGTCTTTTCTGTTTCTCTCGCTCTCTTTCACTCTCTCTCTCTGGCTGATTCTCTGGAGTGTGGAGACCCGTTGGCTCACTTTCCTGCCCTAGCTTCTAAGACCTTCCAGAGAAGGCACTCTGTGACTTCACTCCCTTGAGGGGGCGCCTGGTGCCTTCATGAGCAATGCAAGTCCTGTGTCAGGGGCTTTATTGGTTTTCATCATAAACCAGGGAATATCAGCCTCTTTCTCTATTTTACTTTCTTATCATCGACTCCAGACCACCATGTTCTGATCCATTAAAGGACCCCAAGAGTAAATGATAAAAACCCACCCAACCAAACAAAAGAGGAAATGATAAGAAGTTTTCCTGAAAAAGAATTCAGAGTAATGATGGAAAAGGGGACCCAAAATCTTCCAAACAAATTTGAGTCACCAATAAATACAGTGAAGACACAGATTAAGAAGGTGCGAAAACGTTAATAAGATCAAGGAGATTAAAGAAGAGTCAATCAGTAATAATCAATATCTGAAAGGAAAAGTTATACTATATATATACTAGTGATCCATTAAAGTGATATTTTGTGTGTTAAGTCACTACACTCCTTTATGACAGTCTGCACCCCACAGACAGTCATCTGCTTGGCTCCTCAGTGCAGGGAATTCTCAAGGCTACCAAATAGGACTGGGTTGCCATGCCTAGCTCCAAGAGATCTTCCTGACCTATGGAACAAAGCTGCATCTCTTATGACTTCTGCATTAGAAGGCGGATTCTTTACTACTAGTGCTACCTGGTAAATCATTATTGAGATTATATAAATCTATATATTGAGAATATACACACACACACACACACATATACATACCTATTCATATGCATGCATATGTTTATGTCTAAAGTATAGGTATATACTTTTCCTGCCTATAGGTATTGGCATATATTCACTGTAGGTATGTAACAAAAGGTTGTAATTTTGCTGTATTCAATGATTTGCTAAAATGTGCTTTCACATTCATTCACTACAGAGTATATTCTAATTTGCCTTGTGGTTTACTCTTTGACTTATTGGTACTTTAGGAATGTCTTGTTTAATTCTCCACACATTGACAAATTTGCACACATGTATCCCATGTTTAATTTTTAACTCCACTTCTTGGTGGTCAGAGAACATACTTGGTATGATTTAAAATATTAAGACTAATTTTACTATTTAACATAAAGCATATTTTAGGACAATGTAAGAGAATATTCAGATATATGTGGATACATTTATGTGTGTGTTTATATATATTATATATACATATACATATATCTCTACACATATGACATATATACACATATGTGAAGAGACAAATATGTACACAGTATATGTATACATGCCTATGTGTATATAGCAGTGTGGGCACACAAATATATATATATATACAAATATATATACATACATACATATGTTCATACATATGTAACCTCAGATATGCAGATCACACCACCCTTATGGTAGAAAGTGAAGAGGAACTAAGAAACCTCTTGATGAAAGTGAAAGAGGAGAGTGAAAAAGTTGGCTTAAAGAAAACTAAGAGAAACATTCAGAAAACTAAGATCATGGCATTTGGTCCATCTCTTCATGGGAAATAGATGGGGAAACAGTGGGGAGAGTGTCAGACTAATTTTGGGGGCTCCAAAATCACTGCAGATGGTGATTGCAGCCACGAAATTAAAAGACGCTTACTCCTTGGAAGGAAAGTTATGACCAACCTAGATAACATATTAAAAGGCAGAAACATGACTTTCCAACAAAGGTCCGTCTAGTCAAGGCTATGGGTTTTCGAGTGGTCATGTATGGATGTGAGAGTTGGACTGTGAAGAAAGCTGAGCCCCAAAGAATTGATGCTTTTGAACTGTGTTGTTGGAAAATACTCTTGAGAGTCCCTTGGACTGCAAGGAGATCCAACCAGTCCATCCTAAAAGAGATCAGTCTTAAGAGATCAGTCTTTGGTGTTCACTGGAAGGACTGACACTGAAGCTGAAACTGCAATGCTTTGGCCACCTCATGCGAAGAGTTGACTCATTGGAAAAGACCCTGATGCTGGGAGGAATTGGGGGCAGGAGGAGAAGGGGACGATCGAGGATGAGATGGCTGGAGGGCATCGCTGACCCGATGGACATGGGTTTGAGTAAACTCAGGTATTTGGTGATGGACAGGGAGGCCTGGCGTGCTGTGATTCATGGGGTCGCAAAGACTCAGAAACGACTGAGCAACTGAACTGATGTATACATACGTATATACGTACATATATATCAGTTCAGTTCAGTTCAGTCACTCAGTCGTGTACATATATATACGTATATACAAATATGTATATATATATATGACTTGAAAACACCACGTTACCTCCTATATACCCGTTCTTGTTCTTGAAGTGGCCATGTTCATCAAATTTATATTTTGCTTCCAGTCTCTCTCTTTGAGACTTGTAGTAAGTCTGCATTAGGTATTTTCACATTACTTTAGGGCCACTTTATGTCCTGTTGACTCAGTTGTGTCCAACTCTTAGCGCCCCATGGACTGCAGCCTACCAGGCTCCTCCAGATCCATGGGATTTTTTAGGCAAGAGTACTGGAGTGGGGTCCATTGCATTCTCCCTAGCCTGAGACATTTGTGGAGCACTTGGGTTTGCCTTGATGAGAGCAGGACAAGGTGGTACAGTTTCTTGGACTGCAGGAATCCTGGTGGTACCTGTTAGGCAGCCAATCCGGCAGCCATGGGCCTAGCTTGTGTTTGCAAGAGCATGAGTGGTTCTTCTTTCTGGTCTTTCTCTATTGCCTGGTAGTAGGTGTTAACATGTGGGAAGAGGGGGATTCCAATGGTGCCTCCACTTCCTGTGTGTGATACAGCAGTAAGGCCCTGCCTCTTTGGCAGTTTGGCAATTCTCAAAAGGAATTCTCTGCTACACAACTACTCCTTCATGCACCATCAGGCCATCTCCACATATTCAATGGCAGTCCTCTCCCAGGAGTGCTCTCTACACCCCATGTTCCAACTTCAAGACCTTATGCACACTGGTTGATCTGCATTGCAGTTTGGGTCATGTATGGCTACACCACACATTGTGTGACTCTCAAGCTATACAAATTATATTTTATCATATCTTTCACTTTGCTTCCTTTCTATCCAAAATACATTACATTTTAGTGAGGGGGCTTGCCTTAATCTGGAAGTCTCTTCTGTGCTTCTCATTCCCTCATCTCAAGGCACAGGTTTTGTCCTGCTTCCTCTCATCCACCTTCTCCATTTTTATACCCATTCTACCCAGCTATGTTGGGAATCCACACAGGCCACTCTGATGAACACAGTGTTCGGCTAGTGTTCAGTTGATGCTCTGGGAGAACTGTTAACAGTGTAGAAATATTATTTGTGATCCTTTCATTGAGAGAGATGCACTGCATGTCCTTCTATACTTCATCTTTCTTGGAACTTATGATTTTCTTTCCTTGCAAGCTGTTATTTGTTTGTGCATGACAGTAAAGCAACAAATATTAGTTGACATGAATTAATCTGTTTGAAATTAGATTCTATACATACACACATAACTGGTAATTTTTTGGCTTTCAACACGCAATGAAGCACATATTTGGGTGTGTGGGTGTGTGTTTTCCCAGAAATTTCTGTTAATGAGTGATTGCCATCAGCATGAAAAAATGCAGTTCTCTTCCTGATAAGAGATGATACAAGAATTGTGCTCAAAAAGTCAGCTCCTGAATATACCTAGCCATTTTTTGAAATATCCTAACCTCTTCCCCGAGCATAGATGCTCCATTTTGGCTCTCAAAGCTTAACTCCATTCAGTTGGTGTCAAAGGTCAGAGACTGCCATGGGCATAATTCAATTCTTGTAGAAGTAGGATGGCAAATTCACTGGAAATTACCAGTTGGTAGTTGACTACTTGAAAAAGAGAGAAACAACAAGAAATAACAATTAAAAAAAAAAAAAAGGGATGTGTAGTTCATGATTTAATCTTAATAGGTACATTTTAATTGATGTTTGGATCATAGAAAAGCAAGGGAATTCAATAAAATCATATACATCTGCTTAATTTCTCTGCTAATGACTTGGACAGTGTGGATCACAAAAAAAAAAAAAAAAAGCTGTGGAAAATTCTTAAAGAGATAAGAACACCAGAACATCTTACCAGTCTCCTGGGAAACATGTATGCAGATCATGTTGTAAGAGTGGGAAAGAAATATGTCAAGGCTATATACTGTTACTCTGCTAATTTAACTTCTGTGCAGAATACATCATGAAAAATAGCATCTTAGATGAATCTCAAGCTGGAAAAACTTTATGTAGAAGATATGAATAACCTTAGTTATCCAGATGACATCACCCAAATGGCAGAAGGACGTTAGAAACTAAAAAGTCCCTTGATGAAGGAGAAAGAGGAGAGTGGAAAAGCTGGATTAAAACCCAATATTAAAACAACTAAAATGATGGCATTTAATTCCATCGTTTCAAGGCATATCAATGAAGATAAAACGGAATCAGTGACAGACTTTATTTTCTTGACCTCTGACATCACTGTGGACATTGACTACAGCCATGAAACTAAAAGACTCTTGTTCCTTGGACAAAAAGCTTTGCCTAATCTATTCAATATATTAAAATGTAAAGACATCACTGGCGAAATCCAAAAGACAAAGCTCTTGTTAATCCATTAGTCATGTATCAAGGTGAGAGAGGGACCATAAGAACTGTCAAAGCATCAGTGCTTCACAACTGTGGAGCTGGAGAAGTATCTTGAGAGTTCTATGAAGAGCAGAGAGACGGAAACAAGTCAACCGTGAAGACCCTCAAACTGACAATTCATGGAAAGACTGAAGAGCCAATAATTGGTTCTTGGCCCAAGACCAAGAGCCAAATCACTGGAAAGAACCTGATGCTGTGAAAGATTGAGTGCAGGAGAAGGGAACAACAGAAGACGAAATAATTGCAATTCATCAACGCCATGAGATTCAGCGAACTCTGGGCGATTTAAAGGACAGGGAAGCCTGGAGTTCTTGCTGTACACGGAATTGCAAAGTGTTGACAAAACTGAGTGACTTAACTACATTAAAAAAATGGTGTTGGCAGGGCCTGGGGGATGGTTCACAAAGCATCTTAATCTGTCCTTATACGTGGGATGATAAGTGAGACTGAGGACAGTTAGAAAGTACACAGACCTTGTGAGTTTCCTTCCTATCTTTCCTCAAAGTATACTTGCCACAATGTCTCTTGAGAGCTTCATGGGGATGGAGAACTTCTGCAGAGTCAAGTAGAATGTTATGATAGAAACCTTAAACCGCATGCCACTTTAACCCACATGCCACTGTAATGTACAACTTTGGTCTTATGCAGCAGTAGGCATTGTCTCTAAATACCTCCTAGACATTCCCATTTTTGATGTATTAGCATGCCTTACATGTGAACTGAGAAAAGAGATGAGAGGTAAAACAAAACTAAGGCTTCTCAATCAAGCTCTGTAATCCTGGGAGAAGCATCTTTGACCTTGCATGCCTAGTAGCTGTTAAACATACTTACATAGGTTACATTACTGAGCATGGAGCGAGGTAGGCTACTCACTCCATTTTTACTTTCCAACTTACCATCTCTGTGAAAAGCCATTCTTCTCCACTTAATATCTCAGTTTTTGTCTACAGATGAAGGGTGAGGATTTGGGAAGTAGTGAATGCATTTGGAAGCCCTATAAAACGAAGGCTGGAAGCACAAATTTTTCACTTTGTTATCTCCCAAGACATGTGGCCTTTTAAAGGCACGCATTGTCAGTGTATCTCAAAAAAATACACTCATAAATTTCTTATTGCCTAGTGGACACAGAGAGCTGAAGCCAGAAGTTATGTATATTTGGCAACTTGGCAGTGGGGTGAGGCTTGGACATTGAAGGTATTATGTAATAAGAATGTGGACCATGTTATATGTTCTGTCTGTTTTAACTGTCTGTCTGATACACTTCGGCAATGTCTGATACACTTCCACCATGCGGGAAGAGAATTCCAGATGTCATTCTTTGTTTCATTTCTTTTTTAAAAATTTTTAATTGGAGGCTCACTACTTTACAGTATTGTACTGGTTTTTGCCATACATAGACATGAATCAGCCATAGGTGTATATGTGTTTCCCATCCTGACCCTCCCTTCCACATCCCTCTCCATCCCATCCTTCAAGGTCATCCCAGTGCTCCAGTCCTGAGCAACCTGTCTCATGCTTAGATCCTGGGCTGGCAATCTGTTTCACATATGAAAATATACATGTTTCAGTGATATTTTTTCAAATCCCCCACACTCGGCTTCTCCCTCAGAGTCCAAAATTCTGTTCTTTACATGTATATCTCTTTTGCCTTCTCGCACATAGGGTCATTGTTATCATCTTTTTAATTGAATATAAATGCATTAATAGACTGTATTGGTGTTCTTCTTTCTGACTTATAATAGGCCCCAGTTTCGTCCACCCTACTAGAATTGATTCAAAGGAACTCTTTTAAAGGCCAGGTAATATTACATTGTGTATGTGTACCACAGCTTTCTTATCAATTCATTTGTCAATGGACATGTAGGTTGCTTCCATATCCTGGCTACTATGAACAATGCTGCGGTGAACATTGGGGTAAATGTGTCTCTTTCAATTCTGGCTTCTTTGGTGTGTATGCTCAGCAATGGAATTGCTGGGTCATATAGCAGTTCTATGTCCAGGTTTTTTTTTTTTTTTTTTTTTTTTTTTTTTTTTTTTTTTTAAGGAATCTCCACACTCTTCTCCATAGTGGCTGTACTAGATTGCCTTTCCACGAATGGTGTAAGAGGGTTCCCTTTTCTCCACACGCTCTTCAGCATTTATTGTTTGTAGAATTTTGGATAGCAGCCATTCTGACCAACATGAGATGGTACCACTTTGTGGTTTTGATTTGTATTTCTCTGATAATGATTGATGTTGAGCATCTTTTCCTGTGTTTGCTACCCTTCTGTATGTCTTCTTTGGAGAAATATCTGTTTAGTTCTTTGGGCCGTTTTTGGATTGGGTCGTTTATTTTTCTGGGATTGAGCTTCAAGTGTGGTTTGTATATTTTTGAGATTGAGATTTAGTTCTTTGGCCCACTTTTGGATTGGGCCGTTTATTTTTCTGGGATTGAGCTTCAAGAGTGGTTTGCACATTTTTGAGATTAATTCTTATCAGTTGCTTCATTTGCTATTATTTCCTCCAATTCTGAATGCTGTCTTTCCCTGCTACTTATAGTTTCCTTCCTTGTGCAATAGTTTTTAAGATTAATTAGGTCCCATTTGTTTATTTTTGCTTTTATTTCCATTACTATAGGAGGTGGGTCAAAGAAGAACCTGCTGTGATTTCTGCCAGAGAGCAGTTTGCCTATGTTTTCCTCAAGAGTTCTGTAGTTTCTGCTCTTATGTTTAGACTTTTAACCCATTTTGAATTTATTTTTGTGTATGGTGTTAGAAAGTGTTCTAATTTCATTCTTCAACAAGTGGTTGACCAGTTTTCCCAGCACCACTTATTAAAGAGATTCTCTTTTCTCCATTGTATATTCTTGTCTCCTTTGTCAAAGATAAGGTGTCCACAGGTGCGTGAATTTATCTCTAGGCTTTCTATTTTGTTCCATTGAACTATATTTCTGTTTTCTGTGCCAGTACAACACTGTCTTGATGACTGTAGCTTTGTAGTATAACCTGAAGTCAGGCAGGTTGATTCCTTCAGTTCCATTCTTTCTCAAGATTGCTTTGGTTATTTGAGTTTTTTATATTTCTATACAAATTGTGAAATTATTTGTTCTAGTTCTCTGAAAAATACCATTGGTAGCTTGATAGGGATTTCACTGAATTTAACACATTGCTAATATACTCATTTTCTTTATATTAACTCTTCCAATCCAAGAGCATGGTATATTTCTCCCTCTATTTGTTTCCTCTTTGATTTCTTTCATCAATGTTCTATAATTTTCTATATATAGATCTTTTGTTTCTTTCAGTAGAGTTATTCATAAATATTTTATTCTTTTTGTTGCAATGGTGAATGGGATTGTTTCCTTAATTTCAATTTCTGTTTTCTAATTGTTAGTATATGCAAGGGATTTCTGTGTGCTGATTTTATACCCTGCAACTTTACTATATTCATTGATTAGCTCTAGTAATTTTCTGGTGATGTTTTTAAGGTTTTCTATGTCATCTGCACACATGGAGAGCTTTACCACTTTTCAAATCTGGGTTCTTGTTATTGCTTTTTCTTCTCTGATTCCTATGGATAAAACCTCCAAAACTATGTTGAATAGTAGTGGTGAGAGTGAGCACACTTGTTCCTGACTTTATGGGAAATGCTTTCAAATTTTCATGGAAACATTGAGGATTATGTTTGCTGTGAGTTTATCATATATACTTTTTTATTTGTGAGGTATGTTCCTTCTATTCCTGCTTTCTACAGTGTTTTTTTTTTTTTTTTTATCCATTTATCATAAATGGATGTTGAATTTTGTCAAAGGCTTTCTCTGCATCTATTGAGATAATCTTATGTTTTTTATCTTTCAATTTGTTACTGTGGAGTATTACATTGATTGATTTGCAGATATTAAAGAATATTTGCATTCCTGCCCACTTGGTCATGATGTATGATCTTTTAAATATGTTGTTGGATTCTGTTTGCTAGGATTTTGCTAAGGATTTTTGCATCTATACATCAGTGATATTGGCCAGTCGTTTTCCTGTTCTGTGGCATCTTTGTATGGTTTTGATATTAGAGTGATACTAGTTTAGCCTCATAGAATGAGTTTGGAAATTTACCTTCCTCTGCAATTTTCTGGAAGAGTTTGAGAAGAATAGGTGTTAGCTCTTCTGTAAATTTTTGGTAGAATTCAGCTGTGAAGCCGTTTGGTCCTGGGCTTTTGCTTGCTGAAATATTTCTAATTACAGTCTTGATTTCCCTGTTTGTGATAGATCTGTTAAGATTTTCTATTTCTTCCTGGTTCAGTTTTGGAAAGTTGTACATTTCTAGGAGTTGGTCCATTTCCTCCAAGTTGTCCATTATATTGGCATATATTTGCTGATGATGCTTACGATGCTTTGTATTTCTGTGTTGTCAATTGCAATTTCTCCATTTTCATTCTAATTTTGTTGATTTGATTCTTCTTTGTTCCATGATGAGTATTGCTAATGGTTTGTCTATTTTATTTACCTTCTCAAAGAACCAACTTTTAGCTTTGTTGATTTTTACTATGGTCTCTTTTGTTTCTTTTACATTTATTTCTACACTAATTTTTATGATTTCTTCCCTTCTACTAACCATGCTGTTCTTCATTTTCTAGTTGCTTGAGGTGTACAGTTATGCTATTTATTTGATTTCTCTCCTGTTTCTTGAGGTAGGCTTGTATTGCTATGAACTTTCCCTGTAAAACTGCTTTTACTGTGTCCCATAGGTTTTGGGTTGTTGTGCTTTCATTTTCACTCATTTCTATGCATTCTTTGATTTATTTCTTTATTTCTTCTCTTATTTGTTCGTTATCCTGAAGCGTGTTGTTTAGCCTCCATATGTTGAAAGTTTTAATAGTTTTTGTTTTTTCCCTGCAGTTGATATCTAATCTTACTGCATTGACATCAGAAAAGAAGTTTGGAATGGTTTCAAATTTTCTGAATTTACAAAGGCTAGATTTATGGCCCAGGATATGATATGTCCTGGAGAAGGTTCCGTGCACAATGAGAAAAAGATGAAATTCATTGTTTGTGGTGGAATGTCCCATAGATATCAATTAGGTCTAACTGATCCATTGTCAACAAAGGTCCATCTAGTCAAGGCTATGGTTTTTCTAGTAGTCATGAATGGATGTGAGAGTTGGACTATAAGGAAAGCTGAGCACCGAAGAACTCATGCTTTTGAACTTTGGTGTTGGAGGAGATTCTTGAGAGTCCCTTGGCCTGAAAGGAGATCCAACCAGTCCATCCTAAAAGAGATCAGTCCTGGGTGTTCATTGGAGGGACTGATGTTGAAGCTGAAACTCCAATAATTTGGCCACCTCATACAAAGAGCTGACTCATTGGAAAAGACCCTGATGCAGGAGGAGGGGACCACAGAGAATAAGTTGGTTGGATGGTATCACCGACTCAATGGACGTGAGTTTGGGTAAACTCCAGGAGTTGGTGATAGACAGGGAGGCCTAACATGCTGCGGTTCATAAGGCCACAAAGAGTCAAATATGACTGAGTGACTGAACTGACCTGATCCATTGTACCATTTAAAGTTTGAGTTTCCTTGCTGGTATTCTGTTTAGTTGATCTATCTATTGCTGTTAGTAGGGTATTAAAGTCTCTCACTATTATTGTGTTACTGTTAATTTCCCATTTCATACTAGTTAGTATTTGCCATACATATTTGGTGCTAGGTATGTTGGTTGCATACTTATTTATAATTGTTATATCTTCTTCTTGGATTGATCCTTGGATCATTATTTAGTGTCCTTCTTTGTCTCTTTTCACAGCCTTTATTTCAAAGTCTATTTTATTAAATATGAGTATTGCTACTCCTGCTTCCTTTTTTTCTCCATTTGCATGAAATATCTTTTTCCAACTCTTCACGTTTAGTTTGTATGGATCCCTCATTTTGAGGTGGGTCTCTTGTAGACAGACTATATAATGGGCCTTATTTTTATATCCATTCAGCCAGGCTTTGTCTTTTGGTTTGGGGATTCAACCCATTTACCTTTAAGGTAATTATTGATAAGTATGATCCTGTTGCCAGTTACTTTGTTATTTTGGGCTTGAGTTTATATGCCTTTTCTGTGTTTCTTGTATAGAGAGGATTCTTTAGCATTTGTTGAAAAGCTGGTTTGCTGGTGTTGTATTCTCTGAGCTTTTTCTTGTCTATAAAGTTTTGAATTCTCTTTCATTTTTGAATGACATCATTGTTGGGTACAGTAATCTGGTTTGTAGACTTTTCTCTTTCATCACGTTAAGTCTATCCTTCCATTCCCTTCTGGCCTGGAGTTTCTATTGAAAAGTCAGCTGTTATCCATATGGGCATCCCCTTGGGTGTTATATGTTGTTTTTTTGCTTGCAGCTTTAAATATTTGTTCTTCATGTTTGATTTTCATTAATTGATTAATATGTGTCTTGTTTATTCTGTTTGGGACTCTGGTTTCTTGGACTTAGGTGGCTATTTCTTTCTCAATTTTAGGGAAGTTTTCAGCTATTATCTCAAGTATCCTCTCATGACCTTTCTTTTTGTCTTCTTCTGGGACTCCTATGATTCGAATGTTGGGGCATTTGACATTGTCCCAGAGGTCTCTGAGTTAGTCCTCATTTCTTTTAATTCGTTTTTCTTTTTTCTTCTCTGCTTAATTTGTTTCCACCATTCTATCTTCCACCTCACTTACCCTATCTTCTGCCTCATTTATTCTACTGTTCATTGCCTTCAGAGTGTTTTTGACCTCAGTTATTGCATTATTCATTATTGATTAGCTCTTTTGTTTCTTCTAGGTCCTTGTTAAGCATTTCTTGCATATTCTCAATCCTTGTCTCCAGACTATTTATCTGTTACTCGATTTTCTTATCAGTATTTTGGATCATTCTTACCATCATTATTCTGTATTATTTTTCAGGTAGACTTCCTATATCCTCCTCTTTTGTTTGGTTGGGTGGACATTTATCATATTCCTTTACCTGCTGAATATTTATCTGCCTTTTAATCTCATTTAGGTTGCTGTGTTTGGGGTGGCCTTTCTGTATCCTAAAACTTGTGGTTCCTCTTTATTGTGGAGTTTCCTCCCCACGGATGCATTTAGAAGAGTTACTTGTTAAGGTTTCCTGGTTAGGGAAGCTTGTGTCCGTGTTCCGATGGGTGGAAGTGGATCTCGTCTCTCTGGAGCACAGTGAACATCCCAGTAGTGAGTTTTGAGTTGTCTATGGGTTTGGTGTGACTTTTGACCACCTGCCTGTTAATGCTCAGGTTTATGTCCCTGCATTGTTGGATAATTTTCTTGGTATGTCTTGCTCTGAAACTTGTTGGCTCTTGAGTGGAGCTTGGTTTCAGTGTAGGTATGGAGGCTTTTGGATGAGCTCTTGTTGATTAATGTTCCCCAGAGTCAGGAGTTTTATGGTCTTCTCAAGTTTTGGATTTAAGCCTCCTACCTCTGGCTTTCTGTTTTATTGTTTCTGTAGTCTCAAGACTTCATGCATACAGCACTGATGATAAAACGTCTAGGTTCATGGTGAGAAGATATTCCACAATGAGGAACACCCAGAGAGGTTCATGGAGTTACATAGAGAAGAGAAGAGGGAGGAAGGAGATAGAGGTGACCAGGAGGAGAAAAGGAGAAGTCAAAAATAGAGAGACAGATCTAGCCAGTAATCAGTTCTCTAAGTGTTCTCCACTGCATGGAACACCCAAATAGATTCACAGAGTTGGGTAGAGAAGAGCGGGGGAAAGAAGAGATACAGGTGACCTGGGGGAGAAAAAGGAGAGTCAAAAGGGGCAGAGAGTGATGAAGCCAGCAATCACACTCCTAAGTAAAAATGGATACTGAAGTTTGAATTCTTAAAGGGACAAAATTGTTAACAAATACCAAAAAGCATAGTTTAAAAAATCTAGAGGTTAGACTCTCAAAAATGAAGTATTTTTAAAAATCACAGAAATTATAAATATATATATATATATGAAATTTGTTTTAAAATAGGGTTTTTTGCCAGTAATGGCAGTTTATAAATGTGAAAATTAAATCATTAATAACTTAAAAAATTAAGAATGTAAAATATATTTAGGAATTTCTCTGGAGTTGTTGATGGCAGTGTGGGGTCAGTTGTTTCAGATAGTGTTTTGTTCCAGCTTTTACTTCTTCTCAAGGTTTATAGGCCCCTTCCAATATAGTCAGTGCTAACTTCAGGGTTTTAATCTCTTGCACCTGTTACATCCAAAGTGATTCCCTCTTCATTGTTTATTTTGGCATTTGCTGTTTGCAAGTGTCTAATTTCTCTCCTGATACAATGGGGGCAAAGGTAGTCACTTATTTAGGCTCACTTGTTCAGTTGTGCTGTGGGGAGGGAGGGCCACTGCAAATAAATATCATTGGCTTTTGTGGGGAGTGCTTACAGTGTCTGGGCCACATTGGATTTGCCCCCACTCACGACATGTGTGCCTTTCCGGTCTACACTGCTCAGACTCCAGGTTGCTCTGCTGGGGAACTGTCTAATGCGGGTCCTGCATTGCATGCACTTCCTGGACTGAGCTGCTCAGGCTTAGGTTTTCAGGTACTCCACAAAAGCAAAGACTCAGTTGGCCTGCCTTTTGTGCCCTTCTCAGTCTCAAGCAGCTCAGGCGACCGTATGCTTGGCAAGCACACTCTCCCTGGTGTATGGTGCATCTTATCACCTCCCCAGTCCCATCCGCTCAGTTTCTGGATTTACAGTGAGAACGCTATCTCAGGTGTGCTGTGTGTCTCCTCTGGGGAGCTGATCTCTGACTGTGACCCTCCTGGCAGATGTCAAGTACCCAGGATCCCAGGAAGACTTGGTTAGCAACTGGGATCCTGCTTACTGTTTTGTAAAGGATGCCTTCTCTGGGGCCAAGATTGTCCCTTGCCATCTGGCTCTTGCTGTCACCCCCCTGCGTCTCTGCCTCTGTTGGGGGAGGGGCCGGTTCACAATCGGCTAGCTCTCCTCTGATATTCACTCAATCCTTTGCTCTGTGAGCAGTCCAGGCTGTGCCTTAGAGCTTTCCATGGGAAAGTTCTCTCTCTCTCTCTCTGGCTATCCCACAGTGTGGGATGCTATCCCAAGTTAGCTCCCTCAGACTTTCCTCAGGGCATTCAGGCCCGGTCCATACCTTAAGCATGAAACCCATGACTTCCTGTTCAACCCTGACTCACTGGTGGTGTTCGTGATGTTCCGCACTACTTCTCCACTGAGGGCTGTTGTTCGGTGCGTATTCTGTGGGGTTTTTTGTTTCTGTTTTTCCTCCTTTCTGTTCCCCTCTGAAATTCCAAAACTCCCCATAGACCCACCAGTGAGAAGATTTCCTGGTGTTTGGAAACTTCTCCTCCTTCATGACTCCCTCCCCAGGATGGGTCTCTTTCCCTAACTCTTTTGTCTCTCTTTTTATCTTTTATATTTTGTCATACCTCCTTTCAGAGAGAATGGGCTGCCTTTCTGGGTGTCTGGTGTCCTCTGACAGTGTTCAGAAGTTGTTTTGTGGAATTCTCTCAGTGTGCAAATGATCTTTCAATGAATTCCTAGGGGAGAAAGTGGTCTTCCTGTCCTATTCCTCCACCAACTTATGACCGCCCCTTACCCTTGGTTTTTATCTTCTGTGCTGTATGCATGTGGAATTCTTGATAATACTGTAACAAAGGAATCAAAGCCCAGCGGCCAGGAAGTCAATTCCAGAACTTTGAATCGTCATCAAACTCGTGACACCAGGAACATTAAAAGAGAAGTACACAGACAAAGTCTCCATACCTACAAGGAAATAAAGCTCCACACAAAATCCAGCAAGTTCAGTGTAAGATAACCCACAACTCTTCTCCAGCAAAATAGGAAAACAACAATGAATACCATAAAAAATGGACTGCCCACAGCCATACCAAACCCACAATCAAAAATGCATAACTGGACACTTCATTGCACTCCAGAGTGAAGAGATCCAGATCCACCTGCAGAGCCCAGACAGAAGTTCCCCCAAAGCACTAAACATTGACAAGTCACTGCTCCAACCCCCTCCACAAAGAGCAGACTCCACAACAAAATGAAGCCATAACTGTCCAGCCTGCAGAAAGGTGACCCAAACCACAGCAATGTAAACAAAAAAAAGAAAAGAAAGAGAAATATGCAACTGGTGAAGGTACATGATAAAAATCCACCAAACCAAACAAAGATGACATAGGGGGTCTGCCTGAAAAATAATTCAAAATAAAGACAGTGATGGTGATCTATAATCTTAAAAATAATGTGGAGTCTCTGATAAATACACTTGAGACATGAATTGAGAAGATGAAAAAAAAAAAAAAAACAAGATCTAGAAGAACTAAAAAAGAGTCTATCAGTAATAATGTGATAACTGAGATTAAAAACGCTCTGGAGGGAAGCAACAGTAGCGTAACCAAGGCAGCAGAAAGGACAAATTATATGGAAACATAGTAAAGAGAATTGGAAAAAAGGAAAGCAGTGTGGAAAACCCCTGAGACTTTTGGGGACAATGTTAAATGCCATGCCACACCAGAAAGAAAAAAGAAAACAAAAAAACAGAGAGAGAGAGAGAGAGAAAAGAAAGAAAGAAAACGGGATCATGAGAAAATTCTTGAGTAGATAAATGTTGAAAATCTCCATTAAATGTGGAAGGAAATACTTCTCCAAGGCCCAGAGCCCCAGAACGTCTCGAAGATGATAAATTCAGAGTGAAACATTACACAACACATATTAATCAGATAAAGAAATATTAAACACAAAAATCAAACATTAGGAGCAGCAAGGGGAAAGAGATATATAACAAACAAGTGAATCCCCATAAGGATAGCAGTTGGTCTTTCAATAGAAATTTTTCGGGTCAGAAGAGAATGATAACATATACTCGAACTGATGAATGAGTCAAATCTACAACCAACAAGGAACTTATAGAGATATAAAGGAGAAACCAAAATTTTAAGCAATAACTGAGAGAATTCATCACCATGAATGTTATACTCTTAACAACGCTTTAAAACTGTGGCACTTCATATGTTATCATAATTGAAAAACACATCAGTGGCCAAGAGTTTGGAAAAGGTCAAATTTCATTTCTGATATCAAAAAAGATGGATGCCAAAGAACACTTAAACTGGACAATTGTTCTCCTTTCATCTGCTAGCAAGAAAATAATCAAAATTTTTCAGCAATATGTGAACAAAAAATTTGAAGATGTGCAGCCTAGTTTTGGAAAAGATAGAGGAATCAGAGAACAATTGCCAATAAAATTTGGATCCCAAGAAAACAAGGAATTCCAGAAAAAAAAAAAAAAATACACCTGCTTTCTTGACTCCGCTAAAGCCATTTACTGTTGTGGATAACAATAACTGTGGGCAATTCAAAAAGAGATGGAAGTATCAGACTTTCTAATCTGTCTCCTGAGAAATAGGTATGCAGGTCAAGATGCAAGAGTTGAAAGTAGACATAGAAATGTTGACTAGTTCAAAACATGGAAAGGAGTGTGACAAGGCTATATACTGTCACTTCGCTTATATGAAATATGTTCAGGGTATAGTAAGCAAAATGCCAAGGTGGATGACAAGCCTGATTCCAATGACAGCTGGAAAGTGTTTGCAGGAGAAACATCAACAACTTCAGAATATGGATGGTAACACTCTAAAAAACGATAAAATGAAACAGAACTAAAGAGCCTCTTGATGAGGGCAAATGAGGAAAGAGAAAAATCTCGCTGAAAGCACAAGTTTTAAAAAACAAAAATCATGGCATCTAGTCTCATCACTACTTGGCAAATTAAACGAGAAAACTTGGAATCACAGAAATACTTAATTTTCTTGGGCTCCAAACTCACTGTAAACGATGACTGCAGTCATGGAACAAAAAAATAAAAAAATAAAAATCTTTGTATAAAAAGCTATGACAATCCTACCTATTGTATTAAAAAGAAGAGGCATCACTTTACTAGAAAGCCCCCCACAGTCACAAGCACATACAGTTTATCCAGAAGTCTCGTACAGATGTTCAGATGTACAGTTCAGTTCAGTTCAGTTCAGTTCAGCTGCTCAGTTGTGTCTGACTCTGCAGCCCCATGAACTGCAGCACGCCAGACCTCCCTGTCCATCACCAACTCCGGGAGTCCACCTAAACCCATGTCCATTGACTCGGTGATGCCATCCAACATCTCATCCTCTGTCGTCCCCTTGTCCCCTGCCCTCAATCTTTCCCAGCATCAGAGTCTTTTCAAATGAGTCAGTTCTTCACATCAGGTGGCCAAAATATTGGAGTTTCAGCTTCAACATCAATCCTTCCAATGAACAACCAGGACTGATCTCCTTTAGGATAGACTGGTTGGATCTCCTTGCAGTGCAAGGGACTCTCAAGAGTCTTCTCCAACACCACAGTTCAAAAGCACCAATTCTTCTGCACTCAGCTTTCTTCATAGTCCAACTCTCACATCCATACATGATCACTGGGAAAAACCGTAGCTAAAGTAGACTGACCTGTGTTGACAAAGTAAGGTCTCTCTTTTTTAATATGCTGTCTAGGTTGGTCATAAATTTCCTTTCAAGGCGTAAGCATCTTTTAATTTCATGGCTGCTATCACCATCAGCAGTTATTTTGGAACCCAGAAAAATAAAGTCAGCCACTCTTTCCCCACCTATTTCCCAAGAAGTGGCAACTGTGTGGTCGCAGGGGGGTCAAGAGGGCTACTCCACATTGAAGGTCAGGAGGGGAGCCGTGAGGAGATACCATCTGTCCCAGGTAAGGAGCAGTGGCTGCACTTTCCTGGAGCAGACATAAAGAAATACCCCATATCTAAGGTAAGAGAAACCTAAGTAAGATGGTAGGTGTGGCTAGAGGGCATCAGAGGGCAGACACAGAAACCATAATCACAGAAAACTAGTCAATCTGGTCACACGGACCACAGCCTTGTCTAACTCAGCGAAACTAAGCCGTGCCATGTGGGGGCATTCAAGACGTCGGGTCATGGTGGAGAGATCTGACAGAATGTGGCCCACTGGAGAAGGGAATGGCAAACCACTTCTGTGTTCTTGCCTTGAGGTCCCCAGGTTGGTACGTGCCCAATATGCTACCAGTGATCAGTGGAGAAATAACCTCAGAAAGAATGATGGGATGGAGCCAAAGCAAAAACAATATGCAGTTGTGGATGTGACTGGTGAAAGAAGCAAGTTCTGATGCTATAAAGAGCAATATTGCATAGGAATATGGAATATTAGGTCCATGAATCAAGGCAAAAGGGAACTGGTCAAACAGGTGATGGCAAGTGTGAATTTTGACATTCTAGGAATCAGCGAGCTAAATAATGGACTGGAAAGGGTGAATTTAACTCAGATGACCATTATATCTACTACTGGGGGCAGGAATCCCTTGGAAGAAATGGAGTAGCCATCATGGTCAACAAAAGAGTCCAAAATGCAGTTCTTGGATGCAATTTCAAAAAAGACAGAATGATCTCTGTTCATTTCCAAGCAAACATTCAATATCACGGTAATCCAAGCCTATGCTCCAACCAGTAATGCTGAAGAAGCTGAAGTTGAATGGTTCTATGAAGACCTACAAGACCTTTTAGAACTAACATCCCCAAAAGGTGTCCTTTTCATTAGAGGGGCCTGGAATTCAAAAGTGAGAAGTCAAGAAACACCTGGAGTAACAGGCAAATTTGGCCTTGGAGTATGGAATGAAGCATGGGAAATGCTAATAGAGTTTTGCCAAGAGAACACAACTCAGCTAACACCCTCTTCCAACAACATAAGAGAAGATTTTACACATGGACATCACCAAATGGTCAACACCGAAATCAGATTGACTGTATTCTTTGCAGCCAAAAAGGGAGAAGCTATATAAAGTCAGCAAAAACAAGACTGGGAGTTGACTGTAGCTGAGATCAACTCCTTATTGCCAAATTCAGACTTAAATTGAAGAAAGTAGGGAAAAACACTAGACTATTCAGGGATGACCTAAATCAAATCCCCTATGACTATACAGTGGAAACGAGAAATAGATTTAAGGGACTAGATCTGATAGACAGAGTGCATTATGAACTATGGATGGAGGTTCATGACATTGTACAGGAGACAGAGATTAAGACCATCCCCATGGGAAAGAAATGCAAAAAGGCAAAATGGTTGTCAGAGGAGACCTTACAAATAGCTGAAAAGAAGAGAAGCGAAAAACAAAGGAATTAAAAGAAAGCTATTCCCATTTGAATGCAGGGTCCCAAGGAAAAGCACGGAGAGATAAGAAAGACTTCCTTAGTGATCAATGCAAAGAAATAGAGGAAAACAACAAAATGGGAAAGACTAGAGATCTCTTCAAGAAAATTAGAGATACCAAGGGAACATTTCATGAAGAGAAGTATTCGATAAAGGACAGAAATGGTATGGACCTAAAAGAAGCAGAAGATATTTAGAAGAGGTGGCAAAAGTACACAGAAGGTCGGTACAAAAGAAGATCTTCACGACCCAGATAATCACAATGGTGTGATCACTCACCTAGAGCCAGACATCCTGGAATGTGAAGTGAAGAGGGCCTTAGAAAGCATCCGTATGAACAAGGCTAGTGGGTGTGATGGAATTCCACTTGAGCTATTACAAATCCTGAAAGATGATGCTGTCAAAGTGCTGCACTCAAAATGCCAGCAAATTTGGAAAACTCAGCAGTGGTCACAGGACTGGAAAAGGTCAGTTTTCATTCCAATTTCAAAGAAAGGCAATAACAAAAAATGCTGAAACTACCACACAATTGCCCTCATCTCATGCTAGTAAAGTAATGCTCAAAATTCTCCAAGCCAGACTTCAGCAACACATGAAATGTAAACTTCCAGATGTTCAAACTGGTTTTAGAAAAGACAGAGGAACCAGAGATCAAATTGCCAACATCCTCTGGATCATGAAAAAGCAAGAGCATTCCAGAAAAACATCTAGTTCTGCCTTATTGACGATGCCAAAGACTTTGACTGAGTGGATCACGACAAACTGTGGAAAATTCTGAAAGATAGGAGAACCAGACAACCTGACCTACCTCTTGAGAGACCTAAATGCAGGCCAGGAGGCAACAGCTAGAACTGGACATGGAACAACAGGTTGGTTCCAAATAGGAAAAGGAGTACATCAAAGCTGTATATTGGCACCCTGCTATTTAGCTTACATGCAGAATACATCATGAGAAACGCTGGGCTGGACGCACAAGCTGGAATCAAGATTGCTGGGAGAAATATCAATAACCTCAGATATGCAGATGACACCACCCTTATGGTAGAAAGTGAAGAGGAACTAAAAAGCCTCTTGATGAAGGTGAAAGAGGAGAGTGAAAAAGTTGGCTTAAAGCTCAACATTCAGAAAACTAAGATCATGGCACCTGGTCCCATCACTTCGTGTGAAATAGATGAGGAAACAGTGGGGACAGTGTCAGAATTTATTTTTTGGGGGGCTCTAAAATCACTGCAGATGTTGACTGCGGCCATGAAATTAAAAGACGCTTACTCCTTGGAAGGAAGGTTATGAGCAAACTGGGTAGCATATTAAAAAGCAGAGACATTACTTTGTCAACAAAGTTAATCTTGTCAAGGCTATAGTTTTTCACGTGGTCATGTATGAATGTGAGCGTTGGACTGTGAAGAAGCCTGAGCACTGAAAATTTGATGCTTTTGAACTGTGTTGTTGGAAAATACTCTTGAGAGTCGCTTGGACTGCAAGGAGATCCAACCAGTCCATCCTAAAGGAGATCATCCCTGGGTGTCCATTGGAAGGACTGATGCTGAAGCTGAAACTCCAATATTTTGGCCACCTGATGTGAAGAGTTGACTCACTGGAAAAGACCCTGATGCTGGGAGGGATTGGGGGCAGGAGGAGAAGGGGAAGACAGAGGATGAGATGGCTGGGTTGGCATCACCAACCCAATGGACATGGGTTTGAGTAAACTCCAGGAGTTGGTGATGGACAGGGAGGCCTGGCCTGCTGCAATTCATGGGGTCACAAAGAGTCAGTCATGACTGAACATGAACTGTACTGAACTGAACTGATGGATCCAGATGCCACCATCTTAGTCTTCTGAATGTTGACCTTTAAGCCCACATTTTCAATCTCCTCTTTCACTTTCATCAAGAGGTTTTTTAGTTCTTCTTCACTTTCTGCCATAAGGGTGGTGTCGTCTACATATCTGAGGTTATTGATATTTCTCCTGGCAATCTTGATCCAGGTTTTGCAACCTCCAGTCCAGCGTTTCTTATGATGTACTCTGCATATAAGTTAAATAAGTAGGGTGACAATATACAGCCTTGATGTACTCCTTTTCCTATTTGGAACCAATCGATTGTTTCTTGTCCAGTTCTAACTCTTGCTTCCTGACCTGCATACATTTTTCTCAAGAGGGAGATCAGGTATTCCAGACCTTTCAAGATTTTCCACAGTTCATTTTGATCCACACAGTCAAAGGCTTGACATAGTCAATATAGCAGAAATAGATGATTTTTCTGGAACTCTCTTGCTTTTTTGATGATCCAATGGATGTTGGCAATTTGATATCGGGTTGCTTTTTGGACCATAAAGAAGGCTGAGTTGAAGAATTGATGCCTTCAACTGTGATGTTGCAGAAGATTCTTAAGGGTCCCTTGGACTGCAAAGAGATCAATTCATCAGTCCTAAATGAAATCAACCCTAAATATTCATTTGAAGCACTAACTCTGAAGCTGAAACTCCAGCATTTTGGCCACCCAATACCAAGAGTGAAATCATTGGAAAAAACCAAGATGCTGTGAATGATTGAGGACTGGAGGAGAAGGGGGTGACAGAGGTTGAGACAGTTGGATGGCATCACAAATTCAGGATATGAATTTGAGCAAACTCTGGGAGAGTATGAAGTAGAGGGAGACCTGTCCTGTTGCAGTCCATGAAGTCACAAAAGAGTTGCACACAACTGACCGACTGACAGCAATATTCAAAGTCTCTAGAGCTACTTCTTAAAATCATACTAAAATATATTGACTAAAAAGATAACAAATAACAAGTAATGCAGTACACTAAAAGATGCCATCATGTCAAAGAGACAAATCTTAGAACTGAATAGATTTTAAGAATTAGGTTGCAAGGAAATTTTTATGCAAACAATAAAAAAAAGTCATAGTGACTATACTTCTGGGATACAAAAGAGATATGAAATTTAAAATTATATTAGAGAAATGACAGTTAGTTCAGGTCATTTCAGTCACTCAGTCATGTCTGACTCTTTGCGACCCCATGAACTGCAACACACCAGGCCTCTCTTTCCAACACCAACTCCCAGCAAACCCATGTCCATTGAGTCAGTGATACCAACCAACCATCTCATCCTCTGCCGTCCCCTACTCCTCCTGCATTCAATCTTTCCCAAAATCATGGTCTTTTCAGATGAGTCACCTCTTTGCATCAGGTGGCCAAAGTATTGTAGTTTCATCTTCAGCATCAGACCTTCCAATGAACACCCAGGACATTATATATCATTATATTATGTTAGTTATATATTTTGTCATATTATTTTACATATTAGTGATAAAATCACAAAGAGTTCCAGGTACCTGAATCCAAAACTCAAAAATGTTGAATTGTTTCTCAGCCTTTTGACAAACATGAAGTATAAAAACTACAAAACTTGAACACGAAGTATGGCCCAATAATCGATATCCAAATGATGCTAGAAGAAAATAAGTCCTCTGAATTAAAAGAAAACATAAATGACAATACAAACCAAGTGGACTTAACACACATGGACAGAATATTCCGTATAGCAGGAACTGAAGATTACACATCCCTCTCAAGTGCACTAGGTATTGTCTGAGTTTCCTGAGCTATACAGCAAATTCCTTTTGGCTATCTATTTGACATATGGTAATGGAAGTTTCCCGGAGAAGGCAATGGCACCCCACTCCAGTACTCTTGCCTGGAAAATCCCATGGATGGAGGAGCCTGACTGAATGACTTCACTTTCACTTTTCACTTTTCAGCTTTGGAGAAGGAAATGGCAACCCACTCCAGTGTTCTTGCCTGGAGAATCCCAGGGATGGTGTCACACAGAGTCAGACACGACTGAAGTGACTTAGCAGTAGCAATAGCAGCAATGGAAGTTTCCATGTTACTCTTTTCATACAATTCACCTTCTTCTTCCCTCTCCCCAGGACCACAGTCTATTCTCTATGTCTGTTGCTCTGCAAATAAATTCTTCACTATCACTTTTCTAGATTCTATATATATGTGTTCAGTTCAGTCGCTCAGTCATGCCCGACTCTGTGACCCCATGAATCACCAGGGCTCCCTGTCCATCACCAACTCCCGGAGTTTACTCAAACCCATGTCCATCAGGTCAGTGATGCCATCCAACCATCTCATCCTCTGTCATCCCCTTCTCCTCCTGCCCCCAATCCCTCCCAGCATCAGGGTCTTTTCCAATGAGTCAACTCTTCACATCAGGTGGCCAAAGTATTGGAGTTTCAGCTTCAGGATCAGTCCTTCCAGTGAACACCCAGGACTAATCTCCTCTAGGATGGACTAGTTGGATCTCCTTGCAGGGACTCTCAAGAGTCTTCTGCAGCACCATAGTTCAAAAGCATCAATTTTTTGGCACTCAGCTTTCTTCACAGTCCAACTGTCACTTCCATACACGACCACTGAAAAAACCGTAGCCTTGACTAGATGGGCCTTTGTTGGCAAAGTAATGTCTTTGCTTTTTAATATGTTATCTATGTGTTAGAACACCATATTTATCTTTCTCTTTCTGACTCA